>NW_006442497.1:999581-1016966 GCF_000325575.1 Pteropus alecto
TGGGCCGCGGGCGGGGGGCAGCCGCCGCCATCCTCAGCTTGGGCAACGTGCTCAACTACCTGGACAGGTACACCGTAGCAGGTGAGCTAGTGCCCCACCCAGCCCGAGAACCAGGATCCCTTGCCTAGAGGTACCCCTGTGAGCCTTTGGTCCCAAACCTTCAATATCCAAGCCTTACGTGGGGACCTTAAGTGCCCTCGGCTCAGGCACAACTGGGCAAGTGATGCCCTGTGATCCACGGGTCCAATCCAAGGACTGCCCCCCACTCAGGGCCAGAGGTTGAGACAGTCCCCACCCCTGGAGTAGTCCGCGCGTCCTCGCCAGCCCTTGACGTCCCATCCGTTGTCCTCTTTTCCGAGAGTCTCCTTGCGTCTCTCTGCGTTTTTGCCTCTGCGCCCCCTTCCGCCCCCGCCTCAGATTCTCGGGCCTCTCCTCCCCTTCCCCCAGCCCAGGCAGTCTGTCGGTCGGTAGCAGATCAGTTCCTTCCTTCCTCCGCCGCCTCCACTCCTCTGCGTGTGTGCGGCGAGTGCACGCGCCTCTTGCGGGTCTGAGCCTGGGGAGAATGCGTGTGCACGCGGGCGGCGCGGATGTGTGTGTAAGCGTGTGAGCGCGTGGCTGACAAAGGCTCCAGGCTGCGGGGAGAAGAGGGCGGGGCGGGGCGGGTCCGTGGCGCCTGGGGACCCAGGATGCGGTTTGCAGCTGGCCCTGGCTAGAGGCCCAAAGACGCTTCCCCTTGCTTTATGGCGCCTGGTGCCTGGAATAGAGTGGAGGCCACTAGGCCTAGAGAGGGGCTGCCTCATCCTCTGTGAGCATCTCTGGGAACCAGACTTGGGGATGTGGTGAGGATCCATAGAACAACTGGGTTCTAGTCCCAGATTTGCCGCTCCTGTACTTGGTGTGTGACCTTGGGCTAGTATCAGCTTGTGTTTAGGTCTGTTTCTCCCGTTTGTGAGGTGGTTGATCTCTGGGCCTTTTGGGGATAGATGGGGGACTGGAATTTCAGTCTGCCGGCTCCCCTCCTTCAGTTCTTAGGGATCTGTGAGTAGAGACTTCCTCTAGATTGAGCTGCCCCTAGGTGGGAATGGTGCAGCTTTGAGAGAAAAAGACTCCATGGCTAGGCTGGCATGTAGTTCAGGAGGAGACTGGTGACTGTGTACCTGGCATGCTGTCCCAGAATCTGCCTAACTACGGCTTTGTAAAATCTGGAACTAACAAAAAAAAAAAAAAAGAAAAAGAAAAAGAAAGAAAAGATAGCTGGAGGAATTTTGGACAGACTCTAAAAACAACTTTGTGGTGATCGAGGGGAGAGCCTTGGCATAAACCAGACACCCACCTGGGTCCCCTTCTCCAGGCCTCAGTCTCCTCCTCTGTTGATTGGAGTTTTGTGTCAACTAGAAGGGAAGAACTCAGGTGGGAGAGCAGAGGCTTCCCCTCCCCCACTCTCATATTCAAAACCCTCGGCTCTCCATTCCTCTGCTGCGAGGAGTTGGAAGTGGGTACCAGTGGCATCAGTTTCTGGGGTGGGCTCTCCCCAAGGGGCTCTTACTTTGGTCTGGTGAGCAGACCAGCATGGCCCAAGTGCACCAGCCCCTGTCATGCATGTGCCTGCCTGGGACCTGGGAACTTAGGTGCCACCCTAAGGTGGGAAGAAGTCAGAGAACATTGTGACCTGTAGTCAATGCAAAATAGACTTCTGTGTACAGATGGGGAAACAGGCCCCTGTACAATCCTTGTCCAAGATGGCTCAGAGAGTGTACAACAAGGCTGGCGTTAGATCTACCAGTAAGCCCCGCCTAGGAAGAGGTTTCCCACCCTCTCTCAGTTGGGCAATGAATGGTGCTGCTTCTGGCACTGTAGCACTTTCCAACTTGTTGTTTTTTTTTCTGGCTCCAGCCCACCCCCTCCGATACTCTCAGGCAAGCTCACTCTGCCAGGGGCTGAGGGGATGAGGGTAGGATCAAGGAGGTCTGGTGTTTATCTGCCCCAATCCTGACTTCAGTCCCAGAACCAGAATATCAGAATGGAGGAGGAAGATAGGAAATTTCTGGTGAATTGGTAAAGGATGGGGGTGGGAGCAGTGGCTAAGAGAGGTGTGGGGCAGTAGGGAGGAAGGTCAGAAAACCCTGTGCAAATACCGCCTGGGTTATGCATCCCTCCCGGTTCAGGCCAGGGCTGCAGCTTGTGCACTGCCCCGCTCCCAACACAACATACACAGATTTCCTCTCCGGATAAGCCTAGCTTTCTCTCCCTCTCTTTATGGTAGGTTCCCCAACAGCTCCCTGCTGCCAAATTCAGTTTTTAGGAAGATTTACTGTCTCTATGGCAACTACGATGGCTTGATGGGTCAAACAGGAGAATGGTCATTCCAGGTCTGAGTCCACCTGTTGCTGGCTGGCCCAGCTGAGAGAGAGCAAGGGATGCTGACACTCTGCTGGTCAGTCACCTTTGATGTTCCTGCCTACTTGGCCCCTCAGGAACTCACTATCTGGCCCTGGCTTCCCTTCAAAGAATAAGAGGAGTTTCCACTCTTTTCCTTTAAATTCGTCCTGTGTATTTCTGTCTTCATGGTATAGATCGGCTCTGTCCAAAAAGAATATAATGCAAGCCCCCACGTATAATTTAAAATTTTCTAGTAGCCACGTAAAAGAGTGAAAAAAAATAAGTGAAATTAATTAATATGTTTTATTTAACTCAATATACCCAATGTTTTTTGACATGTAATCAGTATAAAAGCTATGAATGAAATATTTTGCCTTCTTTTTCATAATAAGTTTTGAAACCCAGTGTGTGTTTGACATTTATAGCACATGTTGATTTAGATGAGCTGCATTTAGGGTACTCAACAGCCACAGCGGCTAGGGCCACTGCAATTGACAGCACAGGTCTAAAGTCTTCGATGCCAGAGTTCAGAGTCCAAGCTCTTCAGCTACCAGCCCTGCGACCTTGGTGATGTCACTTGAGCCTTCTGGGTGATCATTTCCTCCTCTCTACCTCCGGGTGGTGTGGAATGAATGAGAATGTCTCTTAAGCATCTGGGACAGGGCCAGACTCCTAGGAGAGCTTCACAAATGTCGACTGTGCCTCAGCCATGACAACCTTCCCGTTTTCCTCTGTTTTGGACAGTTATCTTTCAGAATACCTTTGCGATTCCCTCCCTTCTCCACCAGGGTTAGTCTCCATCCTGGGAACTCCAGCAGGTTCTTCCTCTGTGCTAGCATTCCCAATGCGCCACCCAGAGATCCAGTTAATTATGGCCTCTCCTCCCTGCCGTGAGAACCCCCTGAGGGCAGTGGCCTTGGAAGCAAGTGAGGAGGGCCAGACTCCTGCTCTTGCTTTTCTTACCCAGCCTTGGCTGAAATTGAGGTAGCCCAGAAACCAACCACTTCTAAACCCTTTCCTCTGCCTCCTTGTTTGGATGGGGGAACTGATACCAGGAGAATGCAGGTACTTATCCAACATCATGCGGCAGGACAGAGCAGGACCAGAACCCTTTCCTCCCTTCCACTCCCAGTACAATGTTCTCTTGATGGAGGCAGAGACATGCCTCCTGCTTCTGGCCTAGAAACTCAGAGACTGCTGACCAGGGTAAGAGCCCTTTGGGCAGATGAATTTCAGCTCAATTTAAGGGAGGTGATTTGAGCTACCCTAGGGCATGTGGCTCTTGCTACCAGCCTAGTAGCCACCCACTCTCCATTCTGAATTCACTCATGGCCACCAGGTCAGGAGAAAGAGGGAGCCCTCAGGCGAGGGTCCTGGGTCTGCTCTTCCCAGCTCTGCTTCTTGGAGCCAGAGCTGCCTCTGCCCCATCTGTAAAATGGAAGCAGAGCTGATGGTATAGGTGGCAGCCTTCTGTTCCTGGAACCAGGCCCAGCAAGAGGGAGCTGGCGCCGGCCCTGTTGATGCTTGGAGAATGTCTATTTGAGAGCTGAGATCCTTCCCCAACTTCTCTGGGGTACCTGTCTCTTCCTGGGACCTTTGTTTTTTCCTTTGATCCAGCCCATGGCAGACTGGGCACTTGAAATTGGTTGGGGCGGGGGCTGGTGAGGAGAGGCAGAGTGCTGCCCTGGGGGAGTCTTTTTCTGCCAAGGAAGCTGAGACCGGTATCCATGACAACTGTTCACTAACAGAAGCCCAGAAAGATAGCTGAGGTTAGGGACCCAGCCAGGAACACAGGCCTGGCAGGAACTAGGGGCTTCCCTAAACACCTGAGCTGGGTGCCAGAGGGGACTGCCAGGCTGGGGCGCTTGGCTCTTTTTTGTCTACCTGGTTGAGTTTGTCCAGAGATGACAGATGGGGGAAATGGAGGCCCAGGGCCATTTACAGGGTTGTTTGGGTGGGTAGAGGCCAAGTCAAGCCCCAAGCTCTGTGGCTATCTTTGTGGATAAGGATAGTCAATATCACCTCCCCCATACTTCCTCAAGTAGTCTTTTTCTCAGTGGGTGGCCCCATCCTAGCCACAGCCACATCAGTACTACCTAAAGTCTGCAGGGTGGAGTATCCCAGGGCCACATTCCAGAGCGCCTCTCTGGCAGGTCAGTACCCAGGTCAACCACTGGCTGCCCTGGAATGTTGGCACCCTAATGACTAACTGCCAGCTGCCTATTTCCTTGATCCTTCTTCCTCCTTAGGCACCTTCTAGTTGGTTTTGCCAGCACCTCAGCTGTGCTGTTGACCTGTCAGAGGAAGTGCCTTGAAACTCACTACATTGAGTTTAAATGGCCCTGGGACCCAGGGCCATTTAACACTCCAGCCTGTGCCTTAGTTTCTCATTTTGTGAATGGGACAGGAAGGCTGCAGGGCTGTAGGTTATAGCTAGGTCAGAGGTGCTCAGAAAGGAAGAGCTCCATGTCCCTTCCTCAGATAGGAAGTAGCTTTTGTTTCTGCCTGGGTGTGGGGAGCTGAAATCCAGAGGATAGACAGGGGGTGAGAGTGAGGGAAGCAAAGAGGACATTGGCTTCATCCCCAGGCTCTTGGGGCCAGGCTCACTTTTGGGCCCTGAATGTCTTCTGGGCTGAGCTTCTTGCTCCTTGCTTTGCTAGACTTGCTGTGTGACCTGAGGTAGATCCTGGCCCTCTCTGAACCCTGAATCAACAATAAATGATTTTGCTCCTCTTTCTGTGATCAGGCTTTTGCTCCCAAGGGTAGCTAGGTCCCAGGAACTCTTGTCTGCTGGCCCCTGGCTCTGCCTGTACCTCCCTCCCCCAGGATAACTAGGTCTGTTTCCCAGGTATGGCAGCAGCCAACCTCAGTTTCCCTGGGTAGGTGTCAGTGGTGCCTCTGCCTCCTTCCAGGAGGTCTTCCCAACTCTCTGAGCTGAGCCAGGCACCTAACGCCTGCTTTTCAGCTGCACTATATTCCATATCCATTATAGCATCTACCCCTATGTCTGGTGGACATTTTCCTCTAGCCTTGAGGGGCCAATCCTGGTCATCTCTGTGACCCCAATATGTGTGTGTGGTAGGGTGCTGGCACAGGCTTGACCCTTGCTGACTGATTGGCAGAGATGAGTTGACCCTAACCCCAAAGCCCATCCCTCTGGGCCGAAGGGGCCTTGATAGGTTTAGACAATCCTAGGTAAGGACCAGGCCCCTGTTGCTGAGGCCAGGGCTTCTCTCGTGGTTGCCAGTGCTACCTGTTTGTACTGACCAGGGCACCCGATGAGCTACGGAGCCTTGCACCCCTAGAAAGGAGATCGGGGAAGTCAGCATGGTCCTTGTCTACTCAGCCCTCAACTCTGACAGTGAGGCCCCCTTGCCCACACACTGGGCAGAATGGTTTCTGTACATTCTGGAGGGCACCATAGTAGCTTTGTCTGGTCTCTTCTATAGAGAGGCATTCGAGGGGAAGGGCTGGGCCCAGGTCACACAGTGAGGCTGCCTGCTCTAGTCCTGGCCCTTTTCTGGTAGCTGGGAGGTTGATTAAAGGAGTCCTGGGGGAGATGTGTCTGAGAGCAGAAGCAGTTACATTAGAGCAAGAAGTAAGAGGGACAATGCACTTGACAGCTTGGAGCCTAGGACTAGGGCTTGGCCTCCTACCTTCCCTCAGTTCTCTCCCATCATGGAGACCTTGCTGGGGTCTCCCCTCAACTTGGTAGCTCCATGAGGTCTTCGTGGTCCCTTCACTGTCAAGCATGGATTTGCCGAATGGAGTCCCAGGAAGCAAGGAGCATGATTAGACTTTGTAAACTGTAAAGGGCTATGCCTGGGGAGGGTGACGTTTCTTGGTCACACACTGTTTCTAACATCCATATGAGTGCTGTGCGTATGGATGTTGAGAGAGGGCTGGTCGTACCCTCTTTTCTGGGTCTAGTTGGGGTAAGGTGGGGGGACATAGGCCAGGCTTGGAGCTTGGAGGCCAGCTCAGCCTTGCTCCTGCCTGGTTCTGTGAATTTTGTCCCATTCATCTTCCGAATCTCAATTTTCCACTCGAGAAGTGGGAGCAGAAGTCACTGGTACCCTTGGCCACTGAAGCAGCACACCAGGAGAAGCTGGGAGTTCGTGGGCTTGAGCCACGCCATTCTGGGATCTCTTATCTCTCCCCCTTCCTCCCTCTAATCCTGTGTCTGTGGTCACATAGGTCTGTGATTCCCAACCTTTTTAGGACCAGAGAGTGGTTCTCCTATGAGAATCTAATGCCTGATAATCTGAGGTGGAGCTGAGGTGGTGATGCTAGTGCTTGAGAGTGGCTGCAGATACAGATGAAGCTTTGCTCACTCACCCACTGCTCATCTCCTGCTGTGAGGCCCTGGTTCCTAACAGGCCATGGACTAGTACCAGTCCGCAGCCCAGGGTTTGGGGACCCCTGACATAGGCCATGCTCTTTGAGGGTCATGATAATGGTATGGCCACCTCGTCCCCTGCCAGGTGGTCGTGGGAGCCCCTGAGGCAGGACAGGGGCTGAGAGGCTGAGCTGGGAAAGGAACGGCTATGCAAAGCCCCCAAATTGCTAAGGCCAAGTCTGGTTCCAGGAAAGCTGGCCCCAAATGATAGACTAGAACCACAGGAGAGAGGCCAGGCTGCCTGTCCCCACCCACTCCAGGCATAGAGACTTGGTAGGGAGAAGGGAGGGCTCTTTGAGCTCTGGGGGCAGTTCCCCTCTAGGGCTGGCAGGGTATGTGGGCAGGGCTCTTGGTAGGGAGGGATGTTATGGTCTCTAGCTGGAGTACTCTTTAGAGGGATAAGTTCAGGGTCTAGGCTCTCCAGGGAGAGAGTAGGGCCTCTCTGAGGGGCTGAGGCTCTGGGGCTTGGGGGCCTTATCCTCATGGTTCCTGCAGAGATGACCACTAAGTTGTCTTGACATTAATGACCCAGATTTGTAGGGTGACATGGAAGGAGGATGGTCAGTATATGTAGAACAAACGCACTTGAGATTTAGGATGAACCCAGCCCAGATGTATGGAGATCCTGGGTCACTCTCAGGTGGGTGACCTGAAACTTGGAGTGGGGGCCAGATGTTCCTGGAGGTCACTCAGCTTGTCTCTGGGGGACAGGGGCAGGAGTTTGCCCCGTGGAAGTCCTGGGGCAGGAAGTGCGTGTGCTTGAGAGCTTGGGTCCCCAGTTTAGGGACTGCCTTGGCCAGTTCCCTGAGGCTGGGGCAGAGGGGAGAGGGTTTTTAGCAGGGCCAGGCTGTGGTTTCCCAGCCTTAGCTATCCAGAGCCAGATCAGCAAAGCCAGGCCGTCAGGCCCCTATAATTACTGGGGCGGGAGCTGTGGCCTAGCATTGGAGCAGGGGCAAGACTCTCAAAGTGAACCAGCTCTGAGGCCTCTGCAGGGGAACCAGGGCCCCTCCTATAGGGACCAGCCAAAGGCAGGCAAGGCCCATCCCTTCAGGTCCTTAGGCCCTGTCTTTCTAACTATCTGTCCTCATTTTGGAGAAAAGATTACTGAGGTGGGAGTTCCTATCATTCTGTTATGGCCAGGGCTCCTGCCCCATGAGTTAATGATCTGTGATAACATTTAGTAACTACCTACTATGTGCCAGGCATCATTCTAAACATTTTACATTGATTAACCTGTTTAAACCTCACAACAACCATAGGAAGCAGACCTTAAAATTAAGCTGTATTACAGAGGAGGAAACTGCACAGAGAGGTTAAGTAACTTGCCTAGGGTCACACAGCAGGGAAGGTGCAGAAGTCAGGATTTGAACCCAGATGGTCTGGCTCTGGAGCCCATATTCTTGAGAATTCAGCCAAGTTTCCAGCTGCTCTGAGAGAAGCAGGGTGAACGTAGGGTGATGATGACTGTACTTGGGGGAGTAACCTTGAGCACCATGTAGCTTGCTCTGGCTGACTGGGCAGGAAGAGACCTTATGTTGTCCCAACCTTGCATTTGAGGCTGGTCTGAGCTAGGGGCCCCTGAGGTCAGTGTCAGTTTCCTCTTACACCTTGACCTTTTTGAGAACTCTCTGATATCAGCATGTTGGGGTTTGGACCTGGCTCCTCTGGGAGCTGCCAAGGGACCAGCAGTAATGAGAAATCACTGTATTTGTGACCAGCCAGCTAGGTGAGTCAGGCCAGATTCCATCCAGCTCTGGTACCTTCGAGGTTCAGGCATCTCTTCAATAAGAGTCCCAGAGGAGGGAGTTGGCAGGACATCCTGGCCCAGACCTTGAATCTGGGCTCTGGATGAGGTGGATCTTAATTTTTTGTTTTTTAATTTTCTTAAGTTTATTTATTTATTTTTATGGTGACATTGGTTAATGAAATCCAGTTAGTTTCAGGTGACATTGATTAATGAAATCCAGTTAGTTTCAACACTAAGGTGTGTGTGTGTGTGTGTGCGCGCGCGCGCGCGTGCGTGCGTGCGCGCGCACAACCCATAGTTAGATTTCTTTCTGTCACCACATATTTGACCTCTTTTATCCCATTTACCTCTCCACTCCCTCCTACCCTGTGGTAACCACTAATATATTGTCCATGTCCATAAGTCGGATGAGGTGGATCTTAACAAGTAGAGATAGACTCTCAGGAAGAGGGCACAGCTGTAGTCAAAGCTTGGAGGCCTTTGGGTTGTCATATGCAAGTCACAGAGTCCTCAGGCCAGCCAGGCCAGTGTTTTCCAATCACTGGGCTGTATATTAAGAGATACTTGGGTCTCACCTCCAGAGAAGGTATCTGTACAGATGTAGATCATGGAGGCCTCAAGTGCTAGAAGTTTTGGCTTAATTTGGGTGGCAGTGGGGAGCCATTGAGCACTAGTGGGCAGCCATATCAATGAACTAATAGAGGTAACACTCTTAAAACAGTATCTGGCACTCAATACATGTTAATACCCAGGTTTTTGTTGTTGTTAGTAGTAGTATTACTGAACCAGTGGTGTGGGCCAGTGGATGTTGAAGAACTCATGGGTTACTCTGAGCCCTAACCAGAAGTGGCAATCACTGGGCCATGGCGTTAGCTTCTTGAGTCCAGACATGGTCTATGGGCTCTAAAGCCCAGCCCAGGACTTAGTGAGAGATCAATAAATGCTTGTGAGATCAGGCTGCGGAAGGGAGACTGGAGAGGAGGCCAGCTGGTGAAGAAGAGAGAGAATCATTGGGGCTCATTCATGGGCCTATGGGGAGCAAGGAGGTTTCAGGGCCAACTCCTAGGTGTCTGGCCTGGGTATTGCCATGTTGCCACTCAGGGAATGGGGACCAGATTGGGGAGCTGTAGAACTGGAGTCCAGGTGGCTGGGACACTGAGGGATGAGAGAGTCTGTAAGATTGAGGTGGTTGGTTTCAGGGGAGTGGTGGAGGTAAGGACCTCGAGTTTGGAAGGGGAGAGAACTCATCTAAGAACTTTCGCTAGAGCGGGGGAGAGAGGAGTGGTTGGCAGAGGGGACAAGTCAGGATTGCTTTCATCACCAGGATGAGAGGGA
Organism: Pteropus alecto; assembly: GCF_000325575.1. Taxonomy (NCBI): domain Eukaryota; kingdom Metazoa; phylum Chordata; class Mammalia; order Chiroptera; family Pteropodidae; genus Pteropus; species Pteropus alecto. The sequence continues at coordinate 1,009,442 of NW_006442497.1, forward strand.
TGTGAGCACTTTTGTGGGCTGATGTACAGAAGACAGAAGTAGATGCTAAGACTATGTATAAGCTCAAGCCAGGGGTGGACCCACGGCAAGATCACTGGGAGGCAGGAGGGACAGTAGGCCTAGAGCTGGGGACAGTTAGCCTTAGACAAGAGTTGAGACCCTCAGGGGCTCGGAAGGGGTGTAACTGGGGTCAATGGATGAGAAAGTCCAGATGCTTCTTCTGTTCCAGAGTGTTTTCTTGGCTTAGGGATGGGAACCCTGTGGACAGAGGGCGCTTCTGAATGTGGATTTGGGGTGACTGCCTGGAGAGTCCTGGGTTGAGAGTTAGGGCCATGGGAAGGCTGGGGGTTGCGTGTGAGGTAGAAGCCCCACCTTGCATGCCTTTGGCTGGTAGGGCTGGTGAAAGGGGCTTGGCCTGAGCTGTAGGAGGTTGCTCCTGGACATGAGGCTTATCCTGTGACCCACCAAACCTCAGCCTCCAGGAAAGAGGCTAAAAATAAGGCTGTGGTAAAGAAGGGAGGGGGTGTGTGGGCCCAAGCCAGGCTGGAGCCCAGAGGAAAATCTGAGATGACCGGCAGGGCGGCTGTGACACATGTTTCCTGTGCCAGGAGCCAGTGGGATCTCAATCACTTGTGGCCATAGCCCCTTCCAGTTCTATAAGAGGGAAAACAACCCAGAAAGGCTCAGACAGGGCCTGATCTAGGGCCTATGGCCTGCATGAGGCCCTGCTCCCTGGGAAGGTTCTCTCTGATTTTTTGCCTGGAGTTCAGGCCTTGGACCCAAGGTTGAGCTCCAGGGGTTGCTGGGGTGTGGACATCCAAAGCTTCCTGTATCTTAGGGTCTAGATTGCCTGAGAGTTCCCAGTGGCCCTGGATGCCCATCTGGACATGGAGAAATGTCCCCCCCACCACTTTCCAGGAGCTCTGTGCAGTAGAAGAGGTCAGAGGAGGGTTCCTAGAGGCAGAGGCAAATGCTGTGCCTCTAAGTATGGGACGGGGATTGAGTCTAGTCAGGTGGGTAGAATGTGAATTGGGAGGAAATAAGAGTGTTTTGATTTGCTGTGCACACAAGCCGTCTTCATGATGACCATGTTTATATGGCTTCCTTCCCAGGAAGTGAGCCAACAGTTATCTCAGATTCATGCCTTCCATTTGGCTGTGGATAGGGACTCATTCTTCAGGGGCCCAGGGAGAGTTTTACCTCCATATTGCCTGCCAACTCCACCCATTCTAAATGGTCCTTGTTCTGGGTCCTGGGGGTGACTTGCCATGGTCCTAGCCCTCAAGAGGCTCATGGTCTAGAGTGGAGGATGAGGCGGACACTCACCCATCTGACTGTGCATCCACTTCACAGTTGCTGGCAGTGTGCTGGGCCCTGGGCTGGAAAACAAGAGTGAACCATGCAGAAGCAGTGTGGCAGAAGAATGAGCTTTGGTTTTGGCAATAGATCTGGTTTCAAATCTTACCTCTAACACCTTAAGTGCTGTATGACAAGTTATTTTGCTTCTCAGAGCCTCAGTTTCCTCATATGTAAAATGAGGGTGATAATCGCTGATACCAGCATAGGCAGCAGAGGTAGAAATACCATCTGAAGAGCTTTACATGGTACCTGGAACTTAGCAGAAACCAATAACTGTTGGCTCTTAGCTCTTGGCCACTGGGTCCAAGGAACTCATATCCATGTTCTTACGTCTCTTCCCTGTAGAACTAACTAAACCTAATGTGACAAGTGCTAAAACAAGATAGACAGGGGCAACTAACTTATTGAGGGTGGTGGGAGAGGTAGAAATCAGGGAAGACTTCCCAGAAGAGAAGGCACCTGAACTAGTCTTAAAGGAGTGGCAGGAATTAGCAGAGCCAACAAAATTGTGCCAGGCTAGAAAACATGTGTAATTGAGTGGTCATGAGTAGTTTTGGGTGGCTGGAGTACTGGGTGGAGGGGTGGTGTCCTGAGAAGTGAGGCTGGAGAGTAGGGTTGGAAGGGCCGAACCTATAGCCCTGTGGTCTGGTGGCGGGCCTAGATCCTCCCCTGAGGCAGTAGGGAGCCATAGTTGATGGCGACTCTGTGAGAGAGTGATGAGATCAGACCCACACATCAGGCGAACAGGTCCTGGCTCAGGCGTAGGAATGGACTGTGGAGTGGGAGGTGAGTGTGGGTAGCTCCCCAAGATCAGACCCAGTCGTGCCACCCACAGGCCCTGATGAAACTCTGGGCCTCTGAGGCCAAGTTGGGGCACTCTGGAGGTCCTACTTGGTGGCCCTGCCATCCGCAGGCTCAGGACTGGCCCCTGGCTCTGCCTTCAAGGCAAGGCCACAGCCTGCCTTGGTTATTAAGTCATTAACTGGGCCTCACACAGCCTCTTCATTATGGGTAATTATGGTAAATCCACTGTGGGCATTAACAGGGAGGAGGCCAGTTTCTCTTGGCTGTCAGGCTGCTAGGACAGCAGCAGGGTCTGACCTGCATCCCAGGAAATTGCTCAGCATCCCAACTCTGGATCTTGGGAGGGACAGTGATACTCTACTCTCTCCACTTCTACACCGTCAGCCACCAGATGGGATTTTCATATAGTGCTTGGAGATTCCACTTTTGCCTACTTTCCTGTTGTATGACTAAGAGTGTGGCTTAACTTCCCGTGCCTTGGTTTTCCTTATCTGTCCTGCGGCACAATAGTATCAGCTTCATAGGATTGTATGAGGATTAAACTAGCAAAGCACTTAATGCTCAATGATTCAAACCATTATCATTTCATCATTTCATCATCATTTCAAATGCCGACATCATCGTCATCATAAAGAGCTCTGAGAGACCCCTGAAAGCAGGGTCCAGTCCCTTCCTCTGTCCCCTGAATAGGGAACTCCTGATGCAGTCCCTGTCTCCTCCTCCTTTTTTCCCTTCTCAGTGCAGATGTGCAGTGGTCAGGGGGCTCTGACCTGTGGCCCAGCCTCCTGCTGTCCTCAGAGATAAGCCGAGGTGGGGGCCCTCGGGCCCTCAGGGCTGGAGGTTGTGCTTATTCAGGGCTCTGGTCAAGTGCTATAAGAGATGAGAGGGGCCGAGGAGCTTGCTGAATCCCATATAGCCATGGTTCTGTCTATCCACAGGTGGGAGTGGTTTCTGGTTGTTCTGGTTGACCCCTTCCTTGTCATGCAAAGCCCTAATGAGAGAGCAGAGGTGGCTGGGACTTGGGAGGAGGGATCCCCTTCCCCCTGGAAAGCTGTCCTGCAGCCCTGCCTGCTTCCCTCTGCATCTCAACTCCTGCACTGGAAAATTGGGGGTCCTGGTTATAATCTTGAGGACAGCTGGGTGAGCGTATACATGTATTTGTGTGTGTGTGCTCATGTGCTTGTGCACATGTGCTGGTGAGCAGGTATGAACATTGCCTGTGAGCCCCCTCAACCATCTCCCAGCCAGAGGGCTTCCCCTGCAGCTTTCAGTGGCTGCCTACCTGCTCTCTGGGCTTCAGACTTGGTGGTCTTCCTTGAGGACAGGGCGCATGTCTATTCCTCAGGTGCCAGTACACAGTCTGGGTTCGGGCCGCAGGTAGGCCAGAGGCCCAGGGTAGCAGATAGAAGGCTTGGCTGTTCCACTGAGCTGAGTAACCATGGAGGAACCTGGCCTGTCTGTGCCTTAGGTCCCTGCAGCAGCCAGGGAGGAGGTGAGATCCTACCCCTAGGGTGAGCACAGAAGGCCTAGTAGGGCAGGATAGAAATTTGGACTCCAACATCCCCAGTGGCCTGGCTAAACTGGGCAGGGTGGAATTATGTAGATGGGGCCAGGCTGGGCCCTGCAAAGTAGAAAGAGGGCTGGGCTGGGACTGGGGTCACCTAGGTGGGCTGGGGTAATGGGCGTGCCGGGTATCAGACGTCATCAGTAAGCATCATCTGTCTTTCCCTCCAGGAGTCCTCCTGGACATCCAGAAGCACTTTGGGGTCAAGGACCGAGGCGCTGGCTTGCTGCAGTCAGGTGAGGCCCACCCCCTTTCACGTCTCGGCATCTCAGGCCCCCTCCACCCAGGTGGGTCATTCCCTGCTGGGTCTCTTCCTGGTCCTGACTCACTGGAAAGAGCATAGACTTTGCATCCAAATCCCACTGTTGCCACTCACAAAAGGCAACCTTCTCCAGCCTCTGCTCTCCCTGTAAAACAAAACAAATCTCCCATAGTGCCCTGAGGGACTATGGGAGATATACCAGCGTGCAGGCCAAGGACTCAGTTCCTTGGAGGTTACCCTTCTTTTGGGTCTTGGGGCCTCATCAGGACCCAGGCATCCAGGTTCCATTCTGAGGCTGGTGAGGGAAAATCCTTAGATCAGTAACTTGGGCAATGTCAACAGAGCCTTGTCAACTCTGTTTCCATATCTTCTCCTTAACCCCAGGTCCTTCCACTGCCATCAACCTGGGAATCAACCTCTTGGTCAGCCCCAGACCTATTCCCAGACTCAGGGCAGGAGCCTGAGGAGCTGGGTCTTGGGCTAGGATGGGGCCTAAGTTTCTTGACCCTATCTCCCTGGAGGCCCCACCCTCCTGACTGGTGAGGAGGCAGGGCCCCAGACCCCTGGGCCAGAGCAGTGTGGCAGGTCATTAAGCAGTTATCCCAGCCTGTCTGGACCTCCATCCAGGGTCTATGTCTCCCTTGTCCCTTCCCTGTCAACTATATGGCCCCTGCAGACCTGAGCTCTTGGCTCCCTGGCCCTCCCACTAGCTGTGGCCATGCTGGCCGTGCCCTCAGCAGGCCCCTTAGACATGGGCAGAGACTCAGAGCCAGCACTGAGTCCTGGGCTGGTCCTGACTTGGCCCCAACCTTGCTCTGTGGCCTGCCTGGTCCCCTTGGTCCAGGAGTCTATCTGGCTGTGAGGCACAGTCAGATATGTGAGAAGAAGACCATGGCCTGTTTTCCAGTCTGTGAACCCCTTCCCCATTCTGAGCTCTCCTGGGAGGGAGGGGTAGAGTGAGCTGGCTCTGTCCAGGAACTTGCCTGACCTGTTTAGGTGGCATTCCAGTATGCACAATGCCAGGCCTCCACAATGAGCTGCCTGTGCTCATTTCTCAGATGGGGTCTCTGGGGCTCAGAGAGAGAGGACATAATAGTTTCAGGGCTCAGCCCTAATGTGTGAGAGTTGATGAAGCTAGGACTTGGGCAAGGCTGTATGGTCCAGCACCTCCTAAGTGTGGCTAGGTCCTTGCCATGTACATGTCATCTTCACCCGGGATGTGAGCCCAAATCCCTCCCCTGGTCCCGACCCCCTTGCTGGGCCTCCCTGGCTGGGCTAGAGCAAGTCAACCACCCTGGGGCCTGGGACGGGTCCCTCCAGCTGCACTCCCAGTGACTAGCTCTTAGAGCAGAGGAGAGAGAGTTCAAGCTGGATGGGAGCATGGAAGGGAGCGAGCTGCTGAGCTGATGAGGGAAAGGCAGAGAGCGCCTAGCCATCCAGTACCCTCCCTCTGTGGCCCCTGAGACATGGGGGACCAGCTGAGCCTCATCCTATCTTGGTCTTGGCCTTACTGACTGATGTGGAGTAAGGCTCTACCTCAGCCTTTTCCATTAACCTCCCACTGAGTGAGGTCAGGGCCAGTGCAGCTGCCCAGGGTGTGAGTGGGAGGGCTGTGAGGGTCATAGCACTGCCACAGTTGGCTGAGAGAAGTCATAGCAGTCTCTACTGATCCCTGTTGACCTGGCCAGAAGTGGACGAGTACCCCAAATACCCCAGGCATCATCGTGCTTGATTATTCCTCCTACAAGTTCTGTTTGGTCAACTTCACTTTCTAGATGAAGGAGCAGAGGTCAAGAGTGGAGAAATGACTTGCTTAAGGTCTCATGGTAAGAGAGTAGCAGGCCCGGAATTGGGACTCTGCGTGTGCTGTCCTGTTGGCTTGGGGAGGGGGCACAGATGGCCACTGGATTGGCGAGGCTTGTTCCAGGTGTCTGAGAGTCTGACATCTATCTCAGTGTTTTCAAGATGGATGCCTCTGGGCCATAATTAGAGTCCCAGCACTCTCAGAGATCCCCGAGTCCTTATTCCCTGGCTCTTACCCTCACCCTTCTACCTACCCCTGGCACAGCTGGGATGGTGTCCAAGAGTGTCCTCACGTCTTTGGCCATCTGAGCCAAGAAGCTAGGCGAGCTAGACCAAGATGTGACTCAGTGGGCACCCAGGCAAATCACCTAATTGGCCTGGGCCGCAGGCACCTGTCTCTTCCCCAGGCCCCGATAAGGTCGGAGCCAGGTGGAGGGCGCCAGCCAGGTGTTGATGCTTGCCTGGATCAAAGGGCCAGGGCTGAGAGCCAGGTTGTCTGCTTATTTCTGGGCACCAGGGGCTGCTAGGCCAGGAGACAGGGTGGGGGGTGGCTACGGGTTAGGCCTGGACCTGCCCCTGCTCTTTCCTCTTGGGACTAGAGCATGAGCACCGGCTTGGGAAGAGCCTACTTTCTATAGCCTCCTTGCAGATTGCAGCCAGCTCAGATCTGGCCCCTGAGTCTCCTGTAGCAGCCATAGCTCAGCCTCCGCAAAAGCCCAGAATTATAGCAGAATTATAGCTCTTGGGTCTTGCTGTTTTGGGAAATCAGTAGCTCCCATAGCCTACACTAAAGAGCCAGCTATATCTGAATCTACTGCTCAGCAGGCCCTGTGCTGGGCTCTGCCACAGACTCAGTCCTCGAATTCCCTCTGTTGATGGGAACAGAAAACATATCCAGTCCTCACCCAGGCATGGGGGATGGTGACCTGTGGGAGCCCTGGGGGAAATGGCAGTGAATGCACACCTAGCTCTGCTTGGTGGCTGGAGGAGGGAGCATTTGAGTGGGGCTTTGAAGGATGAGTTAGAGTTTATTCAGGGGAAAGGACTTCCAATCAGTTTGTCAGACTGAGAAGACGTGAGAAGCCCTCCTTCTCCCTCCATGCTGGATAAAATATGCCAAGAAACACTTAAATTTTATAGTTGAGCTTGAAATTTCCAGGTGCCAGAAGCAAAGATTTGAACTTAAAAACAAGAGCGGGATCTGGTATTGAAGCCAAATGATGCAGAGTGTTTGGGGACCAGTATTTGTCTTAGAAGCTAGTTACAGTATTTTTAATGTAAACATTTTTTTATGATAAAAAATTTTAAACATACATAAAAAGTAGAGAATCATATAATGAACCTTCATATAGCCATCACTCAGGTTCATCAAAGTATCACCAGTCTGACCTAGTTTCCAGGTTTGGAGGTTTCTTTGTTCTGAGGGTTGCGCGGTGCCAGCTTAGGTTCTAGTGTTGCATGGGTGACTTGGTTCCCACTCAGAGCCCAGGGCAAGACCCCTGATTTCAAGCTGTGCTCCTAGGCTGGAGGGCATTTTTTCCATCTGCAAAAGGATAGCTCCTTCCTGGTTACGGCTTTATGCAGAGAGCCTAGTCCAGCCCCTGCTTCGTACAGGTCCGAGACTTCCGCTCCCTTCCCCGTGTAGGCCTTATGTTTCCAGAGACCCCAGCAGAGGTAAATCCAAAACTGCTCCTCAGTGAAGCCTTTGTGAATCATGAGCCTGCATGGGACAC
>NW_006442497.1:1017025-1018060 GCF_000325575.1 Pteropus alecto
CACAAGGAAACCCGCTTTTGTGGGAGACAGTCAGCTGGCCCAGAAAATGGGAAAGCCAGCTGCTGAAGACCTATAGAACTCCTGAATAGACTTCAACATTAGGTATACTTATTTTTTGAAGTGCTACAGGAAAGAGTAGAATTTTAAGACAAGAACAGCACCTTATTAAAAAAGAACAGGAAGATGTTTAAAAGACCTAACTTTAAAATTTTACTAGTGAAAAATGTGTTAAAATTAAAAAGTATAGTAATTAGAGGAGTTAACAAGTAAACTAGACACAGTCGAAGAGAAAATGAGCAAGTTAAAAGTTAGATCTTCTGAGGAAATCAGCATAAATGTAGGTCAGGGGGAGGAGGAGCGAGAGGGAAGGTGGTGATACTGCCTGGCTCTGGTGACTTATGGGCCAGAGTATGGGGAGAATGGAAGGAGAGGAGGCCGAACAATAGGCAGGGTCTGATTGTGAAAGGCATCTGGATTTTGTCTCAGGGCAGTGGGGAGCCAGAGAAGGTTTCAGAGCAGGGCAGGTCCTCGTAAGATGTGTGTGCATCAGGATGTTTACTCTGAGGCCCAGTGTGGCAATGGATGACAGAGAAGGCTGGAAGGTAGCTCAGGGCTGGGGTTTGTTGGGTCATGAGGAAGTGCCAGGATGCAGGAAGAATGGGGACAGAGGAAGAGCCAGCTCAGACTGAAACCAGACAGTGCCTCGGCTTTGGGGCTGAGACTTCTGACCTTGCTCCCCTCCCTCCTTTGGCTAGCCCAGTAACATCCTCTGCTTGGTTCTGAAGGCAAAGCTAGGCAGCCCCTGGGCTGTTACCCCAGGTCCTCCCTGAGGCCTGAGGATCCAGGGATTATATCCTGAGCAGACTATAAAGGAGTGGTTCCTTCAGGAAGTCTGGGCCTTGTGGCTTTCAGGCAATGATGGGGCCAGGATGTCCTGGGTCCTCTCCATCATCTTGGCTGGCCTGGGCTGCCATCCTCCACATTCTGTGGGCAGGAAGGGTACTCAGGCAAAACCTGACCCCTGCCCACCCCATT
>NW_006442497.1:1018090-1021236 GCF_000325575.1 Pteropus alecto
AGGATGGCAGATCTTTGCCAAATAATAGGTCGGCCAGATCTGCACTTTGTAAAAATAGTCCTGGTTCGGCCCAGGCTGAGGTGGAGGCTGGACATGGGCTCCAAGGCCACAGTGTGGGAATCCAGGGCTCCCCCAACTCAGACCTCACCCACTTCTACTCCAGGACCACCTTCTGGGGTCAAACAGGGCCACGTGTGCACTGGCAGGGGGCCTGGGGCTATCTGCTAGGGTGCAGAGTCCTCAGCAGGGGCTGTTCTGAGCTTCTGGGTGCTGGCTCCTCTGTGGGCCCACAGGGGAAAAAGCCATCAGCCAGCATCCTGAACACCTGGACCACCATGAGAGGTGGACAATTCTTAGAGATGTTGTCCAAGCCCCGTCTTTCTGATGACTCTCACCAGCTAAGAGGAGGGGGCATGGCTCATCTCACAGAGGAGGGAGCGAGGCTCAGCTCAGGTTCTCATGGTGAGTCAAGAGCCCTGACTTCTCCCACTCTGCCATCTGTGCCCTTCCCCCTCCCTGTCAACCCCCCCCTCCCCGCCCTGGCTCCCTGCCTGCTGCTCCATTGTCTCAGACCTGTGGGCTCAGCACACGTGAGCTGAGTGAGGGCTTCCCCACACCCCAGCCACAGGATGTCCTCATGTGGGAGCTGCTGGGAAAGCCACCCCTACCGAGATCAGGGGTGGGGCAGCCAGGCTGCCCAGAAAGCTCTCCTCAAACAAACAAAGACTATGGGGTGGGGGGTGGGTGTCCAGAGAAGCTTCTAGACCAGCTGGTCTTTATTTTCAGCAAAGCTGCCTACTGGCCAGATTGTCCTCTGCGCCCTTCGGGACAGGTTCACATGTTCTGGCCTTTGTGCTCTTCCTTCTTGCCAGCAACATCATTCCTCCTGTCTCTACCTTGATTGCGTTCAGGCCCCTCCCTGGCCTGTGACATACTTGGGGTCCAGGAGAAGCCCTCTTGTCTGCCCTGAGCAGAGCAAAGGGGAGGGCTGCAAAGATGGGTCGAGTCTTCCTCCCGACCCTGGACTCCCTTGTCCCCAAGGAGAAGGCACTGAGGGACAAGGGAGTCCAGGGTCATGAGGGTTGCTGTATCATCTTTGCTACGTTTTCCCACATATCGGTGACCTCAGCTATAAAATGGGACAGACATGGTGAAGCTCAGGGTGGTGCCTGGTGACTTTCAGCAGGCTGGGACTAGGGAGAGGGATGGGGCATGCTTACTCCAACAAGAGTCCACTGCAGTCCAGGATGCCTATGCCCACACAGATGAGCAGGCAGAGAGCCAGGGGCGGAAGAGTCAGGAGCTGCCTTCCTGCTTCACTACAGGCAGGAGGGTGGGGATGGACCAGGAGGACCGAGGTCTGGCCAAGGCCTGGTTTACTTCCTTCGATCCCGCTCTACCTTCCCAGTGGGGGCCCAGTGCTCTCCCTTGAAGGGGGAGAACAGAGCATGCTGCGGTTCTCCACTGCCCTCTAACTGAACACCAAACCTGGTCTCAGTGTTTAGGGCCCAACGTGGCTTTATCTCTCACTGCTTCCTCCATGGCCTTCTCATGCTGCAGTCTGACCTGCTTTCTCACTGTCCCCAGTATACCCTGAACTTTCTCTGACCTTGGGAACAACAGCTTGGACCGTCCCCCTTCCCACCCTGGAAGTCTGCAGTGTGATTTAGAGCAAGCACTCTGGAGTCAAACTGGGGTTGAAATTTTGGCTCAGCCACACACAAGTTGTGTGACATCACTCCTTTCAGCCTCTGTTATCCTCTCTGTAAGATGAAGATAATAGTGAGAATCAAATGAGATAACCTGTGCTTATATCCAAGGCACATCCTTGGGCCTTGCCTATAATAAGTATTCCCTAAATGATAACTGAGGTTATTATTAACAATAAGCGTTGTGCCTTCTTAGCCATTATAGGGTATAGCTTATAAGATTTACAATTTATATTTTAGTATATATTCTTGATTTTAAGTTTATTGTCATGGTAAACTCCTCTCTGCATCCTTCAATGCCCTGCTCTGACATCACGGTCTTCATGAAGCTTCACTGTCCTTCGTTGTCCCTCCTTGCTGGTTTCTTGGTGTTTTAGCCCTTAAAACACCATGGGCAACCCATGGATGGGGTCTGCCCCCTGACCAGACAGGGAGAAACTCCTACTCTGATTCTTTTTGCCCACTCTCCACCTAGCACAGATAGGCACAGAGGGGACAATTCTTCCTCTTCTCCCTAACGTGCCTAAGTTCTAATGAAACTGAAATCTGTTTCCTGCTCATAGTATCCTGGTCTGATCTCAGGCACATAATAGGAGGCAGGCCCAGCGTATTTTCCCATATCTTTTTCTAGATATGAGGAAATAATTTCTGCCTTGATTAATCTAAACAACGGCCCAGTGTTGACTGAGGCTGACCCACTCTGGGCAGGGTGTGGCATTAAGTACCTTACAAGTCTTATCTCATCCAAGTGCTAAGAGTTGCTATTTTTATCTTCATTTTACACATGAGGAAGTTGGCATGCTGGGTCTAGCTTAGACCTTCTCCTGAGAGTAAATTGTTAGATTTTCAGGAATTGTGTGAGCTGGTTGTTCAACACAACCATTATTAAAAACTAAATTATATAAACTTACAATTAAACAACTTATATTTTAAAAAAGATAATAAATACAATTCATCACTCCCTAATTATTTTACTACATTTTGCTATTATCTATGTCCTTAAGGTTATTCACATATATTATATCTGTCTGGTAGAAACATTGTATAAACAATGCCGTGTGGAACAGTGACATTGCATTGGTATCTTGAAATCAGCCATGGTGGGAATATTTACACCATGAAAATTGGCAAACACTACACATCAGGAGAGCCAGTTGTTAGACATTTATCAGCACATCACTAATTGAAGCACAGAGAGGCTATGACCTGGTTGAGGTCACCCAGCTAGGAAGGGATAGAAAGATGAATTCGAGCCCAGGCAGTGTGTCACTGGTGCTCAAATTTGTGTGCCTCTATGCTGATGCTGCTCTTGGTCCCAGTCACACAGAGTTGAGAATAACAGCCACCCCCCCACACCCACATACACTCTCTGTTTCACTAGGATAAGAGAGAGATGGTCACACTCCTCCAGCTCAGTTCTCTTTCCCCTTGTTTACC
>NW_006442497.1:1026262-1061635 GCF_000325575.1 Pteropus alecto
TCCTCCTCCCCAGGGACTCAGGTCTGTGAGGGAGCAGACTAGCCCATGTGTGCATTCAGCTTGGTGGTCAGAGGTCTCTCACTGGCCACCTTGTCTGCCCACTCCTGGCCTTTGTCTGGCCATCTGTCCGTCAGCTGCAGGACTGCCTTCCAGTGGGAGGAAGAGGGGTGGGGTGCTGCCGTGCCATGACCCTGGCCCTACCCTGGCTTGCTGGCCTCTTTATTCCACCTGGGACCTCTGAGGCTCCTCCCATCACTGGCAGTGGCATCCTCACTGAGCCCTCTAAGAGTCTGCTGCTCTCTTGTTCTCGAAGAACAAAACCAGGTCATATCACTCCTCTGTTCAGTATCCTCCAGTGTTTTCCTTTCTCACCGGCAGAAGCCACAGGCATCACAGTGGGCCACAAGGTCCTACCCCTTATGGCCTTCCCCAACCCCCCAACCCTTCTGTTCCAGCCACTCTGGCCTCTTTGCTGTTCCTCAAATATGCTAAGTATGCTCCTGCCCCAGGGTCTTTGTACTGACTGTTCTTGCCCCAATGTTTGCATGATTTGTTTCCTTACTTCTCTCAGGTCTTTGCTGAAAATGTCACCTTCTCTGAGCCTTCTATTTAAAATTATAACATCTGCTTTACACATTTCCTGTCTCTCATTTCTGCCTTTTATCCTCCTTAGCACTTGTCCAATCTGACATACTATGTTTTTTATTTTATTGTCTGGTTCTCAGTAGAATGAAAGCTCCAAGAGGGCAGGAATTTTCATTCATTCATTCATTCATTCATTCATTCATCGACCTATTCAGCAAAAAGCAAATGACAGTGTTTCCAAATGTAAGGACAGCCTCTGCAGCCTGTCGGGAGGGAGAGTGGCTATGTAATGTCAGGTATGAGACCTGGAGTTCCAGGCCCAGTTCTGTCCTGATTTGCTGTGTGACCTTGGGTAGTTCCCTTCCCCTCTCTGAACCTCTTTTTCAAGTATAATAAAGAAAGCAGTGTGGCAAAGTACAAAGAACACTGGCTTTAGATCAGGTCAAATCCCCACTGGGATGTTTACTGCTGGTGGGGCCTTGGGCAAGTAACTTCTCCTTGAGCTTGTCTCCCCATCTGCCAGGTGGGATGGGTTGGAGGGATACACAAGATGCTTTGTACTGAGCCCTAGTACAGCTCCTGGCCTGTAGAAACTGTTCAATGAGTAAATCTTTACTGTTTCAAAAGTACCCAAAGGACTCACTTGCAGCTGGACGAACTGTGGGCTTGCATTGAAGAGGATGGTGTCACCCTAACCCGGAGGGCCTTTCCTGCCTCCCCTGAGCTCAGGCCTGGCCAAGGCTGTCTTCTCTGGGGCCGTTTCCTCGGTGCCTGGCCCAGGCCAAGCCCTGCCTTTTGAGAACTTGCCTCACGCTGGAGTGGTCTGGGCAGGAGGGCTCAGCCACAGTGACCCTGCATGGCCCCTCAAGCTCTCCTCTCCCTGCACAGTGTTCATCTGCAGCTTCATGGTGGCTGCCCCCATCTTTGGCTACCTGGGTGACCGCTTCAACAGGAAAGTGATCCTCAGTTGCGGCATTTTCTTCTGGTCAGCAGTCACATTCTCCAGCTCCTTCATCCCCCAGCAGGTGAGGCCTGTCTGGACTTACTGTCCAGTAACCCTGTGTGTCCCATCCATTCCTCCAGTGTATGACCAGTCTGATTGATCTATTCTAGTTTAGACTCAGGGTTCCAGCCCCTTCGCTTGAACCTCAGACAGCATCTTCCAAGTGCAGTGGGTGGAGGGGGTCTTTGGGTACTTTTATAAACTGGCCCTGCAAGTAGGGTCTTCCCCATGCTGGCCAGAACTGAAGGACTTGCAGCCTAATGTGGTACTCTGACTCTTTCTGAGCTGCTTCTGATTTGGGGAGGATGCAAAGAACAAGGGGAACTAGTCTGGCCTAGGAGTCAGGACCCTTTGGTTCTAGTCCTGACTCCGCCATCATTTTGCTGTGTGACTCTAGGTGAGTCACTACCCCTTCTGGGCCTCTCACAGTTTGTTCTTCATTCAATGAGCAGCTAACTCCTTGGGTCGAAATCCTAGGGAGGCAAACATCACTTCAACAGAAGGAAGGTGTTTCTTACGTGGCTCTCACAATTCTGGGTTTGAATATCCCAACTCTGTTGTCCACTCAGCTTTGTGATCTGGAGAAATTTACTAAACTTCTCTGAGCCTGAGTTTCTTCATTTTTAAAATGGGGATAATACCTCTCAGCTTGAAGGTTTATTGTGAGAAATAACTGAGTTAATGCCCAGGCCCTGGAACATGGCAAGTATTCAACAAATCATTATTTCTATTCTTTTTTCCAAAAAGGAGATTTATTACTCTGAGAGGTAGTGAATTTCCCATCACTAGGGACATTCAGGCAGAGGAAGGACATATGATGCCTACTATAGAGGGAGATAGAGGAAGAAGGGGAGAAGACCGGGATATGTCCTTAGGGAGTTTTCAGCTTAAGGGACAAAGGAGGAGACCCTGGCCCTGTCCTTGGGAGCACCCAGGCTAGGGGTGGAGAGATGTGACAGGAGCTCCCATGTTCAGAGCCTTTGGGATATGCTAAGTGCTGAAAGTCCTCACTGTAGAACGAGCAATCTCTTAAAATCCATGGGGTCAGGGAAGGCTTCCTGGAGGAGATGGCATTTGAGCCGGGCAGGCAGGACAGGGAGATTTGGCCTTTTGGTAAAGGTAGCATGGACAGAGGGAGCAAACCCATGGATTTAGGTACAGAAATGGTAGAGTGTGTTGAGAGATCAAGGAGCAGAGTGTTTTGGCTGGAAAGGAAGGCAGGGACCAGGTTGGGGGGCATGGGCTTTCTCCTGAGGGCAGTGAAGGACCCTGGAAGAGTCTGAAGAAGGGTAATGGTGAGTCAGATTTATACTGATTGTGAGGATGGGGAGGTTGGAGGTGAGATCAGAGAGGATCAGCAGGTTTGGGGGTACAATTTTGCTTCATGGGACAGTTTTAGAGGAGGATCAGGTTCAAGTAGGCTCTGACACCCACAGTCAAAATTGAGGCCTGGACCAGAATCTTCTAGGCCTCTCTGGGCCTTGTCTTGCCCCTGGCCAGGCCCCTGGTCTTCTGAGCTCTGGGCTACTTCTGGGATTGACCAGTGAGTTCAGGACCATGAGGCCAGTGCTGGGCCCCGCTCCAGGTATGTGGGAGGGAGGGAGGGTTGGGGACAGATGATGGGCAGAGGCAGAGAAAGAAACAGACAGTTCACCCCCAATTAATGTACAAATTCATTGCAATCACAATCAGTCCCACAGGAGTTTTGAGTGGACCTTGGTAATGTGATTCTGAAGTTAATTTGGCAGGGAAAACACCCAGGAACAGCCAAGAACATTGTGAAGAATAACAGTGAAAGGGGCCTTGCCCTGTCGGTTATCACAGTATGGCTATTCTAACCACAACATCAGAGGGATAGACTAAGAGATCAATGAAACGGAGTCCTCCTTTCTATGGGAATTGAATGTAAAATGAAAGTTGAATCTTAAATGGTTTTGAGAGAATTGACTATCCATCTAGATGAAAAAGAAAGTTTAGTCTGTATTTCAAAACACACGTCGAAATAAATTTTGGATAGGTGAAAGTAAAGTAAAAAGCAAACTATAAAAATCTAGAACTAAAAATCAACAATAAAAAGACAAATAACCCGGAGAAAAATGGGCAAAGGATACTGAGAAGCAATTCCAGGAGCAGATACCCAAACGGGCACTAAAAGTATGAAGTGATGGTATTTGGTTTTGTGTAATCAAGGAAATGCAAATAAAATGAGATGCCATTTCACACCCATCAGATTGGCAACAATTAAAAAGGCTGACAATACCAAGTGTTATTAAAGCTGCTAGTGGGAGTGTAAATTGATAGACTCTTTGGAGAGCAAAATGGAGGAATTTTGTAAAATTCTAGCTCTATACATTTCAAGGCCCCAGCCTTCTACTTCGAGGGATACGCCCAAGAGAAACTCCAACTTGTGGACACATAGTGACCCATGCATGCAAGGATGTTTGTTGCATTCCTGTAATAGGAAAAAAAAGGAAATGATCTAAGCGACCACAATAGAGCGATGCCCAGATAAAATGGGGTGTCTTTATCCTATGAGACTCTTGACTGCAAAAGAATGAACTAGATCTATATTAACCAGCAGAAAATGGGTTACCAAAAGATTGAAATGAGGTGAAAAAAGCAAGTTGTGCATGGAAATGCATGGAAAGTTTCCTTTTATGTTAATTTCTTCAAAGCACAGGGGGACACCAAGTGTCGTTCATTGGTACCTGGATGTGTAACAAATGCACAAATGCACAATATAGTGGGTACTGGGTGCAGGATCGGGATCAACAGGATCCCCTCAGCGGGTTCTTATCTGCCTGCTCCTGTGCTGAGGAGAATGACTGAGAAAATCCCTCCCTTTCTCTTTCTTTCTCTCTAAAATATAAAAACAAAACATTAAAAAATATTTTAAAATCATTTTGGGGTGGAGTATGCTTTCCTAAAAAAGACATGAAATCCAGAAGCCATTAGGGGAAAATCAACAGATTGGACATCATCAAATTAAACACAAAATAAAGCTTCTATATGGTAGAATTCCCATATACAAAGTGGAAAAAAAGATGATGGAAAATGTTTGTGACATATGCAATAAAGGATCAATACCCATGATATATAAAAAGCTAATAGAAATCGAGGCAAGAAAGACAAACAATCCAACAGAAAAATAGGCAAAGGCTGTGGGCAGCTAATTCCCAGGAAAAGAAGCAGAGGCAAGGAGTTAGGGGGAGACTCAGAGACAGCGTGAGTGAGCTACAGAAGTGAGAGGCATAGAGATGGCTGGACAGGAGCAGTGACACAGAGAGAGGGCCAGGAAAGAGCTGGGAAGAAGGAGAGAGGGAAGCAGGGAGCCTGGAGGAAGGCCGAATGTGGGCGATGCTGGCTGGATGGGTGGTCAGGGAAAAGATGACCAGGCTGGGTTCTCAAGCCCCGGGCAGCTGGGGGGATGGAGGGGCCTGGTCCACATCAAAGGGGTAGTAACACTGGCAGCTGGCATGGCCCCGCCCTTCCCAGCTCCGTGGGGCTTTGCTCTTTGATGTGTGTATGAGGGAGGGGCACTGAGCCCACTGGGTTGCCCTGACCACTCCCCACTCACATGGGGTCCTCAGTGCTGCCAGGGTCAGCTCAGCTGCCCTGCCTGAGAGTGGGACAGAGTGGGAGCGACTCAAAGTGGGGCCAGAATCCAAGGAGGAAATCTAATTTTGGGAGGGTAGAAACACAGGCTATGTCCTCCACGCTTATGGGGATGAAGGGGACCTATCTGGGCCATACCTACAATTCTCAACTTGGGAAAGTCCAGTTCCATCCCAGCACTGGGCCAACCAGGCCCAGTCAGACCCTATATGGAAGGTGGAACTGAGGCCCAGTGTGCCCCGGGGGTGTAGTGGTTGCCGAGGCAGAGGTTGGGCTTCATTTTCTCCCCTGGCTCCTGGACCCTGCAGAAGGTGGGGGGCAAAGTGGGGACCAAGGATGAGTAGTCAGGGGAGCAGAACAGACTCCCAGCATTCTCCGCACCTTCCTCACAGCACTTCTGGCTGCTGGTCCTGTCTCGGGGGCTGGTGGGCATTGGTGAAGCCAGCTACTCCACCATTGCGCCCACCATCATCGGCGACCTCTTCACCAAGAACACACGCACGCTCATGCTGTCTGTCTTCTACTTTGCCATCCCGCTGGGCAGGTGAGGATCCGGGCAAGGTTCCCTTGGACTTCTGACCACTCTTTCTCCTTGAGGCAGCCCTCTGTGACCTAAACATGCGGGTGGTCAGGCTTGGAAAAACACCTAGACTTGCTCCCCAGATGACTGGCCGGGTGATTGGGGCGGGTGGGCGGGTGACCTGCCTGGTAGATAGTAAGCATCCCCTGCACATACCATCCCCACCCCCACCTGTCCCTGCCTGACCGCTCGTCTTCTCTGCAGTGGCCTGGGGTACATTACTGGCTCCAGCGTGAAGCAGGCAGCTGGAGACTGGCACTGGGCCTTGCGGGTAAGCACACATCCCAGACCAGACCATGCCTAGAGTCACTCAGAAATTCAGGGACAGAGCCTGGGCTAGAATGCGGGTTTGGCCTCCAGGCTTCCCAGCTCATGGGCCTGGGCTCTTCTAGATTAGTCCACATTGTGGTGTCAGGGACCCCAGGAATGAGCAGAGCTGGACTCAGCCCTGCCACCTCAGGGGCCCCCCAGCTAAGAGGACAAAAGACTCTCCCGCCATGTCAGGAAATTCCAGGTCCACGATGGTGCTTCCTGCTATAAGCCCTGCCACTGCTACAGTGAAGCAGAGACAAGACCTCTGTGTGGGGGCCCCCTGGGTCTGCAGCCACTTCCTGTCCCCTGGGAAGACTCCAGGCAAGTCTGCCAAGGCTCCAGGACAGTGCAATCAGAGGAAACAGAGATCCCCAGTCTCGCAGAGGAGAGGAAGCTTAAGACAAAGTGTTTTTTCCTCAAAAGCAGGAAGGAAGCAGCCTCCATGGAATTTCTTGATGTGGGTAGGGGTTGGCTAATGGAGAGGAACTCCCCAGCCCATGGGCTCCCAGGCCTGGTGGGGGTGGGGATTGAGTTTTCTGTTCTTATGAGCTGATGGAGGAGCATGTTATTTTGGAATCCAGGCTGCTGAGATGTGTCTCCACCCCAACCCCCACCTCCCGCTATCTGGAGAGAGGCCTGGGGCCTTGGAGATTCTATTCTTGACACTGGACTGGACACAGGGAAGACCCAAAGGAGTCTCCGAGCCTCTGTTCTCCTGGGAGCCACATGGGCCCCTCCCAAATGATAATCTACCTGATCTATCTGCTGGAAGCTTCATGCCCAGCCAGTCCCTTCCCAGTATCCCCCAGGGCAAAGAGCTCTCATGAGGAACTTTCCCAGACCCAGCTATCTGATATCTGACTCCCTATCTACAGGAAATCTTTTTCTTCTCTCACTCATCATCTACACATCCAATATTTACCTGTCTTCCTTTCTTTCCATCCATCCATCCATCCATCCATCCATCCATCCATCCATCTTCCTGTTTTTCCATGTGTTGATCCATCCATCTATCTTCATATCTGTTTTTCATCAGTTAATTCATCCATCCATCCATCCATCCATCTTTCCATCTGTCTGTCCATTCCTTTGTCCATCTCTCCAGCCATGTCCTCCCTCCTCCATCCACCTGACTATCTTTCCCTCCTTTCTTCCTTCAGTCCCCTCTCCCATCCTGCTCCCGGTCTAGACACTCCAGTTTGATCTGCCAAGCCCTTTTTGCTGACCTCATTCCCAGTGGTTTTGCTCAGCAGTTGTCAGGAAGGATGGGCAGATACTAACCCAGGGGAGGGACCTGGAGCCCAGAGAAGGTGCAGCTTGCCTGAGTCCCTTTTCCTAATGCAGCAGAGATAAAGCTGATTCTGCCCTGGTGTTCTAACTTGGTGCTCCCTGCCCCATCAGGTGTCCCCCATTATGGGCATGATCACAGGAACGCTCATCCTTGTCCTTGTCCCGGCCACTAAGAGAGGCCACGCCGACCAGCTTGGGGGACAGCTTAAGGCACGAACCTCATGGCTCCGAGACATGAAGGCCCTGATCAGAAAGTGAGTACAGTTGGGAGAAGTCTGGTGGGAAGAGGGAGGTGTGCTGAGGCAAGAGGACACCCGTTGCAAGGCGGCCCGCCTGGCACCCTCGGCCAGACGCCCTACTATCTCTGTTGCCCACAATGCTGGGAGTGACCTTTTGGGCACTAGTGTTTTATTATTCCTGCAGCCATAGCCCTCACGCCTGGAACCCGTAAGGGAAGACATTAGAGGCCTTCTGTCCCTGGGGATGGAGTGGGGGAGAAAAGGCTGCCTTCTGGGCCAGCTGCAGGGCTCTTGGCCCCCACTCAGTGTCGCTGCCCTGGCCTCTCCCCAGCCGTAGCTACGTCTTCTCCTCCCTGGCCACGTCGGCTGTGTCATTCGCCACAGGGGCCCTGGGCATGTGGATCCCGCTCTACCTGCACCGCGCCCAAGTAGTGCAGAAGACGGCGGAGACATGCAGCAGCCCGCCTTGTGGGGCCAAGGACAGGTGGGGGCAGGCTGAGGTGGGGGTGGTGGGCAGCAGGGTGGTGAGGGACACTGGACAGAAGTGCCAGCCCCTCTGCCCCAGCCTTGGGCTTCCTCTCAACCCATACCCTACTGTCCTCTGTCCCCACAGCCTCATCTTTGGGGCCATCACCTGCTTTACGGGCTTTCTGGGTGTGGTCACGGGGGCAGGAGCCACGCGCTGGTGCCGCCTGCGGACCCAGCGGGCTGACCCTCTGGTGTGTGCTGTGGGCATGCTGGGCTCTGCCATCTTCATCTGCCTCATCTTCGTGGCCGCCAAGAGCAGCATCGTGGGGGCCTATGTGAGTGCAGTGCGGGGTACAAGGGTAGTGGTGGGAGCTGGCCTGGCAGCAGATGCAGTCTGACTTATGGGGCCCTCCCTCCCCATGGGGAGGCTGCTATCTGCCTGCCCCTGCTCTTTCCAGGGCCTGTCCAGGGCTCTGGTGTCCTTCAGGGCTGCAGGCATGGCTTGGTAAGCCACAATTTCCTCATGAGCCTGACTACCAGGAGATGCAGGCCCCAGGGAGGGGTGGGAAGATTTGGGGTTCCCTCCCTAGCAGCCCTGGCCCGCTGGTGGGTGGAGGGCCTCCTGACAGTTGCTCTGGTCTCTCCTGCGCAGATCTGCATCTTTGTCGGGGAGACACTGCTGTTTTCTAATTGGGCCATCACCGCAGACATCCTCATGGTGAGGCAGGCTGAGGTTGCTTTTGCTAACTAGGCCTCTTGACTTCTTGGGGCAGCTGGGGAGGGCAAAGGAAGGGGTGGAAGAGCTGTCAGGGCTTGTGGGGGTCGGGGGTGGGTGGGTAGGCGTGAAGGCATGCTGGGAAGGTGAGCCTGGAGGCAGGAGATCAGAGATGTTGGAGCCTGCATGGAGCAGGTCCTTAAATCAGAGGTTTGAGCAGGCGGAAGGACTGGATGTAGGGACTGGGTGGGGAGGGAGACGTCTGGAGGCTCAGGTTTGTGGCCCGGAGGCTGGCAGTGCCAGGCTGGCACCAAGGGGTTGCTGCCTGCCAGCGCTCCTCCCCTAGGGTCTGAGTTTCCATGGACTCTGCTCTCCCAGCTCAGCCTGGGTCCCAGGCACGCCAGCCCAAGTGCCTGCGGCTGGGGCCGGGTGGACAGAGGCTGTCTTCACAGGGCCAACAATGGGCTCCAGACCAGCCAGCTAGGGACAAAAGGCTGTCTGAGTGTGGCAGGGGCTGGTGTCCCTGGGTGGGGTTGGGTGCAGCCTGGGAGGAACTGGGAAGGGGCTGTGGCCCTGGTAACTTGCAGTAATCTGAGGGGTGATGAGGGGTGGGGGATGGAGTGATACCTGGTTCTGTCCTCGCTAATCCTCCAAGTCAGTGTCAGGAGAGGACTGGGAGAAAGAAGTGCAGGAGACCAGTGGGGTTGGGGGTGGGGGTTAGGGAGATTGTCTGGGAGCTGCCAGGACAGGCTCTGGGGACAGGAGGCCAAAGAGCTCCTCATAGGCTGACCTGACCCTCAGGGCATTCAGGGTTTGGTGCCACAATATAGGACAGCCTAGGAGATTAGAGTCTGCCAGGCATTGGGGCCTCTGCCAGCTCCTCCCCTTCAGGAAAGCTACCTTCCCCACCAGAGCTTCCCTGAATATCTGCTTCACCTGGGGCTGTCTCTCTTTTGTCCACCGGCTAGGGGGAGGGGCGGGGAGGTCTGACTCAGCTGTACGCCTCAGCATGGAGCCAGGCCCGGTGGCAGGGTCACTGCCCAAGCCCAGAGTGAAGGGAGTAGGAGTCTGTCTGTAGGGCAGGATCCCCATTCCTGCCTCTGTCCCCAGGGGCAGCCCCAGCTGCTGACAGAGTTTGGGTCCCAGGGAAATCATGTCCCATTTTATTAAGTGTCACAGCCACGTGACTAATTATTACTGGAAATGGGGTCATACAATATCATCAGATCCAGGTCTCCCCCCCACTCCCTTGGTGCTCAGTGGGTATTAGCTGCTCTCACAGACTGTCCAAAGGCTGGTGCTCTGACTAGATGAGGTAGCTGGAGCTTGGGGACAGGAGGTGGCCTAGGGGCACCCACTGAGCTGGCTGCTGCCTGCCCCACTGCTTCTCTGCTGACCTTGGCCCACCCAGCTTTGGAGTTGCAGCCCCTGGAGTTAGGGCCTGCTCTGTTTGATAGGGAATCCTGGGGCCTAGCAGCCCCTGGCATTTGGTGCTGTGGGTGCCCAGGCAGGCTCCTTCTCCCTACCTCCCCCAAAGGCCAACCTAGACCTTGCCAGCTTCTCATGGAGAGGGAACCAAGATGCGCTTGTCCCTGGGGAGGTGAGGGCAAGAGGCTGAGAGGTCAGGGTTCTGGGCTTAGTGCTCCCTGACTCGTGTGTGATCCGTGTCCCTCTGGGCTTCAGTTTCCCATAACCACTGCACTTGGCTCCCCGCTAAGAGCCCAGTGCAGAACCTAAGGCAGTCTGGTCTCATGAGCTGGAGATGAGCAGAGAGCCCTGCTGGATGGAGGATGGGGTAGGAAGAGGGAAGGGCCCAGGGGAGTGAGGTGTTAACACACCAGGGCAGAAGGGGTCTGAGGGTGTGAGGGCTTCAGAAGTGTCCTGACCCCAGAGATGAGGTCAGGTGGGTGAGCTTGACTCCTCTGGCCTCTGACCTGCCACCTCTTCTACAGTATGTGGTCATCCCCACGAGACGGGCCACCGCCGTGGCCTTGCAGAGCTTCACTTCTCACTTGCTGGGGGATGCCGGCAGCCCCTACCTCATCGGCTTTGTGAGTCCCCCAGGGCTGAGCGGCTGTGGTGGGTGATGGGCTTTGGTAGGTGGGCCTGCCCTGACGTCCATCCCCAATCCTCGCAGATCTCTGACCTGATCCGCCAGAGCACCAAGGACTCCCCGCTCTGGGAGTTCCTGAGTCTGGGCTATGCCCTCATGCTCTGCCCTTTCGTCGTGGTCCTGGGTGGCATGTTCTTCCTCGCCACTGCTCTCTTCTTCCTCAGTGACCGTGCCAAGGCTGAGCAGCAGTGAGTGGGGGTGGGGTGGGCCTGTTGCTTCTGCTGCCACAGCCCTGCCTGGGGTGGTGGGAGGGTGATTTGGGTGGACCACCTGTCCCCTTCCCCCGGGGTCCTGGACCAGCCCGCAAGCCTTCCTGTCCTTATGATGCTGCCTCCAGTTCAAAAGCCTCCATCCCATACCCAGCGAAGGCCTGGGAGCTGTGGGAGCCCATGGTGGATCAGGCTGTTTCTGGTGGTTTTAGACTTAGGTTTTTCTCTGGAGCTAAATGTTTTTGGAGCTGGGACCCCTTTCCTTCCTTTTCCTCTCATTTTCTGACTTCTTTCTCCTCTCCTCTTTACTCTTCTTTCTTTCTCCTCTCCCCACCCCTGGGCTCTCCCACTTCCCCCTGGGGCTGACGAGGTCCCTGCCCAGCACGTCCGGTCAGCCGGCCTCCGTGATGCGATGTTCCAGAGCAGTGCCTGGGCCCGGTCCCCGCTGATCCGCCACCTTGACCCCCGCCCGTCTCTTCCCCAGGGTGAACGAGCTGGTGATGCCACCTGCATCCGTGAAGGTCTGAGGCGGTGAGTGCAGGCCAGGGGGCCTGAGGGTGGGCTCTTTGTGGAGGGGAAGAGGGGGTTAGGGAAGAGAGAGCACTCGGGGCAGCACTCTGCTCTTCTTCCTGAAATGTTGCCTAAATGGACTGGAGGATCCATGGGAAGAGGGGCAGGCTCCCTCTTCCAGTAAATCAGCACCCTCCCTCTTCCTTCCTCAGAAGGGCTGAGGGCATAGATCAGGGCTGGGACTGGCCAAGACTGTGCTGTCCTGGATTCTGACATCCCTAATCTTCCTAGAGGTGCCAGGGCCCTGACTCCTACTTTGACCTTCCTCTGAGCTTAGCCTCTGGGGGCTGCACTTCCCAGCAGTGCAAGACCCAAGGTCGCCGCCCCCCTGCCCCCATGCACCCTGTTCCAGTAGACCCATACCCCTTTCACACCCCCAGAGCCCAGAGAAAGGCATCTTTCCAAACAAGGAAAATGAAGGAGGGAAGTTCTAGATTGGCCCCTCCCGAAGCTCCACTTCTGATCTTTTATCCTCCTCCCTCCAGGTGCCTCTGGGACAATGAAGAGCCCTCCCTCCCACCTAGTCTAGGGAGTAGCCTACAGCCTCCCAGCCCTGCTGGGCTGTCCAGCTTTCCATGTGACCCACGGCTGGGCACCCACCCTCTCTGGTTTGAGACTGAGTGGCCGTGGATCCAAGAAGAGGCCATGTCCTCAAGTAACCTGGAAGGCTGTGTATGCTGGGGCCACATGGTTGGACAGACCCCCAGCCCTGGGTTTGGGCTGCAGGGCCCTTGGGGCCCAGTGAGAAGACACCCTCCATTGGGGATGTGGAGAGAGCCTGGCCTGTCACCACCTTATGTGATCCTGGGCAAGTCCTTGCCCTCCCCAGACCGTGGGGCCAGTGGACTGGCCTTTCCCATGCAGCTTGCCCAGCAAAGCACTGTTTGCAACTTTGAAGACCCAACAGCTCCTGGACTGCACAAAGAGGTAGCCCGGGCCTCAGGGTGGCATTTCAGGCTCTGAGGCTCTCTGAAGGGCCTGGTAGGTGAGGACTGCAGCCTTTCAGCTGAGCCTGTGACCTCGGGGACATTGGACTCAACCTGGCAGACCCGGGCACCCAAGTTACCGGGCATTTTTCAACCTGGCGGGTCACTTGTCTCTGCTGCCTCAGGCTGGATCTCACTTGGTCTTCCAGGTGGAGGCCATCCCAACAGAGAACTGGCACCATCAGGGGTGAAGGCCCTGGTGGCTGTTATACACCATCTGGGCCCCCAGGCCCGAGATCTTTGGGGGTTGCCCGTCCCCCCCACAGACCCTGGAGAACCTCTGCGGTTCATCTCATCCTGGAGCCCCCACAGAAGCCTGCCCCAGGCTTGGCCCTTTCCAGAGGCAGGGCCCAGGGGACTATTTATTCCCAGAATCCATGGGGCAGTAGCCAGGGCTGTGGCTTCCAGAGGAAGCAGCCATCCTCTAAGCTTCCTGACCCAGGGAATAGCCTGGCGAGAGCCACCTCCACCCAAACATTGGCTGCCATTGCTCACGTGCATTTCCACACAGCCCACTACTGCCCCCAGCCTCTGACCACCCTTGTAGTCCTGTTTTGCATACACCATGCTATTCTCATAGTCACACACAGGGTACAGCTGCCAACTTTACACCAGATCGCTGGCCCCCAGCGTGGAGCTTATCATATCCCTTCTGTTCCATACTCCCTCCCTGCATATTTGCTGGAATCAAGGTGGTTCAGTTGTGGGGGCCCCTTGTGGCCAGTAGGAGACTCTAAGAGCTAGCTTAGACAATGTTCTTTGCCCTGTAGTTACTGGCTGGTGTGGCTTCAGTGGTGTGTAAGCTAGTGGAATACCCACTCCCCAACAAGCTCTGGGGTACCCTAGGGGGCCTAACAAGGGGGGACCCCCTCAAAGACCAGCCTGGCACCTACCCCCACCCCAGCCTCAACTGGGGCCCCAGCAATGTTTTCTTGTTGTACAAGAACCAGGTCCAAGTGTTGCCTCCTCTTCCTTCCGGAAGCCAAACTGCTCCTTTATTTTTTAGAGCTGCTGATTGTGAATCTCAAGAGTCTTAAGAGAGAAGCCAAATATATTCCTCTTGTAAATGAAGAAATAAACCTATTTAAATCATGCCCTGGTGGCTCCTGTAGGAAAGCTGCCCAGGGGTGGGGGGCACGAGGAGTGGTCACACCTGTGCTCAGCCAGTGTGGTGGCTGGCACTGCACTGGCAGTGTCTACCTGTGCAGACCCGCCTCATCACCAGAGCCCTGGACCTGGCCCACATCACCGGGGGCTAAAGTCGCAGCCCCATACGGCTCAAGTTGTATTCTGGGCTAAGAAACAGACCAGCCAGAGAGCCGAGGGAGGGCCCAGCTCAGGGCCAAGGTCTCTGCACCCACCCTGGGACTACGTGGAAAAGGACTCGGGTTGTGTTTGCTGCAGCAATACCTCCCGGCAGGCTGACAGCAAACCCTCTCCATCCCCGGTGCCAGAAGGTAGTACCTCACACAGTGGCTTGTTTATTAAAATCATGGTTAAAAAACAGGAGTCTCTCTGGCTGATAGGGAGGGGCGGAAGAGCAAGGCCTGCACTCAGGACTTTCTCTCCTTCCTCATCTGTGCTTTCTTTTTCTTGGCCCCAGTCTGGAGGAGGCTCGGGCTCTTGCTGGCCAAAGACAATCTTGCCTTTTTCTGCGGCAGTGCCGAGTGTGGCGACTTGCCTGAGACCCCCTTTTTGGGCAGCTCCTTCTGATGCTGCTTTTCGCCAGCAGGCTCTGTAGGGGACACAAAGGTGTCTCCATTCACCTGGGACAGCTTCCGATTTTTCTTCTGTAGCTTTGGGGTCTTGGCAGGGGTGCTGGGGTTTGCGGCAGGGGGCTCTGGGTCCGGACTCTTGATGGCAAGACTCCTGGCAGCAGGAGTCCCATTGACCTGGGCCTGGGCTGCGACCTTAGCTTTCATCCTCTTCTTCCTCTTCTTGCCGGTGCTGGGGGGCTGGTCCCCACTGATGGATGTAGGCTTGGCATTCTCCTCTTGTGTGGTGCCCTCAGACTTGCGTTTCTTGCGCTTCTTGGTCTCTGGCAAGAAACCCTTTTTCTTTCGCTTCATGCTGATGGGGTTCTGTGTGGCACTGGGGACTTCCTTGGCATCCTTCTTCTCTGACTTGGGACGCCTAGGAGAAAGTGAGCAAAGTAAGGCAGTGACCAGCGAGAGCACGAGTGACCTACACTTCTGGTCCCAGGTAACCTAAACTGCCCAAAGCTCCCATACTGGGGCACGTACATCAGAATGTGGGCAGTGTGAGGGTCTCTCCAGTCCCCCCCAAGGTGTGTGTCCTCCTCCCTGAACCTACTGGACTCCGAGGATCTTCATGGCCTGCCAGTAGAGGTCATAGAGGCGGCTAGACCCGGTTGAGTGCTCTCCTTGCTGCACCCTCTGTTGCAGGTTTGGCTGCTGGCTCTGCAGCACGCTCCGGATACAGGTTAGGTCCACAGTCAGCTTCTGCAGAGGAGTGGGAAAGCTGTGGCTGCAGTGGAGATGGGAAGCAGGGCCTCTTCCCAGCTCTTGGTCCCCAGTCGTCCCACCCTAGCCTAGTTATCGCTGCCTCTCCAGTGACCCCATGTCCCCTTCTGACCCTTGGCTACTGCTTCTGCCTGTAAATCACAGTTCCTTGTACCTTAGGAATGGAAAAAAGAACCCCAGGTGCCATGTTTGTTCCCTCTTCCCAGAGTCAGAAGGCCCAAGCTGATTCCTCACCACCCACTCAGTCCTCCCCTTGGCAGCTCTGGCCCACTCACTTTTGAGAACACCATGCAATGACCTCAGGTGGCTAGAATCTTTCTTCCCATCTCACCCTCCCTGCCACATACTGAATGGATTATTTTGAAACCCACTGGATTCCAGAACACTCCACTCTCCTGGGTTTTTACTACCACTCCAAGCACTGCTTCTCAGGTCTGCCCGCTGTTCTGCAAGGCCCTGGCCAAGGCCCTGTCTTCTCCCTCTAGTACTTCTCAGAAAGCTTGCCCTGCACATGGGTTTTGACCAGTATCTATGCTAAGGACTCCCAAACCTTTCTCTCTGGCCCAGATGGAGGGAACCAGACACTCATCCACAGCTGCCTTCTGGCCCCAATTCTGATGGCTCCCTGCTCCTTCTCTGCAGGCCTGGAAACCTGGCTCCCTCCTAATAGTTGCCAACCAGGAATCTTCTTCACTGTCTCCCATGGTCCTCAGCCCTCCCAGCCCTTTCTCAGATTTCTTACTGGGGTACGACAGCGTGGACACGGGTATGGCACTCTCCCCTCCCAGGTCAATCTCCTATGTCCGTGGCTCTCTAACCACCCAAATAAAAACAGCCCATGTTCCTCCCCTGGCATTCAGAACCTTCCTCATGACTCACCGGCTGGCCCTTACCTTTGCTGAAACTGGTCCCTCTTGCCTAGTGACCTCCTTCCTGAGCCCACGGCTCACCTCATGATTGATAATCCGGAAAAGAGCGTTGAGCAGCTCCAAGGAAGACCGCTCCTTCAGGTGCTCTGACTTCGTCTGCGCCTCACCCAGCGCCCGCAGGTTCTAGGGAGAAGGCAGTCAGGCTGAGCCACTCTGGAGAGCTGCCTGAAGCCATTTCCCATACCAGAGCCCACAGCCCAGAGGGAAGAAACACTTCCTGGGGCAACCCCAAACCCACCTCCAGGCTTAGGGTCCCAGTAATCCTTGCTCCTTGGCTCCTGACGGTACGGGAGGGAGTTCTGTGGCTCTTACCTCAGTGACCTTTGCCAGGATCTGACCAACCAGCTGCTCCCACTCAGGGTCCTCAAAGCACAGTCTCAGCTCCCGAATGGGCAGGGTCTTCTGCAGTAGCAGGCAGGCCTGGGCCTGGGGTGGGGAAATGTGGTTGCCAGAAGCCTCGCTGCATGTGGCTAAGGCTTAAGAAACCATAGGGGACCCTAAGGGCTCTCGGAGCCTGCTGAGCATCTACTAAGGCCACGGCAACTTTAGGCTGTGTGTGAGGGTATGCTTGCTGCTCTGGGTCCAACCTGCCTGGGTTGTTACCACAAAAGTTCTGGGCTTAGTAATCATCTACTCCTGTCCCACCTTCTCAAGTAGGCGGGGAAACGAAAGCCTGAAGGGAAAGCAAGGGCTCTTAAATAGACAGAGGTGGCAATCCAGATTGAGACAGTATCTGACTCTTACTTCTCAGTACTGTCTTCCTCCAGCCTTCCCAGCCCCCTTGTCCCGCTCCTGGCTACTCCCCCGACCCACCCTGGGGCTCACATGTCAGCCCAGACCCTGAGCAGACAGGGGCTTCCTCTGTGCAGGTCAGACTGTGAGTGCTAAGGAGTCAGAGAGCTCAGGCCACATGGGAAGTGGCGGCAGCAGGAGCAAAGCCGCCTACACTCCCGTAACTATACAGTAGGGGATGGGCTGGCCAGGTCAGAGGGGCGGGGCTGGGCTGGGCTGGGCTGGGCCTGGCTGGGCCTGGCTGGGCCCTCCTGTCCCACCCTTACCCTCACCAGGGCAGCATTCCTGGCCCTAACAAATATCCATCCAAAAATGAGTCAGGTGAGTAACTCAGGCCCTGAGCTAGGATTTGGGAAGGCCCTTACCTGATGGCGGGGACGCACTTGGCCTGTCACATGCTGAACCACAACGGGGAGCAGGCTCTTACAGAGCACCTAGGGAGGGAATGACAGGGTTGAGATGGGGGACTAGGCTGAGCCAGGGCTCCAAGGGGTGGGCCAGCCCCTACACTCACCGGGTGCCGGGAGAAGAGACTGAGGAACATGGGAATGGTGAGTGGGCTATTGCGCTTGGTCAGGAAGGAGCTCAGTGCTGATGAGTAGACTGGGGTCACGAGGCTTAAATCCAAGCAGCTGGTAGCCTGGGCCACCTGAGAGAGAGCTGGTGTGATGCCAGGGAGAAGGGGTCCCTGGTATGGGAACAGAGCCTGGCTGCCTTCAGAAAGTTGAAAGCTGGGTTCTTGGAAGTCATTGCCTCAACTCCCCATCTGTGAAATGAGCGATGGTCCCGGCCTGCTGCCGGCACTTGCTCCTATCTACTGTCTTTCTAGGCCAAGCCTTCCTGGGCCAGGGCCTGCTCACCTTGGGGCCCTTAGGCTTAGTGCTGGTATCAGTGCCTGCTTTCTCTTTCTTCTGGGTCTTACAGATGGAACTGTCAGCAGTGTTGCCCTTCAAGACCCGCAGCAGGTAGAGAGAGGCGTTGAAGTAGTAGAGAGAGATGGAAGAGTCGGCCTGGTGACTAGCCTGCTGCACCAGACGCTCTACCTGGGTGTACAGAGTCTCCACGCAGTTGCCCACATCATGACAATAATGCCGGGAGCGGCACAGGTGATGTCTGTGGGGTAGTAAGGGGCAGAACGGGTTACAACATTCTTTCTACCCTTGCTCCCTGCCGAGCAGAGCCAACCCCAAGAATAGGGGTCCCAAGTTCCATTTCATAGGAAAACAGACAACTAGAGAAGAAAAGGGATCTAAGGATGCAGAGGGAGGCCCAAAGCTACCTACAGATTTGCTGAGGACAAGCCAGCGGGGAAACTGGCTCCCTAAACTGAGGCTGCACCATGGTCCACATCTCCTGTCTACATCTGTCTCTTGTGGGACAGTGGCTTTTAAGTCCTTTGTAAAGCAAGACCACGGTCTGTGTGCTCCGCAAGGCTGCGAACAGAGTAGGGATGAAAGGGAGTCCTTTGTAAAGCAAGACCACGATCTGTGTGCTCAGAACACTCTGTGGCTCCGCAAGGCTGCGAACAGAGTAGGGATGAAAGGCAGGACACTGAACAAGCCCAACATCACTCAAGCAGGTGATACGGAGAACTAGCTCAGAAAGTGTGGCCTAGGGCTCACAAGGGAGCAGTGTTGGGGGATGCACTATCTGTTACACCCTCACTAACCTCTCTATGCTATGCACTCCGCATCTCAAGTCCCTAGGCCTTCAAGTCCCCCCAGCATCTCTGCACTTCAGAAGGCAGGTCTGTATCTGCCACCTACATCACCCCTCTTGCGGGGCTCCCTGCTCTAGTGCAGCCCATGCTGCTGTCCATTTCCTCAAAGGCAAACCAGCCCCTGGTCATGCTGAGGCCTCTTATGTTCCAGCTGCATCTGACCAGCTTCCTTCTGAACCCTTTCTGCCCTGTGGCCTCTGGGCCCGATGAACTCTATAGCTCCCAGCACTGCTGACATCCTTCCAGGAGGCCTTCTCTGGCACCTTGACACTTGTTTAGTGCTTCCACCACTTTGCACTCCCACTGTCTCCTATTCAACCCCCACCACAGCCCCAGGATGTCACTTCCAAAAGACCAGTCTGGTTTCCCAAAAGCAGTGACTCTGAGGGCAGAGATGGGACTGGGGGCCCCTGAGGATGGCGGGTCTGGTGGAAAGCTGGTGCTTGCTAAGTGTCAGAGAACAGATAGATGAATTAAGGGCTGTGTGTATTAGTAAGTGACACATGATTCCGGGGCAGAGCAGTGAGCCTTGAGAGCCAAGTGGGCCAACTCTGGAAACTTGGCTCCTACCTTTCCTACTCGGGAAACTCTAAAGGCCTGGTGTTCCTCCGAGCTCTGGTTTTGGGGCATGTTGGTGGCCCCTTGCTTGCACTCACGTGAAAATGCGGGCGGTCTTGTGCAGGAGGTCCTGTTCCTGCTTGGTGCTGCTGGTGCGCATGCTGCGCCGGATGATGTTCAGCAGCGGCTCGAGAAGGTCCAGGACCAGGGGGTTCTCGGGCTGCTTGGTCACCAGCACCTCGATCAGGTCCAGGACCTATGACCAGGACAGGTGGGCTCAGCCAGGAGTGGGAGTGCATGCAGAGGAAGGGGAGAGGCAGGTGACTAGACTGGTTCACAGGCTCACCCTGATCTGAAAGTCCCGCCGGAGTGCCTTCTCCTTCTGTATTTTGTTCTTCTCGTCCCTCCGGGCCTGAATGCGTAGCTTCTGCTCAGCAAAGAGACTGGCGAGGTTCTGGTCCAGAGCCATCATGGCCTCATCCCCCACCTCTTCCTCATCATCCTCATTGTCCACTCCACCCTAAGAAACAGATGCCCAGTAAGCGGCCTGGGCTCCCGCAGGCACAAGAAGGCATAGACAGGGACAGGAGCCCCTCCGCAGCTTCTGCTCACCAGTGCCTTCCCTGCCTGCAGCACTGCCATCAGCTGCTCCCGGAAGCCTGGGTCCACATCCCCATCCCGATCTTCCTCGTCACTCTCCTCCTCATTGCTTTCCTCCTCACTCTCAGAGTTTTTGTTGTCCTCACTGTCCGAGGTCTTGTCCTGTGGGTGGCCACGGGTGCCGGGGAGTCGCACCTCCCCATCGCCCACCATGTGTCTGCCCACCCTGCCCTGCCCCTCGATGGCAAGTACCTCCTCATCCTCTAGCTGCTTCTCGGAATCGTCCGTGACCACCACATTGTCATCCTCATCCTGGCTCTGCTCTGGGTTTAGCACCTGCCGGGTATTCCCAGATAGCTGACCCTTTACCGTCCTCAGACCACTGGGCCCTCTTGACTGCCTTCCCTGAACATGCCCCTTCCAGTCTTGGTTAAGAGAGAAAAATGGAGCCCAGGAGGAAGGGGCACATCTTCCAATGCCCAGGGCCAGCACCTCCTTGACAGACATGATGAACACTCAGCACACCCTGAACAGGCTTGTACAACAGCAGAGTTTGAGTGAGGCCGCCACCCGCTCTGCAGATTACAGTAAGGACAATGGGCTGATACAATAGTGCTGGTGCAGCCTGGTACTTGGGACAGCCGCATCCCGGGAGCCATTTCCCCAAAGGTCCCAACTTACATCCAGGATTAGCTGCAGGGCACGTGGAGTCAGGTGGGAGCAGATGTGGCTAAACACGCTCCGAGCCACCTGGCGAATCAGGTGGCTAGGCTGGGCCAGGAGGGCCAGGAGGATCTCCACCAGCACCTCCACCCATGGTGGCTCTTGGGGGTCTGCAAGTGGGGAGAGGGCTGAGTCTAGGCAGGGCACAGCTGCCCAACTCTGGGTCCCTACTGTGCCCAGGTCATGCTCTTCTCCTTCCCCTATGCCTTCCCATTCAGGAACAATGACCTACTTACTGGTGGCCTTGGAGCGGGTGCGGCGTGTCTTCTCCCCCAGGCCCTTCTTGATGCAGGTCTGGATGTCACCTAAGAGGTCGCAGCTCTCTGTGGGAGACTATGGGTAGGACAGAAATCAGGAGCCAGGCCCCATTTCTAGCCTTTGTTGAGCTAAAGGAAGGGCTAGCCAAGTGGGAGCAGCTGGCATCAGAACCTGCCTTGGCCAGTTACCCACACCATTCAGAATAGAGGACTTCCGCTAGAACCAGGTGATGACCTGACACCTAACATGCAGTCACTGGATTTGAGAGACCTCAGGGAACATGGAGCCCAACTTCATGTTAGGGTCATTGGCCTCACAATTCGAAATTTTAGATTTTTCCTCCCACACCTGGCTCAACATTATTACAAATAACTCGAATATCACTAATTTAACTAATTTAAACTGACTTAACCCTTCTTGCTGGATATATGCCCAGACTCCTGCCACCCACCCTCCTTGACCATCCTTGGGGGATGAAGGGGAGGCTCTGAAAACAGTCTCTGTGATTATGGTACTACAAAGGCAGACTTTTCCCTCTTAATACAGAAAGGGGCTTCAATGTTTGGGCTGCAGTGATAGAATAAGGGCCAGAATAAAAGCCCAGAACCCTGGCCGTCTCTGTCCCCAGCTTCCTGGCCGTAGCTGGGCACCTTTTATTCAGTAGTTTGACACACCCTTGGTCCAAGTCAAGCTCAGATATCCCAGGGTCTGGGACAGGCTCAAAACGTGTCCCCAATTACCAGGGCCCCAAGGCATAATGCTAAGGAGCAGAAGGGGCATCATGGCTAACCTTTACCCACACAACTCATTCACGGGCTGGGCCTAGAGTTCCTGGGGCCTGGAACAAGATCCACAACCAAGAGGCCAGAAGGGAGCAATATCTCCTCAGACTACTTAAGACCCAAAGTAGCCTTGTAAGAGCCTCATACGATGTGAGAGGAAAACCTCTGGAGAAATGAGAATGTAGTCAGGAAGAAACCATGAGGGTCAAGAGTTGCTGGCACTAAGCTCCATCCAGGACCAGCTGGCCTAGGATACCTGCCAAGTTCAACTTCCCTGAGCCTTTCCTGGCAAAGCCCTCAAGCCTCTCAAGAGGAAACCTGTCATGCCCCAGACCCCATATCTCTAACTCCTTCCCTTCTAGATGGCCGTACCTTGAAGAGGTGGATGCCCACCAAGAGTAGGAGGTGCTGGAAAGCAGTGGCCTTGGCCTCTGAGGAGCGAGCCTCCAGTTCCTTCAGAGTCTGCAGCATCCTGGGCAAGATGGGTATGCTCTCAGGCCACTGCTGTTAGTGTCAGACACCAGAGTGCCCCACCAATCCCCTGGAAATCCTGACCCTCACCGGTCCCAGGCCTGGCGCTGCTGCGTAGTGAAGGGTGCCAGGGGGGCCACGTTGCGGCTGTGGTTCAACAACATATCTGCAAACTGTACCAGGCGGTAGGTCCACGGCTGTCTGTCCTGGGTCTGCTCCGGTGCCTGCCTAAACTGTGTACTAAGGGTCTGCAGCAGGCTGGGTTGGGGTCAGGGTCATGGGCTGGGTCAGTGAACATGGCCATCTCAGTGAACATGGCCATCTTCCTCCCGCCCCACGCCCTGACCCACTAGAACTCACTGGGCCTTAAGTTTCTTCCAGCTTAGAACTGGAGAAAGCAAGCATCCTCAAGGCCGCCTTCCCACCCTGCTCACCCACTCTCAGACCTCTCCCACGCTGCCCACGGCCCACCTGAAGAAAGCATTGCTGACCACCTCTCGGGCCCGGCCCTCCATAGGGAAGGAGAACTGCTGCTCCGTTTCTGGGATCTGGGATGTGGGCTTCTTTTTTTCAAAGAATGAGTGAAAGAAACAAAACCTGGGGAGAGTAGAGCAACCCATGTTGCCGAGGTTAGTGCCACCTGTTTTTACCAGCCTCTCCTCAGATGGCACCACTGAAGGACAGGAGGAGAAGGTAGCCACACTTCTTGATGAGAAGTGGACATTTCTCAAATCTTGATCCAGAATCCCTCCCTTGGAACCAGACACAAGGCTGTGTGGCCTCAACCAAATCACACCATCACTTCTACTAACACAGGTGGCTCCTTCTTGGGACTGTACTGAGGGCTGAATAAGCACCTGACACAGATGAGGCTGGTGTTGAGGCTTCCCTGACACTGTCGGAGGATGTACAGAGGCTGCTTGTGGTGACAGCCTGAGCCTTTGAGGCCTCTTCGGCCCCACATTTCCTGGGTTTGTTCCTTTCACAGGCTTCCAAAAAATTTCTCCTAGATCCTCTTCTGCTTAAGGGGCAGGAATGGCTTGCCTGCTTCCCATAGACAACTTGACTCCAAGGTTTCTGGCTCCAGGGAGACCCAAACTAGGACTAGGCAAGAGGTCAACTCTTTGGCAGCCCCACCCATAGGGAGTTGAGGTTTGAGCATGTCTCACACCTGGCCACTTCTTCAATCAAGGCCTCCTCCTTCTCCAAGTGCAAGCTGTCTACGATGCTGACCATGCGGAGAATGATCCACTTCCGCAGCCGGTACACAGCACGCTCAGGCCTGGAAAGCAGAAGCCAGGTTACAAGAGCCATTTAGAGATGGCAAAAATGGTACTCCTTTAACTCACTTTGGAGACTGGAATACTGAGATCTCTACCCACTGAACACCAGCATGTGAACACACGGGAGGAAACTGAGCCTTCTTTGAGAGCTAAGGCTCACCTCCTCCCCTTTTCCGCCCTTCCATGGAACCTTGATACTGGTCTTTGGGCTCAGCAGGCCCAGGAAGCCAACTCCTGAGCCCTAGGCCCCTCCTCACCCCCAATCCCTGGGCCCACTCACCCATGGAGTGAAGCATCCTGGGCTTTCTTCTGGTTGCTGGTGCTGAAGTCCACCAAGGAGTCCAGGTCAGGCTGGAGAAACATGTCCCGCAGCCAGGCCACGTAGCCCTTGAGGGCAGAGGCATTTAGGGACCGCACGACCCGCCAGAAAGTAGGCACGACTGGGAGGCCCTGGTTGGTGACGGACGTGAAGGCTACTACCACAGCCAACTGTCGTTCAGGGTCATCCCGGCAGCCTTCTAGGAAGGTTCCCACATACTCATTCATCTCTGGAGCAAACTTGAACTGGTTTGGGAACTGCAAGAGTCAGGCACAGCATTGTCCAACATTCCTGCCAGCCTTTTACCCATCAGGGTAAACCAAAGCCCAGGAAGCCTCCTTCCCTTCTAACAGCCAGGCTGAGTTGCCCTATCTCCCTAATGCTTCTTTCTGCCTGGCATAAAGGCCTCTCTGACCTCACCTCCGACCCCAGAAGGCCTCTCCCTCCCACCTCTCACTAGATCAGGGCAGGCTGTTTTCTGGGCTCGAGGCAGGGCAGAATAGTGGTTCAGAGTCCAGACTGGGCCATCAAACTGACCTGGGTTCAACTCCTACTTCTGTAAACTCCTAGCTGTGAGACTTAAAACCTAATCCCTCTTGTATGCTTCCTGTGTGCTGGGCACCACGCAACATGTCTTTGTGTAGCAGCTTGTTTCACCTTTATAACGACCCTTTGCAGTAGGCCTCCTTTTATCATTTTATAGAAGTGAGGCACAAAGAAGCTTAGAAGTCATTCCAAATGGTACATCTGGGATGCGGACCCAGTCAGCCTGGCCTTGCAGCCACGCTCTTCACCACTGCTCTCTACTTTGTGACTTGTCCCTCGCCCAGAACTCTAATAGGAACGCGGCTCTCCAAAGCTGCTTGTAAAGGGGAAACGAGCTGGTGAGAGGAACAAGCTCAGGAGCATGTCCTGTGCAGTGGGCACTGCTTTAGGTGCCTGGTGGGTATTAACTGGATATCTTCATAACTCTGAGGAAGCACTGCTCCTCTTGTCTCACAAGGAAGGGAAGCAAACTACACAAGGTCATAAAGCTAATGAGCAGTGGAGCCAGGACTGGGACCTGGTAGTCTGGTCCATGCTCTTATCGCCACTTGACAGACATTCTTGTTGAGTGCTTAGCTTAGTGTAGGATGCATGGACAGTGCTCAGAACAACACTGATGATGAAGACTACTCTCCTTATTGTAACACAAAGGTGGATGGAGGTCTGGATAGACCACAGGCTGTTCATGTCTCTGGTGAGGGGCCTGAGAGCAGATGGGCTGACCTTGTCAAAACTCCATTCAGAGGGAAAGAAGGGGCAGGGGGCTCAGATAGCTCACTTTACCCAAAGGCAAGGGACATCCAGGTCCCAGGCCCCTCCCAACAACAGCTGTGCTTGCCCATCCCAGGTAGGACCAGAGACAGGAAGACCCAACACTGGACCAAAGAGTAGCCCTCTTTTCCAGAAGTTGGCTGATTCCTGAGGCAGCCCATACCCCTTGGCAGGAAGCAGCCCCATTGCCTGGCCCTTTCTGGCAGTGTTGGGCTGTGTGGGTGGCACCCACCTTAGCAGTAACCATGTGCTCCCCGTAATGTCTAATGACGTCTCCTCGCATCACCAGCTGCAGCTGCTCCTTGGACAGCAGGGGCAGGGCAGCACCCAGCAGGCGGAAACACAGGTAGCTAAGTGGGTACATGATAAAATCTGGTCAGAGCCCTCAGTTCCCCTGGGTGGATCTTGAGACCGCTGGTCCATCACTGCTTAACAGAGAAGGAGGGGTGGAGAGCGGACAAGCACATCACATACCTGGCTGGCCAGAACTGCTTCTTCAGTAGCCCTTGTTCCACGACTTCCTTCCAGAACCGTGGGAACTTGTCCTCCTGAAGTGCCAGGCGGAGCAGGTCCAAAGCCACGGCAGGCAGCTTGCGTTCCTTCTTCACGGAGGTGGCAGCCATCTTTAGCACAGTCACCAATCTGTGGAGGGCAGAGGGGATGACTCAGGGGGCACCCACTGAACAGATAAGGACCGGTGTTCCCAGAGCAGCAGGGACATCCCCAGGCCATACCACATACCTATAGATAGCCAAATGCAGCCCCTTGGCCCCAGGGAGTCCACCCACCCACCTCCCTCACACCTGGGGATATTCTCATCCGAGAATAGGTTGACTGATCCCATCAGCTTCTCGAGCTTCGTGGGCACCTTCTGCTGGGCCAAGAGGAAGAGCTCCAGGTGCTCAGGCGAGCCAAGTACTGAATTCAAGTCAGCCTTGAGGACCTTTGGCAGGACCTCCTGCAATGTGGCCTCCGGGACCTGGGTGTGGAGACAGGTTGAGGGAGGGTGGCTCCCCCACAGCATCCTTTGAAGTGAGCTCCCAAGAGGTCCCTGGCACAGTGCCAGTCTGAGGTGGGAGAGCCACAACCCACTTTGTTAGGCATCAGAATCATCAGAGGGCATTTGTTAAAAAGCTTAAATTCCCAAGTTCCAGGAAGCTGGGTTTTTAAACAAGCACCCCACTGATGCTAATTGGCCAAGTGCCACTGTTTTAATTATTCTTCTTTTGGGTTTTTCAGGACTAGCCCGTTTCTTATACAAGAAGCACCAAGTGGAGAGCTAGGGTTCAAATTCAGGTCCTTCTGGCTCTGTGGCCAGGGCTGTGCAGAAAGCTGGGGCCCATGACACTGCTGTCCCTGCCTTTTCCTCAGCAGCAAAGGGTTCCAGGTACTAGCCTACTTCCATTCCCAAGTAGGGTAGTGGGGGTCCCTAAGGGGTCAACTCTGCTCAATACAATAGCAAACATGTTAATATACTTGCCACATGCCAGGGGCTGTTCTAGAATTGCACTGTCCAATATGGCACCCACTGGCCATATGTGGCTACTGAGCACTTGAAATGTGCTAATCTGAATGAAGATTTGCTGTAAGTGTAAAACACATACTGGCTTTCGGAGGCTTAATACGACAAGAAAAACGTAAACTATTTCTACAGCTTTTTATACCACTGCATGTTGAAATAATACTTTAAATCATTTCGACAACCTAACAGATATACTGGTTAAGTTAAATGTTACTAAACTATAAATGTTTCTTTTTACCTTTCCAACAGTTACTAAAAAGTTGTCAAATCACACACTTGTTTTTCTATGGGGCAGTGCTGCTTTAGAGCTTTTCCATGTATTAACTTGTGTCTTCTCCACGTCTGTAATGAGCAGCACTACCCTAGGGCCCAAAGCCAGTAAGCCTGTACCTCAGAGAGGATATCCACCAGGGCCTTCTGGGGCTGCTCCTGCAAGTGGTTGTAGTGCTGGGCTAGGGCTTGCAGCAGCTTCACTGACTTCATCAGTGCTTCTGAGTCCTGGTACCCACAAAGAGGGAGAGAGTATAAGTAGGACATGCCACTGTCCCCCGCCACTCCCAAGCCAGTCCACATACCTCCTGTGCCCCCAAAGCTCTTACCTTCACCAGCCTGCCTGACTGAAAGAGGGCTAGCACCCCAAACAGGTTTGCAAAGAGAGCAGGTCTCATCATTGCCTAGAAAAGGATTCCAGGAGCCGGTGAACTGGTGAATTCTCCAAGGGCCCAAGAATTCCCCACCCTAGGGCTGCTGACCTCCCTGGGGCCACTAAATCTCACCTTTTTAACTTTCTGCAGATCATGTTTCTCCTGTATCTGCTGCAGGATGCTGCACAAGGGGATGTCTTCAAAAGACTGTAACAACTGCCAGGAGTCATGACAGGAGGGAGAGGGGGGGCTCAGGCAAGTGGCCCTGCCACATCCCAAAAGACCTCAACCTCCTCCAACATCTCCCTTCAGCTTCTGCCCAGAAGCCTTAGGCCCCTGCTCTCACCCCAAGAATGCCTTTGAAGCTGCTCACTGCCCTCTGAGAAGTGCTAACGATGGAACATGCTGCTCAGGTGGAGCTGAATCTTGTCTCTGCCCCCTGCCTACCTGGGCTACAGCAAGTACCTCCTTTGGCCCCTAGATTGCTCAGCTGAGATTCCTGGACACTATCCCCATAGCCTGCTCTGAGCTCCCCCTAGGCTGATCTTAAAGGACGGATCTTTATTGCCCTTCCAGTTGTCTAATTTCCTCAGAGGTGGCTGATAAATGGCTGAGTGCCCCTTGGAAACGGAGGGTCCTGAACCTTGCAGAGGAAAGGAGATCCACTCCAAAGCTTACTACCCTCAGTAAATGTACCTCAGAAGCCAGTCAACCCATGCATCAAAAAGAAAACTGCTCAACTTTCCATTCCACCTGCTGGGGGTTCTCTGTAGACAGGCCTTGCTCACTTTCTCCACTTCCACTAGGGCCACCTCCAGTCAGCTCAGATGCCACCCTCCCACTCCCAACTTCTCCCTCGGACTACTGACTCCTCTTTCTGCAGCTGAGACATTTGCCCTCCTCATTCCCCACCGTTTTGAGCGTGGCTAGGCTCGTTCCAGGAGTGACCGTCTCACCTGGGCCAGGGCTAGACTGTAGCAGGGCCGAGCGGTTTCTCGCCCTACTCCGAGCCCAGTGATTAGGCGCTTCAGGGCGTACTTCATTTCGGACCCCTGTGGAACCAATCACATTTCCGGGTCGACCAGCGAGCCGCAAGAATCGCACCACACTCGCCCACTCTCGTCCCTCGGACCGCGTTCACCTGGGCATCCAGGTTCGCGACCACGTGTCCCCAGTCCCAATTCCTGGTGCCCACCGCCACATCTTTGCTGAGACCTACACAGACCCTGCCCCAGGCATCGCCACCCTACCACTGGTCTTGTGCGCAGATATTCCAGCAGCTTCTCCGTGGCCTCAAGACGCGTCTCCTGTTCCGGCTTCGCAATGTCCCAGAAGAAGTCCAAGAACTCGCGACTGTGCTTCAGCAGGCCATGACGGTCAGCAGGCCGAACGCTGCTTTTCGTTCCCTCTCCCAGAGACATAGGCTCACCGACGTCCTGACTTTCCATCTCCGCCATGCTCTTGGAACACGTGGGCTCTGAAGACAGCCTCTTCCGGGTCAGGTCGCAGCGCAAGCGCGCTGAATTGGGTTGGCTGCGGGGCGGAGCCTCAGCGGGGCGGAGCCGGGAGAGGCCGCGAGGGGTGGGCGAGGGGTGGGCATGGGGGCGTGGCGGGGCGGCCTGGCTCTTCTGCTTTCTCTCGGAGATCTAGAGCTTGGATTTTATTTCTAATGTGATGGGGTCATTGAAAGGTTTTATGGAGGGGCAAGCCTTGATTCTATTTACATTTTTGAAGGATTATTTTGCAGCTGTGTGCGGAGGATGGATTGTAAGAGTGCAGAGGTAGAAGCAGGAGGAACACTTAGAGACAGTGGTGGATTGG
The DNA here is from genome assembly GCF_000325575.1 of Pteropus alecto. Taxonomy (NCBI): domain Eukaryota; kingdom Metazoa; phylum Chordata; class Mammalia; order Chiroptera; family Pteropodidae; genus Pteropus; species Pteropus alecto. The sequence continues at coordinate 1,055,170 of NW_006442497.1, forward strand.
ACCAGGGTACTATGAGAACAGGTCAGAGTCCAGCTAATTCGAAGCTGGTAGCGGATGATGGATGTGGAGGGAGTAAATAAGAGAGAGATGCCAGATTTGGGGCTAAAGTAAGCGGGTGGATTGTGGTCCAATTAACTGAGATGAGGAAGAATTTTCTTTACTGGAGGAGAAGATGAAGGTGGTGGGATCAAGAGTTCTATTAAATCAGAGATACCTTTTACAATATGTGTGTGTGGGGGGGATGCTATTGGTCACCCCTGCTTGTTGACCTGAGAAGCTGTCTCTGGAAGGTTGTAGTCCAGAGAGGCCCCAGCCTTAGGGGAGTTGGGGAGGTCAGAGGCAAATCTGGCCTTTAATTTCCAGAGACTCAGCTCTAACTGCTTTTGTACCCAAGCCCCTGAGGCACTTCCTACTGACACACTTAACCATTTCCTTGCTCTGCTCTCTGTTTTAGAAAGTGAGATTAAGAGGTTTACCTTGCATACATGGTGCCCTAGGAGGGAGGTAGGCAGAGCAGGGAGGAACCAAAAGACACATGCCCAGGCTCTGTCTCTCTGGAGGAGAGTTTCCTGTGCTGCCTATCAGGGAAGCCTTGACACCAGGTGCCTCAAAGACTTATGGGAAATTAACCAAGCAGGAGGAATGGGACATGGCATCTGGGAGACTTGATCTTTATTTTGTTTCCAGCCTCGTTGAGGGAGATCAGAAGAAGGGGGCCTGAAGGGGAGGACAGAGGTGCCAGTAGTACCCTAGGCTCTGCTTGACCTGCCCAGGGGTCCCAGAGCCTAGGCAGGGGTCTGGCATTCTTCCACCTTTCCTTCCCAGAGCTGGATCTGAACTCAGGGCTTGCCCCAAGCCCTGGTACTCTTTTCTGATTATCCTTAGTTTCCTTAACTGAGAAGAGCCAATCCAAGTCACTGACTAAGCCGGAGTTTGAGGGCCAGCAGTGAGCACATAGTTGATATACACTTTTTATGCCCTTCATTGCTGCTGGGCCCTCTCTGCCCTTGCCTGGGCCAACTCTTGTCCCTGCCCACTCAGAACCCCTGAAAGGGGCAGCAGCCATTGGGGATACTGGAGACATGGGCATGCTCTGCATGGGCTGCCACCTGGAGCACAGTCTCTTGGCCACAAGCGCCAGGGCTCTCTGTTGATCCTTGCTGGGCCTGGTTCTGGTTTTGGTGCTGGGTCTGAGTTTGGGGCCCAGCTAGGTGGCTGAGCAGGGCGCGAGTTGTGACTCTGGCCACTGCAGGAGTCCCTGAAGCCACCAGCCCCAACACATCGGTCTCTGTGTCATCTGGGCTACCACGAAGGATGAGGGGGCAGGACCAGGTACTAATTGCAGACTTGGCTACCAGGTTGCTGAGTAGAATCCCAGTGCTTGGGGACAGGTGTCGAGAGCCGAAGGAGCTGTTGAGTGAGGAGGTGAGAAGGAGCACAGAGCCGCTGCTGTCCACGGTGGCCAGGACACTGCTCACAGGGGTCACGGTAACTTGTAGGGGTGGTGGGCACGGGTCAGGGTGGGGCCCACTGGACCGTAGGGCTGCCTCCAGCAGTGCCAGCAGTTCTGGGCCAGCTGAGGGGCTAGGGGTGGTGAACAGGATGCCCTGGGCCAAAGGTAGCTGCAGTGCTGGCTCCAAAGTAGGCATGGGCTCAACTGAGGGTCCCTCGAGCCCCAGGTCTCTGGCTAGCAAACTCAGTAGGGCATCCCCAGCAAGGTTTGGGTTCGGGGCAAATGCTGCCTTGTGTAGCACATCTGCCAGTTTTGGATTGGTGGCTCGGGCCCCAAGGCCCAGGGGGGTCCCATCAGTGTGGCAAAGTAGTGGACAGAGTCCCTTTGTGCCTTGGGTTGCCAGAGCTTTGGCCAAGGGTGTGTCCACCAGGAAGCCCTCTTGAGCCAGCGTGGTGGGGCCCACCAGCAGACGCGGCCAGGGCAGGCGGCCGAAGTGTGTGTGCAGCAAGCGCAGGGTGGGTAGAGCTGAGGGCAGCCCAAGGCCAGGGGCCAAAGTCTGGGCTGGGCCTGACGTCAGGGCAGTTGAAATGCCTGAGGAGCTATTGTGGAAGAGGCCCCAGAACATGGCACCTGAGGGAGATAAAGGGGTCATACAGGGGTCAGGGCACTGACTAGGGTCAGGGTCACTCAGTAGCCCCAGGTGAAGGACCAATGATTTAGCCTGGGGTCAAGAGTTACTGACTAAGCCTGGAGACTGACCTGGGGTCAAGATTACAGGGACCTGGGATCAAGGGTCACAGCGTAGGGTTGGGGCTACTGGTCAAGTCTTAGGTCATGCTCACAAACCAGCCTCGGGGCAGGGCCACTGACCCTAGGCCACTGACTGCCTAGGGTCCAGGTCACCAATCACACCCAGGGTTGGGGTCACTGTCTGGGGTTGTGGGTCACTGACCTAGACCTGTGGCATGAGGATGCACCACTGCCAGACACAAAGCGGCTCCAACTCCGGCATCCACAACATTGCCCCCGGCGACAAGCAGCTCGTGGCCCAGGTGGGAGCACATGGCTGCAGCAAGGAAGGGACTATTATGTGGAGGGGCCTGGAACCAGTGACCCCATACCCTCCCTTCTCCTGAGCTGCTCCCATCACTGACCTGCAGGGCTGATGATGGCACCATGGTGGTATACGCCGGGGTGGTGGGAGTGCCCATGGGGTGGAGGGGCCACAGAGCCCACAGTTTCCGTAGAGCTACCCCTGGTGTAGAGTTGCCATGTGGCCAGGGAGAAGCTAACAGCCAATAGCAGCAGAGTGGCGACTAGTTGGGCCCAGGCCCCGGGCCGAGCACCAGCATCTTTTCTGCAGATAGTGGTATCTTGAGCCAGGGCTGGCAGATAGACACCCAAGAGCCCCAGGAAAACCCAGGGAATATTTCCCCAAAGGTTGATCCTGCTTGCAAGAGGAGTAAAAGTTTGCCAAGGAAAAAGGCCTCCTGGAAGATAGCGCAGTGTGGACAGAGATATGAAGACTAGGGAAACTGAGGACAGTTAGGGATAGGAACAAAGTCTCTGGAAAGAAGGTTGGAGAGGCAGGATTGAGCCAGTTGGTCGGCAGGCCCGACAAGGTCTTGGCAGCCTTGAGAAGCAGGGCTCAGCCAGGTGTAGTCAGGCCCCAACCAGCTCAGCAGGTGCCTCCTGCCCAAAGGGATGGGGGCTGGGAACCTTTGACAGAGCAGCTGGCAGGGCTGGTTTGGTACAAATTTTCCTTCAGACACACAGACCTTGGATTGACTGGTTCAGGCCAGGTCTGGGGCTGCAGCCCCAGTTCCCCTATTTAACCAGAAAGTTCCCGGAGCTGAGCCAAGCTCAGGATTGTCTGGCCCCCCTTAGGTACCCCAAAGAGAGGGACTTACCAGCCTCAGGCCTGAGTTGCTGGGTGCCCAGATCCCTCCCTGACTCACCCAGAAGAGTCCTGGGGCCTCCAGGGGTCATGAATAAGTGGCTCTGAAATCTCCCCTTCTTCCTCAGACTCCAAGCTCTGCTCCGAGAGCAGCAGCTTCTGGTAGAGCATGGGGCCTGCTGTGGCTTCCATGGCCCTGTGGTGCCCTCCTGCCTGCCAACCTTCCCAGCTGAGTCTCAGGAGGCCCTGCCTGAGCCAGGGCGGTGGAGACAGCCTTGGGGAGGGGTGGTGTGGAATCTGAAACAGGTTTGGGCAGGTCATGGGGCCAGGGAGGTTCCAAGTGAACCTGCTCCATTAGGACCCAGGGCCCAGGGGTTCTCATGGCAGGGAATTCAGCTCAGGGAGGTAGGAAGAGCCCAGCCTACGACCTACAGTCGTAGGTCCTGAGACCCAGGATGCTTGCTGGCTCCCTTTTTTAGAGGATGCAGACCCTGGAGCTCCTGGCCTGATCAGGACGCTAATCTAGGGAAAGTGGAGCTTGGATTGGAACTATGGTTACATTGTTGCTTGAATCAGGGCTCAGCATGTGATGTGGAGGTGTCTGGTCTCTTAGAGTAAAAGCTCAGCCTGAGGCCCCTCTAGGAGTCTGGATTTATCTGGGGAGCATCTAGTGGTGAAGACGCATCGTGTGGCTCTTATCCAGCAGGTGGCACCACAGACCTCTCAGGGAGCCACTGCCTGGAAACCATGAGTTTCCAAATTCCTTCCCTCTCTAGGATTCACAAGGACCTGTTCTGTGGCAAAATCGTAGGACAAATTATGGACTCTGGTCTCATTCTTTCTCTAATTATCTTTCTGCTGACTACTATGACTACTTCAGACCTTCTCCCACTCCCCTCCCCTGAACTCTCTGACTTGTATACTGAGTGGACAACCTTGCCTCCTCTATCACATGGACAAATCAAGGCTGATGCAAGGAGCTCCCCATATCCACCCCCAACTACAAATCCATGTTCCACATTGCTCTGTCTTTCCCATCTGGTGCAATAGCGAAGCCACCGCCCGCCTTTGGTTCTGGCCAACGCCTTCCGCCTTTTGCCTCTGGACTTCGCTATCTCACTGACTCCTACTTTCTGTAGCTTCACATCTTCTCTACTGCTTTCTTCTCAGTCGTTAAACATGGTCAAGTCCTTAAAAATTCCTCTCTTAAGTATGTGCCTAACAGACATCCTAGAACAGGGGTTCCCAACCCCGGGCCAAGGATCAGTACCGATACCAGTCAATGGAACCAGGCCACACAGCAGGCGGGGAGCTGCGGGCAAGTGAGCGAAGCTTCGTCTGTATTTGCAGCTGCTCCCCAGCGCTAGCATCACTGCCCCAGCTCCACCTCAGATCATTAGACATTAGATTCTCATAGGTGCACTGGCCCCTGGTGCCAAAAAGGTTGGAGACCGCTGTCCTAGAATGCTCTATCAGCACTAATTGGAACAGTTCCAAATTGGAAAATGAGAGCTGCGGGCACGTGAGCGAAGCTTCGTCTGTATTTGCAGCTGCTCCCCAGCGCTAGCATCACTGCCCCAGCTCCACCTCAGATCATTAGACATTAGATTCTCATAGGTGCACTGGCCCCTGGTGCCAAAAAGGTTGGAGACCGCTGTCCTAGAATGCTCTATCAGCACTAATTGGAACAGTTCCAAATTGGAAAATGCCCACACACCCATTGTCAGTAGAGTGAGTAGTGCAATCACACAGTAGAATACTCTGCAGCGGTGAGAATAAGAGATATACAATTGTACGCCATAACATAGATAGAGCTTACAAACACACTGATGGATGACAAAAGCCAGGCACCAAAGAGTACATATTTTTGCTTCTATTTATATAAAGTACAAGAACTGGTAAAACTAGTCTCTGCCATAAGAAGTCAGAAGGTGGAGGGAGCGGGCATGAGAAGGCTTCTGGATGCTGACAATGTTCTGTTTCTTAATCCTGTGTTGGTAACGAGTGTGCTGATTGTGAAAATGTATTCAGTTGTACATTTACGATGTGTGCACTTTTCTATAGGTGTATGGTATTTCAATAAAAAACTTTAAGAAAAGCTTAAGTATTTTCTATATTAGAACAACCATCACAAAAATCATTTTTAAATCTCACTTGGCTCTCCAGCCACTTCCCTTTCTCTTGGCCTCTTCACAAGCAGCTAGAGTGGTGGTTCTCTGACTTTAGTGTGCATTGGAATCACCTAGAGAGCTTGTGAAATAAGGTTGCCAGTCTCCATTCCCAGAGAGTCTGAATTTGTAGGTTTGGGGTAGGGACCAGGAATTTGCTTTTCTAGCTCCCAGGTGCCACTGCTGCCACCAGTCTTGGAACCACACTTTGAGTAGTATCGATCTACAATAATTGTTGTCTACACCTGCTGTCTCCACTTTCTTGTTTCCTGTTTTTCCCCCCCAGCCCTCCACAAGCTGATTTCCATCCCCAAACCCCCAGAGAAACCCTTGGTTTCCAGATTTTCTGATTCTGTGGACCAAAAACAAAAACAAACAAACAAACAAACAAACAAACAAACAAACCAAATGGAGATACCAGCATAGGTTGCCACCTTTTATTTTGCCAAGGGTGGGGGGTTGCAATTACCATCTCCTCTCATTTCATACAAATGATTTGATTTCAGTTCCTGTGAACACAATGTGGGAAGGTTATAGTCTCAGGATGAAGGCCAGACCTTCCTTCCTGAGCAAAGGCAGTTGGGAACCTTTTGTGTTTGAGCTGCTCCTGTCTCCTGCCTCTTTCTCAGCCTGGCTTCTGGGCTCGGAGAACTGGCTCCCTTTGTCCAGCAGACATGATTCTTTGTCCCCTGTCCAGCCAACATCCTTCTGATGTTTAGTGTGCCCCAACAAGCTCTTTGGGACCAAGATTTCCACCGATGGGGTCATGGAGGCCTCTCCTATGTGGTTCTTCTCACTCCTGCAGCTCTGGGCCTGGATGGCACTGCCTGTACACCCCAAAAGATGCCTGTTCGCTCAGCTCCAATTAGACACCAGACAGGCTCTGGGATGAATGGTGGTCAGGCCAAGGTGGCTGCAAGGGCAGATGGAACCAGACATTTCAGCAGG
>NW_006442497.1:1061661-1084420 GCF_000325575.1 Pteropus alecto
CTGAGTCTGGTTTAGTATCTGCTGCTGACTCGTTTTGTGTCTGCAGGCAAGTCATTTAACCTCTGGGAGTCTTGATTCCAATTCTGTAAAAGGTGTAGAACAATATCTATCCTTCTAGGGTTATTTTGAGGATTCAACAAGAAAATACATTTAAAGCATTTAGGCCAGTGCCTGGTACAGAGTGGACACCTCCAAAATACATGAGTTCCATGCTCTCTGTTGTATGAGCCTCAATATCACAATGCTAAAATGATATGGATAATCCCCACCCCCGCAAACACACACATGCACATACACACTCACAGGGTGGCTCTAAGTCTAAAGTGTAGGACTATAGATTCATCCATTCCCTCATTTCATTATTTATTTATTCTCTTATCCTAATGGTCCTGCACATTAGATTCACCTGGTGAGCTTTAACAATCCTATTACCCACACAGGTCAATTAAATAATTAAATCAGAGTCTTTAGGTTGGAGATCCATTGGTATTTTTCTTAATTTTTCCCAGCTGTTTTCAATGTGCAGCCAAGGCTGAGAACCACTTCCTTATCTAAGCCCTGCCCAGTAATTTCTGCAGCTGGAATCACTACCGGTGATTTAAAAAAAATACCACTGTGCTGCCCGCCTCCAGTCACACAGCAATGTTGTCAGTATCTCTGAAAGAGATTCAGCCATTGCAACAGTTTTTAAAGCTACCCAGGTGATTCCAATCTGTAGCCAGGTTTGAGAATTGCTGCTTATACTAATACCCTCACAGGTGCATTTATCTGTATTAGAATGAGTATTTACTATTTGCTAGGGCAATTGTGCATTCAGGAAAGAGAAATAGCCATATGTTTTAGGGATTATTGGGTGCTAGCTCTAAGCAAATAATTTCTGAATGCCACTGTAGTTAGAATGGGGACTTACAATAGTTAGGTGACAAAAGGAAATTTGTAGGTCTGGTGGAATTCCTCACACATCCTATGGCTACTTCCACACTTTCTGATTATGCAGTTGGAATAAATATACTCTGTGACTCAAAATCTTTACGTTGTTTCTCAGATTCGTAGAGTAAGAGACTTTACTGTGTCAAGAGCTAAGTGAATGCCTCTGGAGTATCTGCTCTATAAGCAGAATAGTAAACCAAAATCAATACTGCATTCTTGGAGGAATTACAAAGATGAATGCTACCATTAAAGACTTGAAAGATGAAGGGGTACTGAATCCTATCATATTTCAACTTACTTTAGGGCTTTGCATAATGCAGAAGACAGATGGATCTTGGAAAATTAAAGTAGAGATACAGTTGACCCTTGACCAATGCAGGGGTTTGGAGTGCCAACCTCACCACTCCTGCATAGTCAAAAATCTACATAGAACTTAAGTCGGCCCTCTGCATATGCAGATTCTCAACCACTGATCGAAAATACAGTTAAAAATAATACAGTTTAAAAATCTGCATGTAAGTGGACCCATGCAGTTCAAACTCATGTTGTTCAAGGGTCAACCATAGTAATAAGAGGTAAGTCGAATTGCAGCTGCTAAAATGCTTTATTCTCTGTCTCAACAAGCAGAGAATCCAGAAGCCATTTGTTTTTACCTGGTAAGGATAGCAATACACCTTCACAATTTTGCCTCAGAGTTATGGCAACACGGCATCTAATGTTCAGTTTCAGGGGTACACGCTGTGGCATTTGGTGCCCAGATGAGGCAGAAACAGCTGTGCCTTCCCAACATTTTCACAGCATGATTTTGAGCATCAGTGCTGGCTGCATAGCCCTTGAGCCAGTTCCCAAATAACCCACCACCATCTGCCTTCTGGGTCACATACCTTTCATAAATTTATCTTATATTTAACTCAAGCAGAAGTGTGGCTTTTGCCTACAACTAACACGGACGCATGCACATATATCTAGGAGGCCCTAGAGGGCAGCAGACAGCATATGTGCTTGAAATGGTGCTAGGTAGGAGCACTTTGACACTGGCTCAAAGGCCTTAGAAACCTAGAGGACAAGGGGGACGTATATACTCTCCTGATCCTGCTGGCTCCCAGGCAGAGTGTGTTTTAGACCTAGACTTAGAATGGGGGGAGGGGTTTCACCTCCAGTAAGAGGTCATTGGTCAATTTCTCTCCTGAGGATTTCTAAAGCAGAAGACCTGAATCAGGAAGCACCTCTGGTGTCCCTTTCTTGCATCATCTAGTTCTTTATGCACCGCTCTTATCTTCTGTCAAAAGTGTTCCAGTTGCCCTTGGACACCAGTCCTATCCTCCTGCTGAGAGCCTTATTTATCTTAGACATTACTGACCATAGTGGGTTTGCCAGGTTTTCAGCTATTTACTCTCTATTTTCTTTTCTAATTGCATCCAGATTTTCTACTGGGGAATTATTCCTCTCGCCCTGCCCCCTTACTGTGTAGAGTCCTGGTGAGTGGCAAGATTTGGGGGCTGAGCAAGAAAAAACACATGACCACAAGGTGGCAGTAGCGTGCAGTGAGCTGTCTTTGGGCGGTGCTTGGACCGGGCTGCATGGAAGGGACATCCCCATAGCAGAGGACCTTCTTGGAATAGTGAGGTCAGCCACCGCCTGGAAGGGAAATGGGCAAAGGACCTCTTGGAAGAGAAAAGACTCCTCCATCTTTCAGGGGTTTACATGTCTAGGTGAGGAGGGAAGTCTCTCGGTCAGAAAACTCTTGAAGGGCAGCAGTGGCTTGGGGTTTGTCTTACCTGTGGCCAGCAGATGTTGGGTGCAGTTTTGCCAGGTATGCAAAGCAGGCCGGCACTAAGTGGCTAAAAATATGCTTGGGCTGTATTGATCTTTTAGAGTAGATTTTGTCAACCAGTTCACTTTCTGAACTGAAGAACACTGACAATGATTGAGTGACAATTTTCCCAATTCTTCCAAAAGCCTTTGTCTTTTCTCTTTCTTCCTGCCTGGGATCAGACTCTAGACCTAGACCATGGAGCTGGAGGATCCTACACCAAGGATGGCGAAGTAAGGAGCTAAGAGGAGCCTGCACTTTGATGACATTTTAACCAGCTGTAAGCCCTGGACTATATACCTTTAGGTTTCTTACCTCATGAGAAAAATAAGCTCCTTATTTGTGAAGTGTGAGATTGAATAGGACTCACAGGGTGCCATCATAAGGCAATTTTATTTTTATCTCCCAATCTCCAAGCTTGTTCTGTGGTGATGGTTCATTGCCACCCTTTGCATCGAATATAGGGCAAGCCCATGTCTCTTCTGGACACTTTCTATTGGTAAAAAGTTCCTGGGTCACTTCAAGTTATAAAAGTCTCATTTCAGTAACTGCAATTTAAAGAACCATATGGAGTGGTCAAATTCATGAATAGTGGTTGCCGGGCCAGTGGAGTGGGTAGTGAGGGGATACTGTTTGGTAGGTAGAGGTTTCAATTAGGGGTGATGAAAAGGTTCTTGAGATGGATGTACAACAATGTGAGTTTACTTGGTGTCACAGAATTGTATTAAAATGGTAAATTCTATGTTATGTATATTTTATCACAATAAAGAATGCAAAATAAAATAAGCAAAAAAAAAAAAATTGAAAGTTCATTTAGGGTAAAAACTTCTGCCTTTCACCTTAGTCTATTTTGGGTAGGCAGCATGCAACAGGGAAAAGGGCACGCGCGTGCGTGGTGTGTGTGTGTGTGTGTGTGTGTGTGGTGTGTGTGTGTGTGTGTGTGTGTGTGTGTGTGTGTGTATGTGTGTGTGTGAGAGAGAGAGAGAGAGAGAGAGAATGTGTACATTATCTGATTAACTTCCCCTCAGTTTCCCCTCCCCTTACTGCTGTACACCCTGAGATTCTCTTTCTTATGTGCTAGGCTGTTTTTTGCTCCTCCAAAGATGAAGTGTGGGAGTGAGAGGAGGAAACGGGCAAGAATAGTCTTATTCTGATTAGTACTTGTGAGCTGCCACACAATCTTCCCAGCATGGTATGTGTATAAATCTGACCCCTCATCTAGTGGGGCTCTTTTGTAAGTTCTTCCCAAACTGTCTAGCACACACTATTATTGGGGTGTCTCTCTCACAGGTGAGTCCCTCCGTGCGGACTGGTGGCTGACCTTTCCTAAGCTCTCAGGCAGCTCAGGCTTCAGCTTCTTGCTGCCAAGGTTTCATCTTTCCTCCAGGTGGCGCTCTCGGACAGGTTTTAATACAGCTCTGTGCAGGTCTTTGCTCTCTCATGGCTCACATCTGGTCCTTGGGAGTCACATATTCTCTCTGCCTCCAATGGATTTTAAGGGTACCAGTTTCCAATGCAGCAAATTGTCTTCACTTTATCAAAACCACTATGGGCAAATATGTCATGCATTTTATTTTAAAAATCAGATTTATTGAGATATAATTTACATAAAGTAAAATTCACCGATTTTGATGTATATAGTCATTTACCAATACCACGATCAAGAGAAAGAATAGTTCTATCATCCAAAAAGTTTCCTTGTGCCCCTTGTGCCTTACTTCTTATCTCTGACTCTTAGCAAATACCAATCTGATTTCCGTCACTCCAAGTTTGTTTGCCTTTAGCTAAGGAATTGTTTTGGAATTTCCGTCCCTATATGTTTGCTTTTAGAAAATGGAATCATAAAATATGTAATTATTCATATCTGGCTCCTTGCACTTAGTATAAAGCCTTTGGAAAACACCCATGATGTTCCATGTATTAGTGTTTTTTCTTTTTATTCTTGAGTAGTTTTTTCTTTTTATTGTATCTATATACCACAATTTATGTGCTCATTGATGCAGATTGTGCTGTTTCCAATTTTTATTATTGTGAATGTGCCTGCTACAAACATTTGTGTACAAGTCTTTGCGTGGACACATGTTTTTATTCCTCTTAAGTAAATATCTAAGAGTGGCATTTCTGGATCAAAAGATAAGTATATGGTTAACTGAATAAAAAACGACCCAACTATTTTCCAAAGTAGCCATACCATTTTGCATTCCTACCAGCAATGAATGAAAGTTCTAGTTGCTCTATGTTTTTGATGTCACTTAGTACCATCAGCTTTTAAAATTTTAGCCACTCTAGTGTGTGCATATGTGTAGAGGTATCTTATTGTGGTTTTAATTTGCATTTCCCTAATGTCTAATGATGTCGGCTATCATTTTATTTGCTTATTTTCTGTTCATATATCTTTTTTAGTGAAATGTCTGTTCAAATCATTTGCCCATTAAAGAAATAAGGTATTATTATTGAGTTTTAAGAATTCCTTGTACATTCTCCGCACCCCCTCTCCGAGAAGGAAAACCTTGTATATTCTAAATACAAGTCCTTTACTGGATAAATGTGTTTTGCAAATATGTTTTCTCTATGTTTGTGGCTTCTCTTTTTGTTTTCTTAATGGCATCTTTTGAAGATCAAAATTTTTTATTTTTGGTAAAGTTCTAATTATCATTTTGCCTTTGTTTCCTAACTAAGAAATCCTTGCCTAATCCAAGGTCACAAAGATTTTTGTCCTATGTTTTCTTCTAGAAGGGTTATAGTTTAGCTCTTACACTTATGTCTAAGATTTATTTTGAGTTAATTTGGGGTATGGTGTGAGGTACAGGTCAAGGTTCATTTTATTTTTACATGTAGGTAAATAATTTTGAAATGTTAAACCAAGATTGCATTCCTGGGACAAATCCCTTATGGTCATGTTACATTATCGTGTTATATACTACTGGATTTGATTTATTCTGTTAAGAATTCTGTATCTATGTGCACAAAGGATTTTGTTTTGTAGGTTTGTTGTAATATTTTTATCTGGTTTTGGTATCAGGATAATTCTGGGCTCATAGAATAAGTTGGGAAGTATTTTTTCTCAACAAATTTCTAGAGTCGTGCATGATTTTTATTATTTAGTTCTTGAATGCTTGGCAGAATTCTTCAGTGAAGTCATTTGTGCCTAAAGTTTTCTTTTAGGAAAGATTAGATATTCTTTTTGAGTAAATTTTGATAGTTTGTGTATTTCAAGAAATTTATGTATTTTAACTAAGTCAAGTTTATTGACACGAAGTTGTTCATAATATTCCCTTTTATCCTTTGATGTTTGTAGGATCTGCAGTAATATCCTCTTTTTCATTCCTGATCATTTGTGTCTTCTCTTTTCTCCCTTACAGTCCTTCTATAGCTCCCCACCTCCCAATTTTATAGGTCATTTCAAAGCATCAGCTTTTGGATTAATTTCTGGTATAATTGACTTTACTGATTTTCTGGTTTTCACTTAATTAAATTCTGATCTTACATTTATTATTTTCTTCCGCTTACTTCAGTCTTCACTCACTCCCTTTACCCTCCTTTTCTGACTTATTTTAGATCAATTGAATATTATTTGTTTCCATTTCTATCTCCTTTGTTAGTTTGTTGGCTATTGTTTTTTGTTTTGTTATTTACTGGTTCATTCAAGGTTTATAGTAGACATCTTTAATTATCATAATTCTTCATCACCATTACAATGGTGATATTATACCATTGCATGTATAGCATAAGAACTTTACAGTAGTATACCCAAAGCAGTAAGATGGCGCAATTTTAGATCTCATCTAATTTGTTTTCCATCTTTCAGAGATCCTTGTCCTTTGTTGCTTGATATCAAGGGTCTTAAAAACCGTTATTTGATGTTTTGTCTGTTTTTAGATTGTTTCAATAAGAGGGTAACTCCAGTCCTTGTTATTCCATCTTGGCTGGAAGTGGAATCTCTCTAGCTCCTTTTGAGATTTTCTTTTTATCTTTAGTTTTTTTTTTTTTAGCAATTTGATTATGATGTGCCTTGGTATGGTTTTTTGTTCATTTGTGTCTTTGCTTGGATTTTATTTGATTCTTAGATCTATACTTTGCATCTAATTTGGAAAAATGTAGGCCATCATTTATTCAAATATTTATGTTTAATCTCCCCATTTTCACCTCTCCATCTAGGATTCCAATTACACATATGTTAGACTGCTCGATATTGTCTTACAGCCTACTGTGACTGTTTATTGCTTTTTCAGTGTCTTTTCTTTTAGTGCTTCATCTTGGGTAGCTTATATTGCAATTTCTTCAAGTTTTCTGTTTTTTTTCTTTCTTTCTGTAGTATCTCATCTGATCTTAATCCCATGCAGTGTATTTTTAATTTTGAATATTATATATTTAAGCTCTAGAATGAGTCTCTTTTTATATCTTCCATTTCTCTCATCGTGTCTAAATTTTCTTTAATGATATTTATAAGGTTTAAAATAGTGGTTTTAAAGTCTTTATTTACTAATTCCATCATCTCTATCATTTCTGGTATGTTTATATATGTGCGTATGCATTCTCTTTATGTATTAATCTATTGAACAATTAGGTCGTTTCTATATCTTGGCTCTTGTGAACAATGCTGCAGTGTTTGGTGTCTGGACTATGCCCACTTCTGTGTGAGCTTCAGAGATTGTTTGGTTTACTATTTTCTGGTGACCATTTCCCTTGTCCTAGGCAATTTTCTCTCACACATGAACATATTAATTCTTAGTCCAAAACTCCACTTGAATACATCTGGTGCTGTATCTCTAACAAACCCATTCCTCATCAGTACTTTGCTCTGAACATTCTAGTTGTCTTGACCTCTGAACTCCAGGCTTTGCCTCTTCAACTCAGTGGGACTACTGAGCTCTAATTAGGATCCCCCTTTCTGTACTGAGGCCCAGAAACTGCCTCTAGGCTTTGAGCTTCACATCATTTGTTTCTCTTCTTTTAGGGATCCCAGGCCAGTGCTACCTGTTCAATGTTTGAAAATATGTTTTATATATTTTTCTCCAGATTTCTAATTGTTTACATGAGGAGGGGACAATTTCTGAGGCAGTTAATCCTTCAGAGGCAAATGTGGAAGTCCCTCTAATTAGATTTTTGAGGCATGAATCAGAGACCAGTCTACGATGTCCTGTAAGCTACTGAGGACCCCACCCCTGTTTCATCCTTGGCTGTATCCCCAGTTCCTGGAAAGGTCAACAGCTTATTGATTGGCTGACTGATGCATATCGAGCTTTTTGAGTGGTCCTATTGAAGCTCTTTTCCCTAGACCTACAGTGAGGGGCAAACATACACCACCCTTTTCCCATTGCTGGGGGAGTGTTAGTAGTGAGGATCACTGTATAGATATCTCCAAAGAAATGCTACCTCACTTTTTTTTAACCCCTCTTAGTCTCTCTAACTTTTTTTGTGAGCTTAAGGGGGCTGGTAAGCTAAGAGTCATAAAACTGGTTCTCAACCACTTCCTTTTCACGTTCAGCTTTGGTGGTCTTACCCCACTCTGCAATGTAGCGGTCATTGGCACCTATTGTTCTGGGGTCTTAGTCAAAACTGAGACAAGATGACCTCCATTCTTATATCCTGTTACAGTTGTTTAAACCACTGCAGGCAGTTTTCTGTGACAATTCCTAACTCATACAAGCCCTGAGAGGAAAAATAGTTCCTGAAGCACAGATAATTTTGACCTAATTTTGGTGAGTGAGTGGGACTGGGGTAGGGGAGTGACAGAGATTCTGTTGGATAAGTGGGGGCGGGGTATGACGGGGATGGGGAATGGAGTGCACTTGGAGGGACTATTGGGGGCTGAAAGAAACTGACAGGATCTAGGGAGACTAAGGACAGCGGTAGTGATTAGGGCAGGTAGGCGGTGCAGAGAGGCTGGAGATCATGGAAGGAATAGAGAAAATAAGAGGGATGGGGTTGCCTGGAAGGCTAGAAGGACTGGGAGAAAGGAGAAGACTTAGCCAGTTTGGGGCAGGGAAGACATGTATATTGTGGTAAAATATACATAAAATTTACCACTCTAAGCATTTTTAATTGTACAGTTTGGTGGCATTAAAAAAAAGAGATGAAGCAAAATGGCGGCTAGGGGAGCTGTAGAGACTGGCTGGGCTTGAGAGTGACCAGCAGCTGTTTGTTGTATAAAGAAAAAATTTTTTTTTAAATTTCTCTTATTGTGGTAAAATATACATAAAATTTACCACCCTAAGCATTTTTAATTGTACAGTTTGGTGGCATTAAGTCCATTAAGAATGTTGTGCAACACCCCCTCCAATTCGTCTCCAGAACTTCCTCATCTTCCTAAATAGAAACCCATGAAACAATAACTCCCCTTACCCCCAGCCCCTGGTAGCATCTATTCTACTTCTTATCATATACAGAGAAAATTTTAAGCCATCATTTCCTTGTCCCTAGCCTCTATCCTAGTGGAATATGGGGGGCTAGGAGGCAGGCAGAGAATGGGGGAATGGGGGGTAGAGGAGAGGTTAGGGAGGCCTCTGGAGGGCTGGAAGCACTGGGAGGATGGGCGGGCTAAGAGGGCCTGGGGGCCTGGGAAGGGACTGGAGGAGCCCAGAGGAGTTTGACGGAACTGAGTGATAAGATAGATGGAAGGGGGATGGCACAAAGCTGGCCGTATTGCTAAATTGTAGCCCCTCCAAAAACAGAGCCCTCCGGTCACCCCTCCATGACCACCTGCTGCAGCAGGCCCTATGCTCTGCCCCAAGGTCTGTGCAGTGACAACTACTGGGGACCTCCTCTGGCTGGACCTGAAGCTCCCTGGCTGACAGGATGAGCACTGCCCCACCTTATGGTCAGCATTCCTGGAGTGGGAATTAAAAGGGGGCCTTTCCTCTTCATTGGGTCTAGGGTCATCTGGAGGTGGCATTAAACCTTGTTTGTGTTTTACTCATTTCTAGCCAACCAAGGATCTCAGCGTAATGGCCCATCTGGGAAGTGGGAAAACGATCTACTCCTGGTCCCACATGAGGAACCAGAAAATGAGTCTCTAATCAGAGGAGAACAGAGGGACTAAAGCACGGCTGGGGGGACCAGGAGGGATTGTGGGAAATGGGAGGAAGTTGGCAGATGTGAGCACCTGGAGATAAAAAGACTGGGTGTCTAGAAGGGTTAGCAAAGGGCTGGGGAGTTGGATGAAATAGAACCGGGAGTGAATGTGGGATTTTGAGTTGCTAGAGGGGACTAGGAATGGAAGTAACCTAGCGAGATGCAAGGAGCTGAAATTTCAAATGGGATGGAGTAAGAGAGACTGAGGGGAGGTGAGTGGGGGATGTAGAAGGAAAGAGGTGAATGGAGAAAGACTGGAAGAGGCTGGAAAGTCGGGAAGACCATTGGAATTGGAAAGACGTTAGGGTTTGGTCTGGGCCTGGAGGTACTGGCAATGACATGTAGGGACTGGGAGGAGCTAGAAGTTCTAAGAAGATAAGGGAGGTAATGGTAAGAAGTGGGAGTGAGGCATGGGGAGGGATGGCCCAGAGGACTTGAGAAAAAGTGGGGACTATAGGGCAATATGGGAGGGGCTCCTTTATCTAGAGATAAAACTCCTCAATATGATTAATAGATTTCTCAACTTCTCTTTGTAGTTCTACCAGTTTGGGCGTTACTCCACTTCAGGGATAAGTTATATGCATGCTTCACTGGAATTCCTGCCTCCACTTTGGTCCCATTAAAATCTACCCTCCCCATGACATTAAAGCAAATCATGTCCTCCCCTTGCTAGAAACCTTTCAAAACTCCCATACTTTGCACCATCGTTCTCAAGGACACCCCTCTCTTAGCCCCACCCCTTAATAGGCCCTGCCCTTCACATGGCCACACCCCCTGACCTGGTCCTGTCTCCCTCTCCGTCCTCAAGTCTCTGGTCCACCTCAGTGCACCCCTCAAGTCATTCACCATCCTGTCTGCTTTTTAACACTCCAAACTGGGTCTAGGCTCAGGCTGTTGCTTTTGTTGATGCTTCTGCCTGGAATGTTCTTTACCACACAGGTCTTAGCTACCTTTTTATTTTTCAGATCTCAACTCAGATTTCACTTTTTTTGGACAGGCCTTCTCAGACCATCCTGGGTAAAGCAGTCTCCACATCACCAGTGGCTGTGACCCACAGGCCTGAGCTCATGTTCCTTCTGGCACTGACCAGCACCTGCCATCATGTGACTGTGCCATTTGTGTGCATATTGACTGCCTCCATGAGAACATAAGCTCCTGAAGGCTGGGTGCTGTCTTGTTCACTGTTGTATTCCCTGTACCTGGAGCCGTGCCTAGAAGATGGTGTTCAATAAATGACTGTTGATTGACACATCCATTCATATCCATGTTCATAGAAGCATTATTCACAATAGCCCAGGTGTGGAAATGACCCCAATGTCCATCAATGAATAAATAGATGAGCAAAAGTTGTATCTCCATACAATGGAATATCATTCAGCTTTAAAAAAGAAGGAAACTCTGACATATGCTATGGCATGGATGAACCTTGAGGAGATCATGCTGAGTGAAATAAGCCAGTCAAAAAAATAACAAATACTGTATGATACCACTTATATGAGATACTTAAGAGACCAATTCATAGACAGAAAATAGAATGGTGGTTGCCAGGGACTTGGAGGAGGGGGAACGGGGAATTGTTGTTTGATGGGTATAGTGTTTCAGTTTTGCCAAATGAAAAAGTTCTGGAGATGAAGGTGGTGATGGCTGCATAACAATGTGAATGAACTTAAGACTACTCAACTGTACACTTAGAAATGATTAAGATGGTAAATTTTATGTGATGTGTTTTTTTGTTTTTTGTTTTTACCACAATAAAGAGGACATGATTGATACATTCATGATTGCTGAATCTTATTGGTGGATTGTTCATTTTATTAGTATGAAATATCCATCTTAATCTTGAGCCTTTTGTCCTGAATTCCTTTTTTGTCCAACCTCACTATTGTTACATCAGCTTTCCTTTTCCTTTAGTAGTTGTCTGGGAAGGATATTTTGTGCAGCCTTTACATTTCCATCTTTATGTATTGTAGTTGCTTTTTAGGCACATCTCTTGTTAATAGAATTTAGTTGGATTTTATCTACTTCGAAAGGCTTAGTTTTCTTATTAAGTGAATTTAAGCCATTTAAATGTATTATAGTGGGCACATTTGGACTTGTTTTGCTGTCTTATTTTTGTATTTTCTATTTACCATGCTTTTCTCCTTTTTTTTTTTTTCATTTTACTTTTCATTTCCATTAGTTACATATGCATATAGTTTAAAGAATTAGTTTCCTTCAAGGTTGTTTGGAAAAATATCTGTATGTTATTCCTTTCTTCCCGCTTCCTCTTTCCCACAGGCAGTTACTTTCTTCTTTCTTTTTAGCTGATTTAAAAAAACATTGCTGTGTTTCTAAATGACATGTATGTGTTGCTATTTCCTGACTATTAAACTGTTACCTTGCAGTTAAATCCCACCTTTCCCTATTTTGCTCTGACATAATGGAATATCATTCAGACATAAAAATGTGTGAAGGACTGTGATACGTACTGCAGCATGGATGAACCTTGGAAACTATGCTGAGTGAAGGAAGCCAGTCGCTTAAGATCACATGTTATATGACTCCATTTATATGAAATGTCCAGAATAGGAAAATCCATAGAGACAGAAAGCAGAATAGTGGTGGAATTGGGGGTGTGACTGCTATTGGGTACAGAATTTCTGCTTGGAATGATGAAACATTTTGGAATTAGTTAGTGGTGATGCACATCTTATAGATATACTAAAAACCACTGACTTTACATTCATAAAATTCATTTAATGGTGGTAAACTGTATTTCAATAAAAACAAACAAACAGACAAACAATTCGTGTCTCTACGATCCTCTGAAGAAGTTAAGAACCTTAGTGTCTTAGCTCAGAATCCTCTTGAAAGCAAAGCATGTGATGAGGGCTTCTGTGTTAGAAGTTGATCTGGGAGATAACGGCAGGAAGCTGGAGAGAGGGACTGGGAAAGTGGGAGATGGAGGGGAAGCCACCATGGGTGTGTTATTGAGGTCTCTAATGTGGGCAATTTGGGCTCAGTTCCGGTGGGGATTTTCTGAGTAGCCTATTGAAGCCTTCTCAAAATTGTTATTGTGAGGATCCAGTGGGAGAAGCACTTACCCCAGCACTGAGGGATGCCTCTGGAGGCATTAACTCCGGAAGTCCCAGAGCAGAAAGTGAAACACACTTGACATGAGAGCCTGTAATCCTGAGCCCCCAGGAACAACTCTGGCTGAAATTAGAGGTGAGCCTGAGGGTATGTGAGGAGCACGTCAGTGGCATCTGATATGTGATGTTCTTGACCGCCCCCCCATACTCTGTTCTCCCAACTCCCAAGTTCTCATGATCCAAAATTTTAGTACCAGAAACTAAACATAATAAAATTAATGATGGTTATTTAGATTTGGCAGTACATTGAGCTGATTTGCTCATTATTGCTTATTGCAAACCACAGCTTTTTTTCTAGGCTCATTTTTTTTTTTTTAATTTTAAATGATGTCTGAAAATGTATTTAATTTACCATTACTCTTAAAGGATGGTATTGCTGTGTCCACAATTCTAGGCTCAAGTTTATTTTCCCTTATTCCTTTAAAAATATTATTTTATTGTCTTCTGGCTTCTAACGTTGCTGTTGAGGGCTCTGATGCCAGATTCTTGTTCCTTGCTTCTAGATAAGCTGCCTTTTCTGCTGGCACTAGGATTTTTTTCTTGATGCTTGATGTCCTGAAGTTTTACTAAAATGTGAAACTAGTATGGATTTTCTGTTTATCATACTTAGCATGTGGCGAACATTTTTCCCAATGTAAGGATTTATGGTTTTTTTTTTATTTCTGGAAAATGCTCAACCATTGCCTCTTTAGTAATCTCTCCATCACTCTTATTATCTATCAGTTCCGGATACATCTATGTCTATTCTCCTTGTGTCTAATTTTTTTTCTTTCATATTTTCTATCTCTGATCTCTTAGGGTGTGTTCTTAGAGATTTCCTCAGTTCAGTCTTCTAGTTCATTATGTCTCTCTCCAGCTGTATTCAGTCAGGTATTCAGCTCACCTTATGAGTTTTTTTTTCTGTAATTTTAATTTCCCATATATGTCTAGTGGAATCTTTGTCATTTGTCCTCCTCTTATTTCATGACTCCTTTTGTTGTTTTGTAGTTGCTATCCCCTTGATTTCATTGAGAAGTTTAAAGATACCTACCTTAAAATGCTTTTCAAATTGCTCTAAAACTTTATTTTCTCAGCTGTCAGTTCTTCCATTAGCTGCATTTGTTTGTCTCCTCAGTGCTCTGTGATTCCTGGTTGTGAGGTTATTTGGAGATTCTGTACAGCCCAAGGACATCTACTAGTGGCCTCGGCTTGGTCTGTATCTGGCTGGGCGCCAGACCAGTGTTTTCTCAGAAGTGTCCACTGTTGGCTCCACTTCATATGAGTGATGCATTTCTGGGACAGTCCCTTTGAGCTTGGTGGCTCCGCTGACGGCCCAACCACAGGCCTGTGGCTTTGGGTTTTGCCATGATCATAAGGGGTGGCTGTAGCTGCCCTGGTTTATGTTCATCAACTGGCAGCGCAGATCCCAACACCAAATGAGCTCAGGCCTTAGCCTCGCTTAGCATTTACATTGTGGCCCACACCTAACACATTCACCCAGCCTTACTTTGCAGTTCCCAGGGACTGCCTTTTTTTTTAAGGAGAAGTCTCCATTTCTTGTCTACAAATATGTCCCTCTCGTGTTGTTGATTGCATTTATGTGATGATTAATTTTTAAAAATCTCATGTCTATGTGTTTAGGACAGAAGGAGATGGTTTCAACCATCTTTAACTGGAAGAAATGCGACTTCTCCACATACGATACAGCCACCGGTCTGTAGATGTTAACTAGATATTGTTTCACAAGCAGATCTGTAGAAATGTACACACCCAGAACTGTATGTTATTCCTTGAATTGAATTACAGCTGCTCACATCAGGCTTGTTTGGACCTGTTGGTGACCAGGGTCTGGCTCACCCTCAGGCGACAGGATAAAAGTGAAATAACCTATAGTTTTTGAGAGTCGAGTTTGAATCATGTATGCATATTTATTAAATTTATTATGTATTTATATATCTATATATGGTGCTCATTATCTGCCAGACATAAGGGCTTTTGTTTGTACGGGCCTCACAAACATGAACTAATCCCAGGATGCAGATACTATTATTATAATCCTTGTTTCACAGATAAGACAGCTGAGATGCAAAGAGTGGTGAGCCATGACTGAGATTCGAAGTCCTGTGCTCTTTGCCACTCCCCCTGTGTTGTGTGTGTGTGCTCACATGCTAGTTTGCACATAGGGGTGGGGGGCATGAAGTCAAACTTTGGCCATGGCGTGACTTTCCGTAGCTTGTAGTAGAATAAGGAAGAAGAACAGACTCAGGGACCTGACCCACTGTCACGGGCCTCCTGCCCCAGACCAGCTCTGCCCACCTCCTCCCTGCCTGCTATGGGGCTGGCCTAGGTCTGGCTTAGACGTAGCAGCCTGAGGGTATAAAGGGGGCCTAGCTGAAGCAGGGGCAATGAGTTCTGTCCTCTCTCATTCTCTCCCATCCCTGTCCCACCATCAAGAAAAATCTTCACTGCAGACTGTAGCGACCAGGGGCTGGGAAGAGGGGAGAAATGTAAAACAGCTACTTCTTAGAAACAAGGACTAGCATATCACTCCATCGTTATTTTTCATGTGTAGGGAGAAACAGAGATGGAAAGAGACAAAGATGCAAGGACCAGGGGGATCAAACAATGCAGAGAAATATGGAGTGTTGAGATGAAAAGGTGCAAAGACAGAGAAACAGACATAGTGACCGGGAGACAGAAAAAGATGAACCTGGAGGGTGTCTGAGATGGAAGCTGCTGAGAGATGGGGCATGGGGTGAGTCAAAACTGACATGGAGGGTGAAATGCAAGAAGCTGAGCACCTGGGGCCCTGGTGGGCTTGGGGAGTCTGGAACTGTAGGGCCTGGAGCCAGGAGTTTCTTATCTACCCATGTGGCCCTTTATTCGAGGGAAGGGCTAGGGCTGGGGCTTAAGTAAGTATGCGTATATGTGTCTAGTGTCCTCCTTGGGCTGCTGGCCTGGTGTCCCTGGAGCTGGGGACAGGTGTCTTGCTTCTCCGTGCCCTCCTCTTGAACTGGGCCAGCTGCACTCCTCCAACCCCCTGCCCCCAGCCCCAACTAGTGTCAGGTTCCAGGCTGTTCCCTGGAGGAACTTTGATCTGGAAAGAATGAGAGTGACCGATCTGGCTCCTTCCCAGGACCAAGCCATGCCATTGAGCCTTGGCCTGGGCTGCCCTGCCACCTTCTCACCCACTAGGACACCAGGCAGTTTTTCCGGGGCTCAGGAAACACAGAAGGGGTCTTTACTGCTTTCCTTCTCTGCCTTGTTCTCTCAATCTCCATTCACTGTTCAGTCATTAGTTCGTACACTCATCCATTCAGCACCCTTCTCCCCTTCACTCGCCTTTCATTCATTCATTCAACAAGCTTTGGCCGATGGAGCTGGGGACTGAGCGATGGGACAGAGGGATAAATAAGACAGGGTCCTGTCTTCCTGGAGCTCTTAGCCTGAGGGGGCCGGGGAGCTTCACAGATACAGCCAAACAGAGATCACTATTGAAGAGAGGCACAGGCCCCACACTATACAAGGGCAATAAGGAAGGACAGGAGGGAAATGGGCATGGTGCATGGTGGGGCAGGGAGCGGAGGTGAGGAGTGGTGATGGCTTCATCAGGAATGGCTTCCTAGAGGAGGTAGCATTAAAACTGGGCTCTGAAAAGCTGAAGAATGAGCAAGAGCTCGGCGGGATGCCAAGTGCAAGAGACTCTTCAGGCTGAGGTGCCAGTGTAGGCACAATTACAGAAGTGAGTTTCATGTATATTTTGCTGGAAGGAACTTGAATGACAGCCTCAGGCATTCCTCTATTGGTGGAGGTGATCCGTGGGTCATAGGACCCATTTCATTAGAGAAAGGTGACTCTGAGGGCTTACAGGGGGGTGGCTGCCTGGTGGGACCTGATGCTGATCTCTGCCCTCCAGGCATTCTCAAAGAGAGGCTGGTGTCGCCTCCCTCACCACAAACCTTCTGTACAAGCCCCAACCCCAGTGAGTCTCCAAAGTGCTTTGAGGAAGTGCAGCTTGTCTATGGACTGCAAAAGGCTCCAGTGAGCCCCTGGATTAGGCCTCAGCCCAGCTCCTGCCTCGCCTGGCCTCCCCACCCTCACTGCTCACTCTGAGTGAGGGGGCCTTTTGCTGGGCTGAAAGCAGACACTGCCCAGCCTGTTTGGGCCCCTGGGGAAGGCCCGATGAGCTGTAGCCCTGGAGCTCTGGCTTCTCTTGTCCTGGAGGCCACTGAGCCAGGCCCTATAAATAGCCCAGGAACAGGAGGGGAGGCAGGCCAGGCAGGGCTAGAGGGGCCAGGCCTTTGGGTGGGCAGTTGTGGAGGGGGTGGGGAAAGGGAGAAGGAGCCCAGAGTTCGAGCCCAGTTCTTTCCCCAGACAACTGCTTGCCCTTCCGTGTCTCAGGGTCCTCCGTGCTGGGGCAGCCAGGCTCTGCAGGGCAGAAGGAGCCTCCCTGCAGGGACCGGTGTTGTAAGAGGAGGGGCTGTCCTCCTTCCTCCCATCTCTGGGCATTTTCTGGAGCCCCAAAGGTCAGGATATTAGCTGTAAGGGCCCCGGGCCGGACCTGTCCTACCCTAGAGGCCACTTCCCCAGTCCCCAGGGGCTTGGGCAGGGTGCATGCTTTTCCCCGACTTTAATCTCTCCTCTTGGCTCTGCAATTCTCAGGGTGGGGGTGGGGGGCTTGGGTGGGTCATTGGAGAACTTTAGAGGCCATATGGCCAAAGCTTAGGGGCTGGGACCCGAGGTAGAGGATCCTGGAAATGGAAAATGTGAGCCAAACAGCCTTATCTGGGCTGGAAGCAGCTGTCTCCACTCCACACCCTCTGTAGCCCCCACCTCTGCGGGGAGGGCTGCAGGCCCCTCCATTCAGGGATACACGCTGTTTGTTTTGTGGGTAGCCTGGGCCTCAGCAGAGGGCTGTGGGAAATTCTTCCTCCATGGGGACCAACAAGGCCTAATTTGGTCTAGGAGGGCAGGAAGCTCTGTTCTCTATTACCACCTCCTTGATCAGTGCCATCCTTAGAATTTTATATGCGAGAGTCTCTGTAGAAATGTACACACCCAGGATCTATACTATACCATCTCAGGATCTATACTATACTTTCTAGAAATAGACTTCGAGCTCTGGTTAAAGAGTCAGCAAGAAATGGGACATGTGACACGTGTGATCAAACTCACACAATGAAACCCACATAGACATTTGACATATGTAAGTACATGTAGACATGTGACATGTGTACAGGTATGTGCATAACAGCAGTGGCGTAGGACACATCCTGATGTCTATGCTGACATGTGTACTGCAGGCATGCGTACACATGTGTGTCTATAAACACATCCACCAACTACAAGCAAATGCATAAAAATTTTTTTAGAAACGGGTACTTGCAAATGTGCACACACCTCACATACCATACATGTGTGCAGATATGTGCATGGGTCTTGGAGACTCTGTAACTCCCACATCGTTCCTCTACACGGACACACCCACACATATACGTGCAAGCATGATATGTGCACAGACACACATATACACGGACACATATGCACGGACACACCCACACATATACGTGCAAGCATGATATGTGCACAGACACAACCTCAGAGACACAGGAAAAGGATGAACATTATAAGTTTACACATGTGCTCTGCACAGTGTCCCTGGGATGGAGGTATCAAGTTTAAAGAAGGGTTTGATAGAGGGGAGTTGGATTGTTGACCCAGGGGCAGGAGTCTTCCGGACCTCCTGGGGGGCCCTGGGGCCCAGGATCATCCCGACGGCTCCATTTCAGGCAGGCAGAGCTGTGGGGCAGAGCCCCATGTGCCCCATGTGCCCTTCTCCTGGGTGGAAATAAGACCTGGGGGCTCCGACACTTGCTCATCCAGGGCTTCTGCTCCTGCACAACCTCTACCATGGCTCCCGCCTCCTTGCTTGGCACTCTTCTTGGCTCCTAAACCCAGCAACCCGGCAGGAAAAGATAAATACAAGCCCTGCGTCCCCACCCCTATGGATCTCATAACAAGGCAACGGTTTCCAGGGCAGAGGCTGGATTTCAGAATTTGGGAGGAGTGGGGGGTGGTATGTTTCCCAGGGGGTCCAGTCCTGGAGTGTACTTTTCCGCTGAGTCCTTGTCAGCTTGCTCCCTTTGGGTGCTTGCAGCTGTGGACCATGAGGGGTGGGGTATGGCTTCTTTCATGTACCTTCCCATTTATGAAGCTTGGTTGCCAGGCCTCTTAGCTGCCCCAGCAAGCTGAGAGCCGCATGGACAATGTGGCAGTGCCGACTGGGGCCAACAAATAATGGGTCTGGCCTGGCCCGTTACCCTCTAACCTGGTGAAGGGGCTTGGAGGGGTGAGGTGACCAGTGAGCTTGGCAGCTGCCTTTTACCCAGTGTGAAAGCTGATGTGACCTTGGAGACAGGCTCTGTGTAGCAACTATGAGGCCCCCATGGCTCCCATACCCTCCAATGTACCCTCTCTGTGACTCGTCTTAGTGACTGGTACTCTCATAGCCCCCAGATACCTAAGCCAGTATTTGGGAGCTATACTTTCCTCTCTCCTTTTTCTCTCCCCATTGTCCATCCATCTAGCAGTCCTCTTGGTTCCGCTGGCTCTCCAATGGTCCCCTTTTCCCAGGCATTCAATCACCTACTTTCTAAAGCCAGTTGCTCCAGGTGTCAGGATAGATGAACAGTGGAGACAGACAGCCTCTGCTCTCAAAGGATTGGGTCTGACATGTGCATGCAAGTGTGTGCGTACTGCACCCATGCACACGGACCTGGTGCAGAGGGTGGAGGGCGGTACCAGGCAGGTGGACAGAGGACTGCAGAGGACTGAACCATGACACTTCTTATATCTTTTCCTTACCCTGCTCCGCCTGTGGGTGAAAAGGGGAAAGGCCTAGCTCAGAGCCCTGGGGACCACCCTGTTAAGAAAGGAACAAAAGAAGAGTCACTCAGGAAGTCCTGGGGACAAAAAAGCAAGAAGGTGAGAAGGGAGTCTGGAGAGAGGAGGAGGGAGCAGTTCTCAGGGGCTACTTCCAGAGCGCCATGGGGCAGGGGTACTGGAGACCTCTGAGGGGCAATTCCTGGGGAGTAGAGCCTCCAACTAACCTGGGAGCAGGGAGGTGCTGCCTGGACTTGGCCGAATTTAACTGTTGCCCTGGGAGGTACCTTGGGACCAGCACACAGGAAGTGTCTCGAATATGGGGCCAGGGCCCAGTATTCCAGTCTGGTTTTTTATGCCTTGCTGTGTGGCCTAGGGCCAGTCCCTGTCCCTCTCAGGGCCTCAATTTCCCCTTCTCAGGCCCATGACACTAGCTTCCTTGACTTCATGGTTTTGGTCTGGCAAGGATTTGATCTCTTGAGGGGACGGGCAGGGGGACTCAGGAAGACTTGTCTCACTTCCTGCTTCCAGTCTAGAAGCAGAGCAGATCAAGGACCATCAGGCAGCGAAGGGGTCAGAGCCAGGTGAGGGGGAGCTGGGAGGGTTGGCACCAGAGCCCCAAGACTCCGTAGGAGGTCAGTCTCCCTGGCTCACTGACATCAGGGCTGGTGAATGTGGAGGGAGTTCAGCCAGGTTCATCAGTCCTCACCTCCCTCACAGCCTGGTACTGGGCAGGAGCTGAGCTGGAGGAGGGTGGGAGGAAGAGGCCTGGAGCAGCCTCCTCCCACTTGGCATGGAGCCAGCTCTTGGGTGGCACTGGTCTTCAAGCCCCACCCTCATCCCCGAATCCCCCTTCCCCCTCTCTCCTTCCATCCCTGCCCCTCTGCCCCTTTGTCCCTCTTCCTCATGTTTCTGGTTCATCTCTCCTTATCTCCTAGGTTCATCTTCAGCTATCGACTCAGTGGACTGACTGCTGAGAGGAGCCGAGGGGATGATTTGCTTCTTATACTGTCTGCCTTCCTAGAACCCACAGATGGAGCCCTGCCTTACCCCCAAGCAGCCTCTCCTAGATATTCTCACGGTAGATCAGGAGAATCTAGGTAACCTACATCAGATGGGAGACTGTGGATGGATCCTGGGCAGCCAGAAGCTATAGTCTCTCACCTCTTTTTCATTATCAGGGTTCCCATCCCAGAGACCTGGCCGGCCTTCTTTTCTCTGGAGGATGGGAGAGAAGTCTGGACCCCTGCCACCCCTACCCCCAACCTATGCTGCTGGTCCAGGCACATGTCTAGGTGCACATCAGCTGTAGGGCCAGGGGTCAAGCTGTCCAGTTCCTCCTAAGACATCCCCACATGGTCCTTTTTTGGGTCCTGCAAAGGAAGGGACTGGGATTTTCTGGCCTCTCAACTCCAGGTTCCCATACCCAGACCTGTAGGGGCTATAAATGTTATCTGGGGTGGAAGCTGCAGCAGCAGTGTCTCTCACGGTCTCTATCAAAGATTCTACCCAGAGAAAGAATGCAGGGAGTGGTTTGGCTCACCCTGTCCAGACAGCTACTTGGAACACACACACACACGCACACACACATGCAACATGCACGCCTTTTGGCACTTGACTTTCTCATGAAATAATTGCTGGAAGGCTGCTTGGATTAGGTAACCCAGCGTTCCTTCCTGTCCCCATAGTGGAAGGGGAAGGGGGATCAGCATTCAGCATCTGTTACGCTGATCCAGCTCCTTTGGGGCAGCGCAGGCCAGTCCAGGAGGTCTGTGGCTCCAAACATCTTTGGAAGCCTAATGTGACAGGAACTAGCCTTTCGGGTCTCTCATTCCTGCAGTCATCTGGCTGTGCCTGCCCAGTCACAGGGCCTCCATCAAATGTGCCAGTCCTGGGAAGAAGGCTAATCAGGAAAGGTTTTTTGTACACAGAAAGACAGGAGGTGCCCATTTTTATTTTTAGTCAGCTTTACAATGCAGTATACTAGAAAACTTACAGTATCTTGCCCATCATCCTATCATCCTGAATGAATAAGTGTTTCCATTCTTCCCTTTCTTGGGATGGTTGGGGGGCAGGAATGTTGGAAAGGAGGAATATCTGGGTTTGGGCAGATATTCCTAAAAGGAGCATTGAGAGAGAAGAGAGGTGGGAGCCTCCGCCTGTGGATAGAGGCCAGTGACCAAGACTCTGATGCAGGGAGGGGGTGATTAGTCCCAAAGTCCTCCAAGCCAGGATTTGGAGATTAGGCCCTGAGAGTCTGACCTCAGCCTCTCCTGATCTCCTAACAGAAGCTCCTTGGTGAGTCTGGAGCCCCTACTGACCACTGGCGGGAGGGCACAAAGATTGGGATTCACAGACCGGGGCTGGGAGGGGAGAAGGCATAATCGCAGAAACAGGGAGGGGATCTCACCACCTGTTTCCTCACTTAGGTCTTAGAACAGGTGCAAGAAAATCCAGGCAAAAATCCTACAGGTGGGTATGTGCTGGTGAGATGTACCCACAGCATAGAGAGGACAGTGCCGGACGCAGGGTGAGGGTCAGGTGGTAGTTCTGGGGACTGCTGCTGCTGCTGCTGCTGCTCTCTGGTCTCCCTGAGCAGCAGGGAAGTCCTCACCCCCAGCAGGACCCGGGCCCTACGGACTAGAGCGCCTAGGGAATGCAAAACCTGCGTCTGTGGTCTCCAAAGTAAAGTCCACTTAAGGGTCAACGCCTTTTTCCGGTGGGCCCGCAGCCCCTCCCCCAGGCCGCACGTCGCTCTTCCAGGGTCAGGGGTCTCGAACTCAGCGCTTCCCCCACGGCTCGCACCATGTGAGCAGAGAGGCGGGGAGAGCTATTCTCCTTCGGGGTCTCCGGGTAACCCCACCCAGCACCATCCTGCGGGTCTTCAGGGGTGGGGGTGACCCCGAGCCGGCCCCGCCCCCTCCCCGAGGCCCCGCCCCCGCACGGCGCC
>NW_006442497.1:1084817-1103744 GCF_000325575.1 Pteropus alecto
AGGGCTGTCCCCTGCGCCCGGCACACCAGGCACGCCCAGCCCTCCGCCCGCGCCTGGTGTCCCGGACCGCGCGCCCCGCCTGGGCTCCGCACGCTTCGCCAGCCACACCACCTTCTCGCTGTCCGGCCGCAGCCAGGTGAGCTTCCAGCGCGTGCTCTGGGGAAGTGGGGCTCGGCAGGTGTCGCCTCCCCGCCTCGCGCCCATCCCCCGCCGCCCCGAGTGCTTGCATCTGCTGGGTTGGGGGCTGTGCCTCCACCGGCCTCTAGGACTTGGTGATGGGAGTCCGGCCGCCACTTCAGAGTTGGAGAAGGCAGAAAAGCACTGTCTTAGCCGGCCTGCTGCACCTGTCTCGGACTCCCTCCCTTCTTCGGAGCCGGACTCTGTTTGCTGCACCTGTCTCGGACCCCCTCCCTTCTTTGGAGCCGGACTCTGTTTGCTCCGAATTCTGTCTCCCTCTCCCCGCTGTCCTATGACTTTAAGGGCTTGGGCGCTGAGGTCCTGCTCCAAATCACCCGGGGCATCGCTGGCGTGGGGCATCGCTGACGTGTTGGAATGGTCAGCACCCCCTATTCCCCTACCTCCATTCACGCACCCCCCACGTTGCCGCTTCACTGAGGCCTGACGGTTCCGTTACCGATTAACCCAGATTGAGAACTTAAGCCCCTGTGTGTGGGGTGGGGGAGGGGGGTGCGGGGAGGAGGACGCAATCTGTTCCCAGCTCAGCCGTGTTTGGGCACTCTCATTGCAGGGGGCAAATCCCATACTGTGAAGAGAGAGAGAAAAACCAGCCTTAAGCAGTCTCTAGATTCCTGGGCTCAGTGACTGGCCAGAGGCCCACACCTCCGTGGGGGTGGGGCAGAGGCCAGTGTGGACCAGGCACTTTCCTGAGCATGGAGCCTCTTGGAGTGGCTAGTTAGAATGTTTCCATGGTGTGGCCTTTAGGTGAGATTTTCCACTCTGCTCAGGTATGTGCTCTGAGATTGGGTTTCCAGGCTCTGGATAGTCTGCACCTGCTGCCCCTCCTGGTTCAATCTATCAGGCATACAAGTCTCCTGCGCAGGCTGGGCTGCACCTCAGGGGACCAGAGGGAGGGGAATCAGATTAGCCCTTGCCCTTGGAGGTTTCATTCTGGGTGGGAGATGGCCCTAGATGAAGCAGTACCCACAGTGCAGGCAGCCAGAGCAGTTGTTCTGCTCCAAATACTATCATCCCTTCCCAGTGGGTGTCCTAGGAAGGCTTTTTGCTGAAGGCCTAGGGCTTGTTGCTGCTAGTGTAGTTGGGGGTGCTGTGGGGGACTGTGCATGCAACCTTAGAAAGACTAAAAGGACTAAAGCCACCAGAGAGGAGCCTGGTGGCTTTGAGCGGATGAGCAAGTTGTGAAGGACCCATGGATGCTGGGCAAGGGACCTGGGCTTTGTTCCTGGAGTGTGAGAGGTACTTAAATATGTGCTGGTGACAGAGCCCCCGGGTGTTCTAGTGCTCTGTGTGAAGTGTCTGCAGGGACACACTTAATTCTGTCCTATGAGCATGACACACTGAATCTCCATGGTATAAAGTCACCGCTGTCAGCTCACGTGTACTAATAAACTGTGTCATCAGCCATTTCCGAAGTTTTATTTGAACACTCATTTGCTAAGTCTGCTCATGGAAGCATCTGACCAAGTTTTAACAAAAATACTCCCAGAGTCATATGTATATGAATATGAATATATGTACACGTATACACATATGTATGTGAGAGGATTCTCTCCAGTCATCTGTTTCAATAGAAGTTCACCATGATCACTTGAAGTGAGCTGTTCCTCTTGGTTATGGGGGTGGTGGGTGAGGGGCACTGGGTGGGGGGAGGGGGACAGGGTCTTGTATCTGGCAAGCTCCCTCAAAGATAGATCGCGGCAAGTTGGAGGGTGGCTGGAGATGGACTAACTTAATTGTGATGGTCCAAGGAGAGAGGATGGTCATAGCTGGGGCAGTGGTGGGCGGATGGAGAGCTGGGGCTACCTTGGAGAGGGATCTTAGAGGGGGAATCAGCAGGGCAAGATAGTCTTTGGATATGAGCAGGGAGGCAGAGAGAAGAGCCCTGCGTGGGGGACTACTGGGTCACAGATCGGGTGAAGATGCCAAGTTCCATTTGAGTTGTGCTGAGCATGAGGGTCTGTGGGACATCCAGAGTGAAGCCGTCCCAGAGTAGGTGGAGTCACGGATCTAGTGTGCCAAGAGTTGTCAAGGCCTAAGATTAATGAGATAACAGGGCAGAGCTGGTAGTTGAAGCCCTAGAGTGGATGAAGTCTTAAGGGCAGTTGTGCAACGGAGAGGGTGGATAGAAGCCCTGGGCAGAGGCAGAGGAGCTGTCAGGGAGCTAGGAGGCCCCGAAGAGCCCACTCTTAGAAATGGAGAGAGGGAAGAAGAGGTTGGAGGTCAGCAGGGATGCTGTAGTGGCTGGTGAAAAAGGATAGAGGCACGGTTGGGACTTAAGAAAGGCCTGGGGTGAGGTGGAATAGCAAGCACAGCTGAGCACCGTGGGCGGAGGATGGTCAGGGTCTCCAGTGGGGTCAAAGGCTTCGCAGCTTCCTTAGCATGGCTTCCTGGGCCTGAGGCAGCTTCCCCCACAGGACTAGAAGCACAGGTCCCCACTTATCTTGCATCCCACTTCTCAGGAGTGCTGACACAGGCTCCCAGCAAGTTTCTGGGAGTATGTGGAACCATCCACATGTTCCTCCTCATGTGCTGTGACCAGTAGTGTGTGATCGGATGCTGGGTCATGAACAAGGAATCAGGGCTCTAGGGCAAGACTGGACAGGGTCATGGTTGGGTGCCAGGGCTGCTACTTCTCTGGCCTCTCCTACCCCCAAGTCTGTGTCACAGAGCTGGGGTCTGGGTGTAAGGGTCTTGTCTACACATGTTAGCCAGTGGTGGCTGTGGTCAGGCATTGTGGAGGCTGGTGTTACACCACCCTTCTGTAACAAGCAATGGTATTGGGAGACCCTTTTGTGTCCTGCTGCGGGAGTTGGTGGTGGGTCATACTCAGTATATTGATGTGCCCTGAACTCAATGCAGAAAGGGTTGATCAAGTAATCCACTTTTGAGTACACAAACCTTAACCTTGCTAAGGACCTTGCTCATCTGGCTAAGACAGGTTCAATAGGAGCCAGATAGTGAGGAGACAGAAGTATCCAAGGAGGCTTGGGAGGAGGGAGAGAGCAGGGCAGTGGGGTGGGAGTAACCAGGGAAGACTCCCTGAAGGAGGCCCTGGAACAGGCAGAAGCTGGTTTTGGCACATTTGCAGTGTGGCCTTGTGGGCATCTCCTCCCAGCTAGGTCTCAGTGTCCTTGTATCTAAACCAAGAGGGATTGGCACAGTCCAGTCTGGCCTCTCAGACTGAGCAAACTGGGTAGTTACAACAGTGACATCAGCCCAGTCCATTCACAGAAGTGTCCACAGAGCCACAGCTCTCTGGGGGAGCTGGTTGGGGGCCTGCAGGGAATGACAGCAACCTGAGGCCAGGCCAGGTCCTGGAGGCTGGGCCATAGTTGTTCCTTAGAAATGTCCTCTTGGCTGAGCTGGAGCTGCTGGGTCCCCATGACTGAGGCAGTGGAGTCCCTTAGGAACTACTGCCAGGAGAGCGGTGTCAGCCCTGGCCCTGAAAGAAACCAGACTCGCCTTATCTGCCTTCCTTTCCCAGACATACTGTGTGATAACGGAGTTAAATGCTTTGGGGCGAAGTTTGAATTAAGTCTTTAAAACCATGGTGTGAGTGAGGAGGAGGGTGGGACATCCTGTTAACTGGCTTAGGGTGGGGGTTCTGGCCAAACATGGACTGTGCTGGGCACATGCGTGGGCTCCTGTGTCCACACATCAACCCGTGTGGAGTCAGCCAGCACCAAGAGCTTCAATATTATTCCTGCCCTCACAAAAATGTTTCAAAACTTCCCCAGTGAGAAGGTCCCTGAAATCAGGCTTATTGCATCCCCTGGCTTTACCCCTAACATTCCTAGGCCCGGGCTCCCTCACAGGGAGACTCCTCTTCTTAAAATGAAGCCCAGATGGGGATCTTGGGGGTGCTAGAGCCAGCTCAACAGGACCAGTTCCTGTCCCCAAGGCTCTCCAGATTTGTACCCAGGACACAGAGGTCCCTCCCTGGTTCCCTTCCCTGGGGGCCAAGCAGGCTGCCCTCCACCAAAGGAAGACCTTTGGGAGACAGGGCCTGAGGCCTCCATGGATGGCTTGGGACCCGGAGAAGTGCTTGTTCTAGCCTAGCCTGGCTCCTTGGTTTAAGGGCTCAGCTTCTGCTGAGGTGGTTATACCACTCACACCCCTTTACCTCTCCTTCATCTGGCTAAGACAGTGGAGCCAGGGCTCACCCTGCCCCAGGTCCTGGAAGACAGGTTTGTCTTGAATTGTCCTCTCTGCCCACTGGAAGGCTGGAGTGCTTTGTGGGCAGAGCCGTGGGTTGGGGTACGAGACCCAAGTCCCAAGCCTTGACTCTGCTAGTGCCTTTAGTCTAGGTGTCAGGTCAGGAGTGACCCTTCCACAGGGAAAGGTGGTCCCTGAGTAGCCCCTCGGCATGAGGTGTGAGAAGAGCCCTCCTTGGGTGAGGAGTGGCTCCAGTCTCGGGGATGGGTGAGCGAGGGGCAGGAAAACCTGGGAGTTAGGGCTCAGCCCCCACCAAGCTGGAGTCCAGCCTCCTAGCATGAGTCTTTTCAATCCCTTTCCCCTCTGCTTTGTGGAGACTCCTTGGCAGGAATCCTGCTGGTCCAGAACCTTCTTCCTATCTGGTTGTGGTGTCTGGTCCCCTGGGGCATCATGGGGTTTGTGGGCCTGCAACGTGCAGGGGCAGATGTCTGTGCCCCCCGACCCCCGCCACTCCTAGAGACCCACATTCCTGGGAAAATGGTTTCACCATCAGCTTGTCCCTCCAGGCCTGGACCTGTGGAACCTGTTGGACCAGAGCAAGGTGGGTAGGGGGGACATGGAGACCCCAGAGCTGGGTGGAACTTGGTGACAGATGGGGTCTGGGGTTCAGGATGGACTGGCTGTTTCTCCACCCACTGCTGAGTTGGCTTCAAGCTAGCAAGGTGTGGCTCTTGGGATACCCTCCCCACTCTGGGGTACCTGGAAATGCCCCCCACCCTTCTGCATTGTTCCTGTGAGTAGGCCTGGCCCCTCCCCTTCTGTCCTCCTGAATCAGAAGTTGAGGGGTCACCTCTCCAAGGCTAGGTTCTGATTCTTGTCCTCTGTCTCTTCTCCAGAGATCCCACCCCACCCCAGCCCACCCCACCGAAGGTCCCCTACAGAAGGTCCCCTCACCCTGCTGGATCCTTTCTCTCAACCTGTAAATGTTGTCCTACTCCTTCCATCGGGGGTTAAACCCCTTCCCTCCTCTCTCCTCATGGCTAAAGTTCCTGTGTGGTCTCCATTTCTCCTCAGCTTCTCCCCTAGGTCACCTCCTCTCTCATACCCCTGCCGCTGATTCAGTTCCTAAACTGTAGCCTCTTTTTCGCTGAACCCAATGGATACTTTTTAGATCTCATCTTGACCTTTTCCGTGACCTGAGGCTACCTTTGGATGCTGCTGACATACTTGCCTTCTTGATATACTTCTACTTGTTTTTCTCAACATTTTTCTGGTTTTCTACCTACCTGCCTGGCTGCCCCTTTCTCATTCTCATCTGTAGATGCCACTTCCGCTCTTCAAATGCGGTGCTTTATCCCCGGCCCTGTCGACCCTGAGGCGGCTCTTCCTCTGTTGTGCTCTGGATACAAGATTCCTGTTTCTCCATCGTTTGTCTGTCTTTCCTCCGATACTTCACATCAAATATCCAGCTACCTCCTGGCCTCAACTCCCCGATGCCCCAGGGCACCTTACCCTAGTCATGTCTCAAACTGAAGTAGTTGTTTCCCCCCAGCACCCTCTCCCTTCCTAGCCATGTCACTCAGGCCTGAAGCCCAGGCTTGGAAAAGCCGCCGTGGCATCTGCCTCTCCCTCCACGTCCACTCACTCTCCCCAAAACTCTTGAGTCCTTCTTGCCCTTCGCTTTCCCACTGCCCCATCTCCCCACCCCACGATCCCACCTGGGACTAGTGAGGTAGCTGGCCATCTGGGTTCCCCTTCCCATGCCACACTCTTGCTGCCTTCTGAAGGATGTTCCTAAAACACAGAGCTGATGACCTTCAACTCTTTTTTGTGCAAGGAGTTAAGTCCAAGTTCTCGGGTCTGGAATCTTGGGCTGCGCGGTGCTTCTGTAGCCACTGGATCAGAATGCTTTGTACCTTGATGTCTCAGCTTTTGCAGGTACTAGTCACTTTGCTTTGAATGGCCTTTCCTCCTTGTCCACCTGGCTTACTCTAAACTTGGCTCAGGCATCACTGACCCCCTGGGCTGGATGAAGTCTGTCTTAGGCACAAACCCTCATGCTGCCTTGGTGCCATTGGCTCGAGGTCCTGGTTTTCCCACCAGACTAATTCTTCCATGGCAGGGTGGCCACCTTTTGTAGAAGGAGTAGCTGAGCCATCTGGGACCAGAGATGGGCTTTTGTCACCTTGGAACCTTATAGACAAGGGGGCCAGCCTGGAGGCATCTAGGGAGAGGTACAGTCAACCTCTCAGGCCATCCGTTGTAGGTTTTTAGTAGAACCCGCGGTAGAGGTCTGCCTTAGTCCCCCCTCTAGCCAGCAGACTCCAGCAGCCTTCAGACACTCTGAGCCCTCTCTTCCTCCCCCACAGTGAGAAGGGCAGGACCATGGTTGAGAGGAATGTCCCTCCTGGCCACGAATTGTGATTCTTTCTCACTGTGTAACCTTGGACTGTGCACATCCCCTCTCTGAGCTCTCGAGTTCCACCTGTAAGATGGGCTGGTAGCACCTACCTGGGAGGACAGAAGCAAGTTGGTATAAGTGGCATGCCCAGAAAAAGAGCCTGACACTTGGTAGATGCTCAGATGGCACTTGCATAGCCTGTTCCATATCTGAAACAAAGAAACTGAGACCCAGAGGGGGCACGACCTGACTCAGGTCACCTGCTGGTTGGTGTCACAGTCAAGATGCCAGGATCCCCCACTGGTTCTTGGTCTTGGCTCTCTCTGCACCCCTCTACCACTGCTGCAGTCTAGAGTGGATGGAGGGGCCACATGGACCTAATAAGGCCCCTGTGCTCTGGACATCCTGGCAAATCTCGTAACACTGCAACCAATGAAAAGGCCTCAGCATGAGGGCTCCAGCACCCATCATTGGCTCAAAAGAACCTTATGTATGTCTCTGGATTTTAGCTGCTCAGCCACGCCGGCCTGCCCACCTGGAGTGAGCTGGAGTGAGCTGACCCTGGTCATCTGGTCAAACCTGGGGCGATGAATGGGGCTGCCTTGAACATTCCTTTGGAACCCTCTGCCTTGACCTTTGTCCCTAGCATTTTGGGGCTCTGTATGAGCCCAGTGGAGGCATTTGCCTTGCAAGATTTCAGGTTCTCAGCAGCTGGGGCTGAGTCCACCCCTGCTTGATGTGTATCCTTGGCCCATCACAGTATATCCTGGGGGCTGTCCCTCTCATACCTGAGTGTTTGTCCTGCCAGAACAAGGAGGGGCTTGGGGAGCAATTTTGGGAGTAGGCAGCAGGCCCTGGCTGACTGGGTCTCCATGGTGTTTTTGTCTCTGTAGAGTGTGGATCATCATGATGAATTCATTGAGTCGGAGATGAAAAGGACCTTAAACTCGTGCATCACTGAGAATGGACACCAACCAGGGGCAGGTAGGGGCCGACCACAGAGGAGGGGTAGATGGCTAACTTTGGGGGTCAGGGCCTTGGTGGTCATGCACTTGTGCCAGGCCATCTTTTGGCTGGGAGGGGGGACTTGAGCCTGAACCCTAAC
The DNA here is from genome assembly GCF_000325575.1 of Pteropus alecto. Classification (NCBI taxonomy): domain Eukaryota; kingdom Metazoa; phylum Chordata; class Mammalia; order Chiroptera; family Pteropodidae; genus Pteropus; species Pteropus alecto. The sequence goes on from NW_006442497.1 coordinate 1,092,677, forward strand.
ACATGGAGAAGCCACCAGGAGAGCAGCCTCATTCTGTGTGCAGTAGACTTTTTCAACACAGGAAAATGGGAGATCTTAGAAGGTGATGAGCTTCCCTTTTCTGGAGGAATGCAAGCAGGGGCTGAGGAATTGTCCAAGCACTGAGCCGAGTAGAGAGTAGACTGCCAAGCCAACTAGTTTTCATTGATCTGGCAGTGAGGGGAAGTTGGAGCTATTATCAGCTCTGGTTGGAGCAGTGGGAAGTCCCTATTAGCAGAGGTCAGGGAGGCTGAAGTGGTCAAGGAGGCCTTCTTAGAGGAGCTGGGAGGAGGATTCGGGGAGGCTGGAGTCCTCCTGTGGTATACCATGGCTGACATCTATCCCTTCCACTGGTCACATGTTCCAGGTCCAGGTGATGGACCCCCTGAGGCCGCTCAAACCTTCCCAGCACCTGAACCCCCTAGACCTCGCCCTGTGAGCCTCTCCTTGCGGCTGCCCCACCAGCCAGTCACAGCCATCACACGCGTCTCTGAGAGGTTCTCTGGGGAGACCTCAGCCACGGCTCTCTCGCCCACGTCTGCCACCGTCCTCAGCCCGAGCCCCAGCGAGGCCACCACACCCTGGACTCCCAGTCCTAGTGGTAGGAGCAAGGCCTTGGGGGTTAGCAAGAGACTCAGAAAACCTGGGGCCAAGCCTCAGCGTCCCCTCTATCTGTCACTGTGACTCCTTTCTCTAGTCGGTCTACTCTATCCAATGGGGCCCGTCCTTCCTGACTCTCTTCCCAGAGATGTCATGAAATAGCATTACCCTTCATGAGTGACAGACATGTCTTTTATTACAGGTAGAGGGTGTGGTTAAAAGGTGGCCTCTTACTCTGCACTTTTTGGCATAGTCCCCCCTGCCCCCAGGCCTGTCAGTGGTAGACCTGGGGTGGGGCTGTATGGGCTTCTAAAATGAGGGTTTGGGAACAGAGTGTTTTCTGGATGCGTAGCACAGGAGGCCCTGGGCCCTAGGGTCTCAAAAGCAGGTGGGGACACTTTAAAAGACCTCTTTTATGTTCCCAGTCTCCTTTCTCTACAACTGTTGGCTGAGGTGGGGCCAGCTTAGCCCGGGGTCCTGCCTGTCAGTGGAGTGATGCTGGGAAGAGGGTGCAGGGCTGGGTCAGAGGAGGAAGGCAGGCAGAGGCTGGCCCTCCCTGAGACAGGGCTTGTTATTTCTCTCTCTCCCTTTGTCCCACAGAGAAGAATTCTTCTCTCTCACGGTCTTCATTGGGCTCTGGCTATGGGGCAGTGGCAGGAGGCAGGAACAATGACAGGTGAGTCAGGGCCCGTGTTCCCATGGGTCATTGCTTCCTAGGAGTCATCTGGGCTTTGCTTTGGACCCAAGGTGCCTAGGCCATCTGCAGGGAGTTCCCTGTGCTGATCCCAGGAGGAGGCATGTTCCTTGGCTTGGTGCCTCTAGAGGGTTGTTGGATAGGATTGGAGCAGGGAAAATGAGGCAGTAGGGCTCCTCATTTGGAGCACTGTCATGCTCCAAATTCACCCATTAGAGTTTTGTTTGGAGAAATATGGCTATAGGCTGGTCTCTCTGTGGACCCCTGAAAGCAAGTCTGTCAGTCCCTCTGGAGGAAGGAGACTAGGGGGCTTTCCCACTGTCCTCTTCATCCATCCATCCTGGCTGGGATCCCTCAGAGCTGAGGTGCTTCCTGCCCATGGACTGTGGAAGTACCTGAAGAGCCGTGGGCTGGGGCAGGCGTGCAGGGGCTTCCCTGTGGTATGGGCCTCCTCCTGGCCTATGATGTCCCCATGTTCTCTCAGGCCAACTGGACTGTGACTGGAGCTGGGAGTGGGAATGGGAGACTGGCTTGGCTTTCTTTTTTCTTTTAATAATAAAAGAATTGTGACTTTCTGGCAAACTGTTCCAGGGGGTGAAACAAATGGGGTCTTATCTAGTGTAGTGGAGGAGGGGAGTCTGGTCTTGGTGGGACTGCTTCTGAGTGAACCTCCTGCCTAGGAGGATGCCCCCTCCCTGCCCCGGGGAACTGACACCCTCACCTAGGTAAGGGGGCCCATTCCCCCTCCCCGAGCTGGGTGTGCTGGTCAGGCCTGCTTCAGACAGCAGCTCAGTTCAGAAAACCTGCCTAACCGGTCAGAGACTGGAGCAAGTAGTGCTTGCTTTCTGCCTGCCGCCATAGCCCCCATTTCTGCCTCACTTCACCTAGTTGGGGGGACCAGCCTGGGGCCTGTGTGAGCTAGTGATGGCTGGACCTCTGTTCCTGACTCCACAGTTCTCTCCTCAGCCCAGCTCTGGTGACGCCGTCCCAGTCACCCCCATCCTCACAGCCACCAGCCACCGCTCCGGCCCATCGCCAGGGGGAGCGCCGCCGGGAGCTGGTGAGATCGCAGACGCTGCCCCGCACGTCGAGTGCGCAGTCCCGGAAGGCCTTGTTTGAGAAGTGGGAACAGGATACAGTGGGCAAGTATGGACACTAGTCCCCAGACCTCACCCAGGTCTCCAGAGTAGAACCCGACCCGGAATTGGGTCAGGAAGGCACAGCACAGCAAAACTGGCCCTGTGCTACTCCCCAGGGGTCCTTCCTCAAGATGTGACTTCTCAGGCAAGACGCAAGGTCAGGGCTGGGCCACAGGCAGGCCGGGGGTCAGGGAGCTAGGCAAGACCTTATGAGAGCCCTCCTCTCTCCCCCATTCTCAGAGGGCCCACAGGGCTGCCCGCACTGCCGCATGGATTGTAGCCCCTTTGGTTTTTGGGTGTGATCAGAAGACCAGAAGGGCAGTTCATTGGGATTCCTGGCAGAGCTGGAAAGAGACACACAGGACCAAGTGCCTCCCAGTCCATTCCCACCCATTAGAGATGGGATCCACTCTTGAACATTTATCTGGCCCCCCTGTCAGGGCATGGTGATGACACCTGTTGCTTACAAGAGGCCTCCCAGGCCTGTGACAGTGAAAAGACCCATTACTGGCTCTTGAGGCTTCAACTCTAGTGAGGGAGACAGACCCAGGGAGTGACCCACTGGCCCAGAAAACCTCTTCTCAGCTGTTAGGGGATGTCCTTTGGGCCCAGAGGAGGACACCATCCTTCTAGGCTAAGAGGAGAGACCCATCAGCACGGGCAGTCTCAGAGGGAGGCTTCTGAGGAGGGGCAGGATAGGGAGCAGGGGGCTCCAAGCAGAGAGCAGGGGCACAGGGCCATGCAGGCTTAAGTCCTCTGTCCCAAGGTGACCCCTGATTCCAAGTGCAAGAATCAGGGCACTTGGAAGCTGGAAGTGGGGGCATTGGTCTAGCGGATACCATCAAGAGTGGCTGTGTAGCTGATACGCGAGGCTCATACCCTGGATATGGGCTTGAGGGGTTCATATGCATGCTGACAGAGTGGCTTCCCTGGGTGAGCAGAGCAGGTGGGAGCATCTTCTGGGTGGTATGGGAATGGCTGAGGACTCCCCTGCCTCTCAGAGGAGATGGCAGCTAAAGGGTGGCCCCCACAGCAGGCCTGCACTCTCTCCGCAGGGGGAAAGGTGAGGCCCGGGGCAAGCTGAAGCGGTCCCAGAGCTTTGGGGTGGCCAGCGCCAGCAGCATCAAGCAGATCTTGCTAGAGTGGTGCCGCAACAAGACTCTTGGCTACCAGGTAAGCCCAGGGTCCCGCCCCAGCCCCTGGGAACCCCGGCCAGAGGCTTAACTGAGTATCGTTACTCCCCCTCTTGTTACCCTGGCCAGGGCAAGAACCTCAAGCTGGGGTGGAGGGTAAGAGATAGAGAAATTGTGTCTCCCCAGTTGGGCCCTAGCCACGTGTAGCCCATGCTTAGAAATCCCAGGAGTCCTGTATCTGGACCTGAGCAGACTGGTCTGTGCACCTTAAGCGGTGAGGTCTGGTAACTGCAGCTTGTGGCTGAGCTGGGTGGATGGTGGACCTTGGAAGGGGCTAGTAGAATCTGCTTGTGAGGTTGAATTGGGTGGGGAGCGGTGGTGGGGGCCGTACCCCCTCACCTCCCTTGGTGCACCTTGCCTTGCTCGCAGCATGTGGACCTGCAGAACTTCTCCTCCAGCTGGAGCGATGGGATGGCATTCTGTGCCCTGGTGCACTCATTCTTCCCCGATGCCTTTGACTATAGCGCCCTGAGCCCCACGCAGCGGAAGAAGAATTTCGAGCTGGCCTTCACCATGGCTGAGTGAGTATGGCGGCCCCTCTGGCTACCAGCCCCCACAATTATTGAGCCCGACTTCTACCCAGGTGGAGCACAGAGGCGGGCAGGATAGGGGACAGCCATCGCAGAGCTGAGGACCTTGCGTCCATCCAGTCTGTCTGCCTGCTGTATAGACGGAGTGACAGAGGCCTGGAGGCAGGGATCTGCCTGGGTCCCCCAGCACTGGGTGGTGGAGCTGGGTTCTCTTTTTGGTGCACCTACTCTCTTTGCTGGGTGCCTGGACTTTAGTGGGTAGTCTGGGAGACCAGCTACAGACAGGGCATGATGGGCAGTGTGATAGGGACCCAAGAGCACTGAGTCTGTCCTCCCTGGGCTAGTGGATAGATGCAGTTGCCTGGGTAAGCCACAGCTGCTCACCAGTAGGAAATTAAATATATATGAATATATCTGCCTGGGGGACATTAAAATATCTCCAGTAAGATTTTGCTTCTCTAAACATTGTTCTAGTGTTTCATATGAAATTGCTTACCTCCTTAAAACCTACTCTTAGAGAGAAGATTAGGTGGGAGTAATTCTGGGATCAGAAGGTGCTTGGGAAGCCAGCTGGGGATTTGGTTGCTATCTGAGGGCAACCCCCAGAGCATCAGAAGCTCAAGGCGGGTGAGCTGTATCTGCCAGGACTCTGGCGGGGTGCATCATATTGAGTCAGCGAGGGACTCCTTACAAAGGTGTAGACAGGAATGAGGGAATCGAGCCAGGCACAGTGCAGTACCCTCAAGCTAATCAGCCTGAAGTTACAGGAACTGTGTGCAGAGGGTCGGCTGATAGGAACTGTGCTTTGGGCAGTGGAGTCACCAGCTCGCAGTGACCTGGCAGGGAGGAAGCCGTGGGGATGAATGCTCTGCCCTCACCTTTCTTCTGCCCTCACTCTAGGGCATTCTATTGGCTGAACACAAGCAGAAGGCAGAGGACAGGGGAGCCATTGTTATGGTCCATCGGGGCCCCAGGCAGCAAGGGGCACAGACGAGAGTGTTCAGGGCTGCCTGATGCTAAGCTTCATGTAGATAAGGGGAGGAAGGTCAGAGGGAAGGAAAGCCTCCTCAAAGCTAAGTTTCCTGGAGGGAACATTTCTCCTTTTTCCTTGCCCACCTGCCCACCTTTGTGCCTGTGGCATAAGCCTCTGCTATCCGTCTGTGCCTGACCACCTTTGTTTCTTGTCTGCGTCTCAGTGCCTGCGTCCAGGAGGTGCTCTCATGTGCTTGTCGGGTTGGAGGAGCCCTCACCCAAGGTCTTGCCTGCCCTCCTGACTCCATTCCCGGCCCAACCTCCTAGCCTTACCCCAGCCCCCCACGCCCACCCGAGCCTGGCCAAGGAAGGAGTCAAAACCGCAGGTGACGAGACTTGTACTTGGTATCATAGGTCTCACCTTGAGCCCAGGCAACCTCCCCTCTCTGAGCAGCAGCTCTTGCTCTGGGGGCAGAATGGAGACCTGGCTCCAAGCTACTTGGCCCGAGTTGTTGGAACATGAGTATTGCCCCTGTTGTGTTGTCTCGGATGACGCGCTTGGACTCGGCCCCCTTGGGGTCATAAGAACTCCTTGTATACTTTAAAAGCCTTCTTTTTCTTGGCTGCTTGGGATTAGCTGTCATCCTAATTGCAGAAACAGCTTTGGACGGAGTGTGTTATGCAACTGGATCCAGACGATGGTGAAGTAGAGCCAAGCACACGATGCTGGGGAGGAGTGCCTCCCCAGGACGAGGCCCAGCTGCCTGAAGCCTAGAAATGGGGACTGTCAAAAATCAGACTGTCAGAGTCTGCAGGGCTGGGGCTCTAATGTGGGTACCCCGAGACCCACCCTGGCTGGGCGAGGCCACACTTGGCTTACAGAGTTCTTTTCCATCAAGTCCAGTGGGCCCGGCAGTGCCAGCTCATGCCCTCGTTGCCTTGGTCACTCTCAGCCCTGGACCAGGCTGGATTGTAGAGGGAGAGGGAGGCCCTGGGCCACGGGGTGGCAGCCCTGCGCCCCAGCTCTCAGGGAACACAGCTTCCCTTGGCAGCCAGAGCCAGAGAGATTCAAGGCTCTGCTTTCCCAGCACGAGGTTTGAGCTCACAGAGCCTCCAGACTACAAACAGATGTTTCTTCTGTTCCCAGCCCGGGGGAGTGGTGGTGGAGGCTGCTCCAGGTTTTGCCTCCCCAGAGCAAACAGTGGGGGTAAAAAACTTGGCCCTGCCTCCCTGTGGCCTGCGCCTGCTCCCCACTGAGGAGGGGAGAATGGTCTGCGGGGCCCCTAAGATGAATTCTTGTTTTTCTGCTGACGGAGGGGTTGGGGAGGGGCACCCATAGCAGGCCTAGGCGGGGAGCTTGCTCAGAGTCTGGGAAGGCGCCTCCCCTCATTAGTCATCTGGGAGATTATCTCACAGGTACTCAGGGGAGAGGGCTGGGGAGGTGGGCCTGTGTGTCCAAGGCCTCTTGGGAGGACAGCAACTTGGATCACCCAGTTACTTGGACAATAAGCTGGTTAGAGAAGCTGGAAAGAAAGCACAGGGACATCTGCTTGAGGGTACTGGCTACCCGTGTCTTTACATATGTTCCTTAGGTTTGCGGGCCAAAGCCATGCAGACACACAGGGCTATTAGAAGCCACCAAGAGCCATGCAGGCAGCAGGATGGTGCTCAGAAAGGCAGTTTGGGAGTAGGCAGTGCAGGGGGAGAGGAGTCTGAGTTTCAGTGAAGGCACAGCCTTCGAAAAGGAAGGGAGGACATGCACGGAGCCGCCAAACACTGGGTCCATCTCTCATTAGCAAAGAAAAGTTTCCAGACCCTTCTAGGAGCAAGTGCCTTAAAAGCACAGAGATGCATCAGGAACCTGTAGAGTAAAAGTGGCTTGTGCTGCCCCTCCTCCCAGTAATTTACAGTCCCAAATATTCCCTGTGGCCTAATCTGTGTGAGAGATGCGGCGTTGACAGCAAAATGAGCTCCCCTTGTCGGACAGGTGTTCAAGGCTTGGAAGGCTGGAGGACCAGCCCCTTTTATGGGTACTTTACACTCTGCACCCTTCTCCCTCATCTCCCATGGAGCCAGACATTCGGCCTCAGGCTCCTGATTGCCCTGTGGGGAATGTGCTCTGCTCTCGGGTTACCTTGAGCAGAAGGGGCTTCCAGGCTATTTGTAGTGCCCATGTGTCTCTGTCTAAAACCAAATAGGAGGCTGCAGTCCCAGCCCTGGCATCCCAGTCTTAGAGGAGGCTTAAACAAGTAAAAATAACCCCTCAAACTCCTCCTCCATCTCCCTAACAGGCTAGCCTTCTGGTGGCTGAAGATCACAATAGACTGGAGTAGGAGAAAACCCTCTAAGCCCTTTTTAACCCCAAACAAGGTGGGGCTAAGTAAATTCACTTAAAATTCCTGGCAGGCAGAAAGATGTTAACTCTGGTTCTTGCTGTGTTGTGGTGACGGTTGAAGTGGTCTGTATTTTCTCTTTTGGACTATTTCATGTTGTTTGAATTATTTAAAACACGCTCGTATCATTTTTACAAAAGCATTTTTTTTTAAATTTAAAAGGCAATTGGTTCTCATATTTGAGATGGAAATATTTTTATAAAAGTCAGTGCTGATCATCATTTTTTTTTCTCATACTCTGTCTCATGAGCTGTGTCTGCGGCTTCTGGCAATCTTATCATTACCGTAGTGGTGAGTGGGGTGGCGTGGGGACCAGATGAATACGGCTCAGCCCCCAGGTTGTTTGCTGGGGAAGCCAGCACTTTGCCCATGGCCTCCTGTCTGGTAGTAGAGGGTGACACCAGGATGAGGCCTTAGCGCCAGTCCTGACTGCCACCCTGATCTCTAAGACTCACTGCCCGTGCAGGGTTGTCATTACCAGGAGAGTAAATGCAGCCCCTAGAATGAAGAAGGGGGTCAGCTCGCTCTCCCTGCACAGGTTGGACAATACCTGGGACATGCCAGCAATTCCGGGTACCCTCTGTGAAGAAGGTGAGAAAAAAAGTAGAACCAGCTCAGTGGACAGGGGCCCAGGTACCCTCTGGGGCAGAGAAGGAACCAGGAATATTTAGTTGCAGGGCAAGACATGGATATGAAGATTCTCCAACATGGGAAGAAGGGCTCTTTTGTAGGGGGAGGAGGGTGGAATTAGCCTTGCGAGACCAATAGTATAAAGTACCAAAAGGGAAAAGAGCATGAGAAACTAAGAGAAAACTTTGTCATGGCTAGTGCCACTTGCAGAGGGATTTGAATTGCCCTTGAAAGAAATGAGAGGCCCCTTCCCTGAGAAGGGGGAGTGGTGGTGAAGGCTGCTCCAGATGATCACGCCAGGGCAGGGCCTTCACAGAGGTGTTTGGTCCTTCTGATGAGGGCGTTTGAAGGATATTTCAGTTCTCCTCCAAGGCTGAGGTTCAGGGTTCTAATGCTGCCCTCATTTAATAGAGGGGGCTGCTGAGGCCACAGCTGTCAGTGGTGATACCCCTGAGCACATGTGCAGAGCCTGCTTTCAAACACCTGAGATCCTCTGACAGCAGCCCTGGGAGGGAGGGAGGTGCTCTCCCTGTGCTGTAGGTGAGGAGGAAGTCACCAGATGCTAAGTGATAGCTGAAGAAGGTGAATCTCAGGTCCCTGGATGATTCTTGGAAGAACTCAGATTTTCAATCCTTGTCCACTGGCAAAGCACCTTTGCATGCCTGTCCTTGTCAGAGTGCCGACTTCCTTAACACTGAGCCCTGGGGAGCAAGGGTGTCCGTTCTTTGGGCCAAACCATTTGCCACTCCACAAAGCTGTTGGATTCTCTTACAGGACGCCTGCTCCAAACTGAGGGGGAGGTGGCGATGGGATCTGGGACAGATGTCTCCATTTCACCTTGACATTTGGTTTCTGATAGGAGGCCTGGTGTCAGGCCAGCACCATGAAACAGAACCCTATGTTAATGTCATGGTCCTTGTCTTTGGAGCATGCAAGCCCAGGAGTCAGTGGAGACCGGTAGAAAATGCTGCATGAACCATGCGAACTGCTTTACAAGCTCTGGGGTACAAGGCACAGGAAGACACACAATCTCCCCAAAACGAGCAATGTGGGGAGGGGCTGTTGGGAAGGGGAGCAGAGACAGGAGTCTGATTTTCTGCCAAGGAAATGGCACAGAAAGGTGAAGGAACTGGTAAAGTCAGGATCTGAACCCAGCTATCTAGATTTCAGATTTGAGCCTCTTTTTCTCCATGATCCCTTCTGCTTTTTAAAGTGAGGCACGATAATAAAAACGGCGACAATAATAATCTCCAGCATTTATTAAGCCAGGCACTGTTCCATCTTGTTTGCATGGATTAGCTCATTAATCCTCACACTGCTCTGTGAAGTGGCTTTTATTTCAGATGGGGAAACTGAGGCCTGGAGAAGTTAAGTCTCTTGCTCAAAGTCATATAGCTAGTAAGGATGGGGCTGGAGTGGAAACTCGGATAGTCATGCACTTATAGATATGGGGGGGAAAAAGACTGGGAACCCTGGAACACTGTATTAGGAGGCATATGGGTGAATTTATTTTTTGCTTTATTCTTTTTACAGCAGGTCCTTGAATATCATTGTTTTGCTATAATGTTGAGATGATGTAGGAACATAACTCTTGTTTATATCAAGTAGCCTATGGTAAAGTTGGTTTTGTTATACGTCATTTCTCTAAACACAGAACCTATCCATAAGGTTAAATGAGGACTTACTGTACATTTTTCTAGTTCATGCTGATTTTCCATATACTGCTGATATACACTGCATTTTTTAGTGAAATTTAAATTTTTTTATTTTTAAAGAGAGAAATTGGTGCTAATAAAAGTTAGACTAAATTAATATGTTACTTTTTTAGAATTTAGTGAAATTTCAAAGTGAAATTTAATTTTCCTGAAAACTGACGTGAGTCTACTTACATCAAAATATGAGTTGCATAGGTGGTTCCTGAACGTGGGTGGGAGTTTGGGACATGCTGTCTTAGAGTGAGTGACCCCAAAGGTTCTCCTGGGGTGATCCAAATCCTCTGTTAGAGGCCACTTGGGAGCCTCCAGCTCCAGGCTGAGTTCTGTCTCGGGGTGGTGATGATAGCTGTGGGGCTGGCTGATTGTGGGGACCTTTGTTCTGATGGGGCTTCTGTGTTTCAGGAAACTGGCCAACTGTGAGCGCCTCATTGAGGTGGAGGATATGATGGTGATGGGCCGCAAGCCGGACCCCATGTGTGTCTTCACTTACGTCCAGTCGCTGTACAACCACTTGCGTCACTTTGAGTGAAGCCCCTCAGGCCTGGAGCGCCACATAGCAACCCCAGGAGGAGACTGTGGGGCCCTTTGTGTTCCCTGAGTCAGGATGGCCCTGAGAAGAGTTGCATTTTGGTGTGAGCGCTGTTTGTCCTGTGGTGTGTGACTGCACTCCTGTCCTGCCCAGCTGTGTTACTGATTAAAGCACCGCTGAGCTGCGCTCTGACTGCGTTGATCACAGCCAGGGGCTTGAAGGAAAAGGAAAAATTACCAGAGAGAGAGAGAAAAATTGGTGCTAAGTAATTATCTTCCTTAAAAAATAGCTTGTTTGTAGATCCCAGAATGCTAACTCACAATTTTCCCTCTGTTAAATCCGATATATTGATTTCACAGCGTTACTTACATTGATTACCAAGTGTTTTTTTTTTTTTTTTTAATCAATATTTTGGATATTTCTGATAACTTAGGAACAACCTAGGCAGGTCTTTGAAGTTGGCACACTTTCGTGTCAGTGAATTTGTCCTCAGTTTCCTGGCACCATGAGCTTTGGAGGCTTCTCCAGAGTGGGGACCCTTCCTCCTGCCTCCTTGTTGGTAGGTCAGGTGCGCCTGCTGGCTGCATGGTCTGCTGTGCTACCATTGGGCATTATGCCCAGGAGGGACACTAAGAGGTCCCTTATCTCCTGACGA
>NW_006442497.1:1103853-1134915 GCF_000325575.1 Pteropus alecto
TACGGACAGGCCCTTTGTGTAGAAAGGTAGTTTTTATTCACAGCTTTTTTTAGGGGATTTGCTGCAGATATTTATAAAAAGTAACTCCATCTGTATCATTGACCGTTTGTACATAAAAAGATGTGTCAAACTTCGCTTGTGATTTGTTCTTTCTGTTTGGGACATGTGGGCCCTGTGACTAAGAAATTTTGCACACCTTCCAAATGAACATCAACTTAAATGCCCCTTAACTGTTTTTGTACCTAAATCACTTGCCGAGAAAAATCACATTTGCTCATCTCCATTGTTGAAGGAGCATGAACAGAGTTCCTTCTTGCGGATCTATCCCTGGATGTTGACTGAAGTATCTGTGATAAACAGTGGTCCCCATGGCAGATTCTGGGGTGGTCCTGCACGTGGAGGAAGCCCATCCAAGAGTGCTGCTGGTTTATTTTCACAGCTGTTTGGTGGTAGGCTTTTAATAGAACATCTTTAGATTTTATAAAGCTACAGCCATTAGCTTATTCTTATTCAAAAACCACTTTCTAATCGGGTTGGGTTTTATTGTTCTTAACTTCTAGAACTTCCCTTTAAGAAGCTAATATGTGTCTCCAGCTCATGCAATGGGCTGTAAGTGCCTGGGTGCCTTCTTAGTGTCACATGCTTATCTACTGTGTTGTGTTTTGAGAGGACAGAGCCCTTTTAGGTGACAGAAGGCATGTGGCAGAGCTTGCCAGGTGGAGAGTAGTGGTCTCAGCAGGTTGCTTGTTCAGGCTGCACCATGTTCAGTCCTTTGGATGCTCCCAAAGCTCCCTTTCCAGCTCTCATCTCTGGGAGGCTCAGGAAGGTGAACCCTATTATTAGCGAAGACACAGTGCCTGTTCCTATTTTATACCGAAGCTTAGGGTTTCAAATCTAAAGCCAATTTGGGAATATAAGGGCTCTATAAAAACCATGCCTGTATGTTACTGAGTACTCACACATGTTAAATGGAGCTCTCCTGAATTGCAGACATGGCCTTGCACCTCTGCATATAAAATAGAGCAGGTCCTGCTGGAATAAGGAACAGTTCTCTTAAATTTGAGGACTAGTGTCCCTCATGTCTCACAATCAGAGTAATACAGACTAGGTATTTTTAAAGTAGGTTCTATGATGTTGCCTGTGGTCTTTGGGGAGTGCTCATAGATTTGATGGGGTTTAAATTTGATTACCTATAGGACAAAGTCTGAGGGTTTTAAGGCATGAGGGGAAAAGTGCCTGAAGGCTGCACTATCTCACGACATTTAGAAAACACCATATTAGATCAGGGTCACACGAAAGTTCCCATTTGTGAGGTTTGACTTCAGATTGCCTTCTACCATGGTATAAATGGGTTCACATTTTTTTCCCCTTCTCCTGAGAATCATTTCTTGGAGCTGCTTGTAAGATTCTTTTGCTTTTCCAGATAGATTTCGTCACCTGGATTTTGTTAAAACTTATTAAGTCTGACCAAATTGGCTTGTGTGTTTCCCTGAAGTGAATGTTTCACCAGAGCCAAGATGGGTTTTAGCTTTTCTGACAGCTGATGGATATTTCTCAAGGCAAATGAGAGCTTATAAGCACTTTCTGAATATGATATAACACATGCTGGCTAGAGGAGAACACACAGGCCAGGTGTTTGGGGAACAGTTTGTTAAAGCCAATGAATTTCGCAAATGTGTTAGATGATGAAAAGTTCTCAGCTTTCCCAGTTGCAGTGGTCAGTACTCTGTAACCGGAGGAGACAAGCATGAGAGACTTATTTTCTGCCATGCCAGGTCTATATGACTCCAGGCATTTGGATGGCAGACTGAAAATGCTGATTAAGTTGGTCAGTTTTGCCACTGCCTACAGTGTTGTCTCTTCCATTTAGCTATAGATCCAGCATAGGTAACTACCATCTGCATATCACTTTGTAGCTCCAACCAGGTAGCCCTGAGCAATCAAAAGCAGTGGCTGACCTTGGCCTATGGGAGAGCCCTTCCCAAGGGGCCACAAAACCAATGCATCTGGAGGCTGGCACCAGACCACAACAGAGCAAATCCTGACTAGCCCCATTAGTGGTACACACAAAGGATGGTTGCAACAAGTACACAAGCCTGCTAGGACAAATCCCACTCAGTGGGGTCAGCCCCCACACAGCAACTCACCCTGTGGGCACAGCCAGTTCCCACAATTAACCTGAGCATTAATCCCATCCACTGAAGTGCTAACAACAATAAAGGCTTGGTGACAACAGAAGATCACACACAACCCACACAAAGATCACATCCAGAGCCCCCATCATGGGGGATCAGGGAGAGGGCACCACTGGGCCACAGACACCTTTCACATTTGGCCATCTGGCCAAGGCTGAGAGACAAAAGAAATATTCCTGACGCATAGAAATGAACACGGAGAGGCTAATAAAATGAGAAAACAAAGAAGCATGCCACAAATGAAATAACAGGAGAAAACTCTAGAAAATAAGCTAAATAAAATGGAGGGAAACAACCTACCAGAGACAGAGTTCAAAATAATGGTTATAAGGATGCTCAACAAACTTAGGGGGAGAATGGATGAGCACACTGAGAACCTCTACAGAGAGATAGTAAGCATAAAAAAGAACATAGAAACCATAAAAAAGAACCAGACAGAAATGAAGAATACAATAACCGAAATTAAGAATACACTAGAAGGATTCAGTAGGAGATTGGACAAAGCAGAAGATCGGATCAGTGAACTGGAAGATAAGGTAGCAGAAAACACCATAGGAGATTGGACAAAGCAGAAGATCGAATCAGTGAACTGGAAGATAAGGTAGCAGAAAACACCCAATCAGAACAACAAAAAGAAAAAAGAATTAAGTTGGTCAGTTTTGGGTGGGACATCTTACCAACCCAGTAGAATCAACTCTGGATTGGGTTTCTCGAACTGGTGACAGGTGACCAACTCATTCTCATGAATTGATTATGCCTGGTGAGATGGCCAACTTGTTCTGTCTTTTTTCCCTTTCTTAGCTATTCTCTCATGTCTACATGATCATTATCATCATTGATCTTTGGCTTCTGCTGAATGATAAATGTATTCAGTATGATTATTATCCATCATCTCTCTCGCTTTTGAGATTTGGTTTGGGCTTGCTTTTAGAGCCTTTGATCTCTTATCTCTCAGTTCTTGGACTTGCTTTGGTATCAAACAGCCTTCAACATCTTTTGAAAGAGCACATTAAAAATGCCTCTGCCTGCCTCCTCCTTAGAAAGCACAAGAAAAAAAAAAACAAAACCCAGGAAGGATGGGGCCAAGAATGATGCTCTCTCCAGCATAACCAGGCAGCCTCTGAAGGAGGGAGATGGTCCGATGGGTGCAATAAAGAGCTGATGGGGGCTTCGAATCAGTAGGGCAAGCAATATAGTTGGTGGCACCAGAGAGATGCCAAACAGCATTTGGGTGCATCTAGACTCTCTACCCTTGTGCCTTGAGTTGATCCAGTGAGGTCATGCAGATTTTTGTAAAAAATCTATGTTTTTTTACAAAACCAATTTTTGATCACACTTACAAGCGTTTTTATTGTATTTGATATCTCAGTGGCATTTACATCATTGGACCCCACTTCCTGGCATCTGTGACTCCACCCACACCTCTCTGGGGTCTCCCCACCTCTCTGGCTGTTTCTTTCCAGTCTCCATCACGGCTTCCTTTCCTTCTATCCATCGCTCCTCTGTGCTGAGTCTTGTGCTCTGTGCTCCATCTTTTACATCAGGGATTCATAACCCAGGGCTGGTGTGGGATTTGTGAATCTGTGGATGCAGAATTGAATGTTTTACTCCCCTTCTCCCTCTAAAGCTGTCTCCTTCTTCAGTATTTCCAACCTCAGCAAACAGTAGTATGGTCACTAGTTGTCAGTGCTAAAGAACTGGATGTCACCTTGTACCTGGGCACTGTGGACCTACTGCCAAAGCAATTCACTTGCTTCCTTTCGTGCATTGCAAACTAGGCATTCACAAAATTCTTGCCACAGAGGCTCAAGATTTCTATTGAGTGTCTTGAAGCATCAGAGCTATTAGTTTCCCCCAAGGCTTTATTTTGAGAATTCGCAAATTTACAGAAAAATTGAAAGAAGAATTCAATGGACACACGTATTCCTTTGCTTTGTTAACAATCTGCCATGTTTGTGTTGTATCTCCATTTTTCTGAACTATTTGGAAGCAACGTACAGATATCATGATGTTTGCCCCTAAATACTTCAGCACATATCTCCCAAGAAAAATGACATTCTTCTATGTAAGCAAAATATGTTATCACACCTAAGAAATCAAACATTTATTCATCTAATGTATAGTCTATATACAAATTTCTGTAATTGCTTCCACATGTCTTTTATGGCTGTTAAAAAATTTAAAGTCCAAGATCCAATCAAAGTTCACACATTTGGTTATGTCTCTTTAATTTCTTTTAATCTAGTACAGTCCTCCCTTTTTGTTTACAGTCTATTTTTCATCTGACTCTGTTGAAGAGCCCAGGCTGGTTGTCTTGGAGACTAACCCCCACTTCGTTTTTGTTTCCTCTCGATTAGATTCCGGTGAAACATGTTTGGCACAGGCACAACTCAGATGATGGATATTTCCATGGCATCACATCAGGAGCACATGTTGAGGGTTTGCCCATTGTTGGCCATGGGAGGTGCGATTGTGTGGTTAAGGGGTGTCCTCCAGGTCTCTTTATGGCATTCTTTCCCCCTGTAATTAGTTAGAAGCCTATGGGTAAAGAAGTCTTGAGACCATGTGAATATCCTGTTTCCTAACATCTTTAGGATTCGCGACTGATAATTTTTTCCTGAATCTGTAATTATAATGGGAGTTGAAAATAGTGATATTTAAATTCCATAATTTCTTTTATATTTATTAGCTGGTATTTCTCTGTAAAGGAAGTCTTTCCTTCTTCCTACCTCATTTTTATGAGTATTTCTAAGGACTTGTGGATTCTTTTTTCTTTTTTTTTTTTTTTTTTAACTCAGTGTGTTGTAATACCTTACTGTCATTCTTTTTGATGTTCAAATTGTCCCAGGTTTGTCTAGTGGGAGAAGACACCTCTTGTGTCTTTTTGACAAGTTCCCATCTGCCTTCAATCACTTCTTTGCTTTCTGACACAAGTTATTCCAGGCCAACCTTTTACTTCGTTTGCACTACCCCTGCAATTAGACATTTCTTCAAGAAATCCTGGTCTCTTTTTGTGGGGAATTGTAGTTATCAATCAAGATCCAGAAACAAGGTGTGTTCATTGCTACGAGGCGTTATGCTTCTAGGCCTTTTCAATAAGCGGAGCTAAGAAATTTTATGTTTAGATGCTTTCAAGCATATCAATGCCACCAGTATAAATCTAAGACCACAGGATTCACCTATGCTTTCCTCTTTCCTATAGTCCATATTTGTATTTATTTCTCTAACAGTTCTAATTTCCAACAATTTCAATATATTTACACATTTCTTCTATACTACAATACACAGACAACATTTTCAAAAATTTAACGTGGATGCCACTGCCAATAACAAAGCCACTAAATAAAGTGCAGGATTCCTTTGCAGTCCTCTTTCCCCCTAGAATGCATCTTCTTAGGGTGTGCAGGATATTGGTTTCAAAAATTACTTGCATTATTTTTTTCTCTTTAAAGTCATGTTATGAATTCGATATGTGATTCATTTGTTTCTGTTTATATTCAATTGAGATGGAGGGTTTTTTCACTAGTTTAGGTTTTTTTTTTAAATATGTAAATTTTTTACTTTTTAGTTCAAAAGTCAAAACTATATAAAAAGGTATACTCCCATTCATAGTCCTCCATCCAGTCCTCCTCATTCCTTTAGTATCTGGTCCTCCCTCCCTCCTTCCTCTTTCTTTCTTTTCCTCCATCTCTCCTTCCCTCCCTCCCTTCCTTCCACAACATTAAGCAACTACATACTTATGCTTTCATTTTCCTTTCTTTCTTACACAAAAGATAGCACAGCATATACTCTCTGTGTATTTTGCTTTTTATTTTCTTTAACAAGTAAAATCACTTCATAGAGATCCTCTTTATCTTTAAAAAATGGCTGCATGATCCTCCACTGCGTGGATAGTTCATAGTTTTTTTAATATGTCTCCCAATGGAAAGACATCTTGGTTGTTTCCAATATTTTACTATTATAAGCAGTGCTGCAGTGGACGGCTGTGTGTATATGCTGTTTCACATTTTCAGGGTTAAATCCCAGAAAAGAGATTGCTAGGTCAATCAAAGAGTAAGCACCAATTTTGTTAGATATTATCAAATGCCCCTCTGTAGGGGTTGCACCATTTTGTACTCCTACTAGTGACATATGAGAATGTGTTTTTTTCCCCATCTTACTTTTTCCCTAAGTTCTGTCAGACTTCTGAACTTTTGTCAGTCTCATAGGTGACATGGTATCAGTGTAGTTGCAATTTGTATTTCCCTTATGAGTGAAGATGAACATATTTTCATATTTATGGGCCATTTATATATCTTTCTCTATGAACTCTCTGTTCATGTCTTTTGTCCATTTTTCTATTTTTTATCCTCCTTGATTTTTAAGAGCTCTTTATATATAGGGAAGATTTCTGTATCTCTTGATCCCAGTTTTCTCCATCCACCCTGCCCTGTAACCTTATCTAGTTCTAACCTTATCTAGTTCATATCATTTCTTACTTGGATTAGAACAATTACCTTCTAAAACTGATTTCCAGGCCTGCACTGTTGGCCTTCTCTAATTTATTCTTTACACTGTCACCAGAATGATCTTAAAATGTAAATCTCATCACAGCTTCGCCTCCATTGAATGGCTTCCCATTGTCCTTAAGATAAGTAGTTTTTTAACAGGGCTTTGGAGAACACATAACCAGCCCCCATTTCTCACCTTTATCCTTGTCCTACCCTATTCCCTCTGCTTGTTTGGAGAACACATAACCAGCGCCCATTTCTTTATCCTTGTCCTACCCTATTCCCTCTGCTTGTTCACCTGACTCCTACTTTGTGCTCAGAGCTCAGTCTCAACACTGTTTCCTTGGGGAGGCTTCACTGACAGCCCTCCACCATCTCTGTTCCCAGAGCTTCCCAGAGCTCCAATAGTTCATCCCATTACTTACCACGCCATCTCTGTTCCCAGAGCTTCCCAGAGCTGCCCAGAGCTCCAATAGTTCATCCCATTACTTACCACGCTTGTTTTATCACTAGACCATAAGCTTCACAGGGCAGAGAGGGACCTTGGTTCTCTGCTGAGTCCCTGGGGCCTGACACATAGTAAGTTTTTGAATGAATGGACAATATGGCCAAGTCGCCAGTGCCAGGTGAATACAGGAAGAATTGGCTGAATGGATCAATTCTGGGCCTCATGGACCCGGCCCAAGTTTCTGAAGGTAAAGTGCTTACTTTTAGAATTAATCAGGTGCCATTGCATTTCTTTACCATGGGAATCTTATTCAAGATTGCTTCAACTTCAATTGCCAGACACTCCTGAGCAGCAGTGGGAGGCGGCTCCGGCATCAGAGTTATGCTCTAGTTGGCATTTGTTTGTTTGGTGGATGTTGATAAATGAAGCTGAAGGTAACAAGCTATAACTCAGCTTCTTCAGGCTTGACTGGAACCACCATTGGTTAAAAGGTTCAGATTTCAGCCCCTAGAGTACAATGTCACTGTCCAAGATAAAGAGTAGTAATTAGTGTCACAAGGAGACCACTGAGCTCCTCTTCAGTAATTATTATAAGATTAGGGAAAAAAAAAAAATCAAATTCAGTTAGAACAGAGAAGTGCTCAGAACCCAGCCAGAGACCCTGTGGGGAATCTGCACTCACTGAGGAAACAGTGCGGGTGAGGGAAAGCTGACCACAGCCCCTCCACTGGCTCTGGGACCCACAGAATGATCAACAGGGCAGCGCTTCTCAATGACTAAAACAGAATAAATAATCAGATCCTGTCCTAGAGTAGTTAAGCAAACTGGATTAACCACACTGCACATGGCAGAATCACAGAGCAAACTTGCCGAGGACAGGGAAGGTTTCCTGAGCCACTCAGAGTTTGTCAACTGTGAGACACCTAGGGACAGAGATGGAGTTTTGCCCATGTCTGTTCCCACTGCCATCCCGGCTTCAGACAGAGTGTGCACATGGTAGGAGCTCAGCAGTTTCTGCTGACCTGGCCATGGCAGGGTCATCTTCCTACCTGTTGACATAGCTCCACTATCATGGTCATCGTTCCATTGTACGTTGGCAAATTTGGGGGACACCATTTGCCAGGCCACTTTATCACTTTAATAAGGGCTTTGACATAACTAGAGCAGGGTAATTTGGGTAACTAACTAGCAATCAGTAGGTTAATTAGCTTTGCTGGTGGTTCGTGGTCTGCAGGGGGTTAACTGATTTACAACGATCTGCCTCATACTGCTGTGTTTATCTGTACTCCCCACATAGGGTTGCGGCTCTAGGCACACCAGGCCCACCCTAGACAGGGACCTATTCTGAAGAGACAAAGCTAAAGTTCTGCCCAGAACTGTGCCTCCTGCCTGCTTGCTGCAGTTTTCCTCTAGGCCAAGGAATCTCACTCCAAAGGAGATCTGTTTGTTTCTGTTACTTTATCCAGCAGGCTTACACTGACCTGAGGAGGGTGACTAAGGGGAAATAGAGTATTTTCAGCCAGGGGCCACCACAGTTGAGGTATCAAGTATCTTTTGAGGGAATGGATTTCATAACAGGTGTGTTTGTATTCAGGAAAAATAATACACTTAATTTAGAGGGATAGACATTTCTTCCAAGAACATCCTCTTTCTCTCTCCCTTACCCATTCTACTCTGCCTGTATAATCTACAGTGATGGCAGCCACCATGCTTATCATGGAGAGACCATTAAACCATAAGCCAGGAGACCTGGCTTGAAGTCTCCACTCTATCTTTTAATGAGTGTATGAACTCACCGAGACATAGTTTTCTCCTCAAATGGGTATCAGCCCGGCCCTACCCACTCCAAAGGGTTGAAGAGGGGGATGATCAGAGACTTGGAAATCTGTAGTGGTCACGGCACACGTGAAGGGTGCCCCTGGGTTTTGTGCGGCATCCCTGGAGGTCTCAGTATTCTTTGGGCCAGAGATGTGAAGGAGAAGGCACAGGGTGGAAAAGGGACTGAGTTGGGGGTATTTTCTAAAATTGCCCTTGCTATATGGTTTGGGTATTTTTTTTTTTTTACATTTTAAAAACTAATTTTACTGAAACAAAGTTTATATCCTTTTAAAAGTAGCTCTTTTATCAAAGTAATAGGAATAAAAATACCCCCGAATGGTACTGGAAGACATTGAAAACACTAGCCCCCTTCTCCCTCCTACACTTTCACCCCATCTTGCTCCCTAGAAGGAATCATCCTTATGGTTCCTCCTTCTATGTTTCCATTTATACTTATACCTGTCTTTTTAATTGACATTGCTTTACCTTTCTTTCTCGATTTTCTCTCTGTTTATACTCATTGATTTAATGGGGGATGAGAACTTGGCTCTCCCACACTGTGACCCCATTATTTCCTTCCTCTCAGTTCCCCCCAATGTGGTCACATCACAATTTTTGGTTAAAGTAATGACTAGTGTTTATTATGACTATGCAAATAGTGTTCAACACAGAATGTTCCCCGACTGAATTCTTACCTTCTTCCCAAAACCTACTGTCGTGGTTTTAAAATATGTTCACCAATTCTTTGACCCTCCTTTATCTAGAAGGGGAAACTGGTTCTCTTTGTACTTAGACATGGTGACTTGTTTCTAAGGAATAGATTGCAGCCGAAATGACACTCTGTTGCCTCTGATGCTAGGTCATAAAAGGTGATATGGCTTCCCTCTCTGTTTTGGGACACACCTCTGTGGAGCCCTGTGCCCCCATGTAAGAAGTCTGGCCATTCTGAAATCACCATGCTGGGGAGACCATGGAGAGAGAGAGAGAGAGAGAGAGAGAGAGAGAGCGAGCGAGAGAAAGAGAGAGATATGCCCGAGGAGCCCCAGATAGTCCATCCTCCACCTAGTCGAATCTTCTAGATAATCCTCACCCAAGCACCAAGTGAGACATGTTTAGTTGAGCCCAGTCAACTGCCAGAACCATGAGAGCTAATAATAATAAATGACTGTTGTTGTTTTTATGCCACTAAGTTTGGATTGGTTCAGCAACAGAAAAAGGGAAGATTGTTCCCATTGTGGTCTCCCCATCTCATTTGACTGCAACTTCATCCTTCCAGTTGCTCAGACCAGAAATCTTGGATCTATTTTTGACTCCTCTCTTTCTTTCATACCTCACATCCACTGTGCCAAGAAATACTTTGGCTTTGCCTTCATAGTCTACCTAGAATCCACTTCCAATGCTAGCACCCTGATCCAAACCACCATCTTCCTCTTGGGCCATCATCATTGTCTTTCATTTGGATCACTGCAATGGCCTTTTAACTGCAATAGCATCTTGCTTTTACCTTCTCCTCTCCCCATGGTCTATTCTCAACATATCAGGAATAATTATCCTGCTAACATGTAAGCGAGATCACATTACTTCTTAGCACAAAGCCCTGCAGCAGCTCCCATCTCACTCAGAGTGAAAGCCAGAGTCCCCACAATGGTCCGCAGGCCCTTCACATCCTGCCCCCTCTTAACTCTCACCTCTCTGACATCATCCCGTAGTCTTCTCCTCATCTCAGTTCTGCTCCATCCCCACTCGCCCTTCTAGTCCTTGAATGTATTAGGGTCTTCTACTTCTACTTTAGGCCTTTTGCATAAGTTTATTTCCTGGAACCAATAGTTGCTTTTTTTTTTTTAAATTTGCTTAGCATTCTATATATTAATTGCTAATTCCCCCTATCCCACTCCAAGTGCTTCAATGTTCTGGATACTATTTTCTACATCTTCGAACACTCCATTTTTCTTTTATTCCTTGGGCACCTCCCTCCTGGAGCCTGCCATTTTCCTGCTCTTCTCCGGACTGGTTTCTCTCTATCAGCTGCCATCCTGGCATTTCCTTTCACTGCTTTCCTGTATTGAACCCCATGACTCCTAGTTTCACATCTTATTTTTCAGTTTACTCTTTCATTTGGTTGTTGTACATCCTGTAGTAGCTATTTGAGAGAAAATATACATGTGAGGTAAAATTTGAGTACTTACCTGTCTGAAATGTTTTGTTCCACTTTCATACTTCATTGATTATCTTGTTACAAGTATTCAAGGCTGAAAATCATTCTCACACAGAAGTTTGAAGGCATTGCTCCATCATTTTTGAAACTTTGTGTGGCTATTTAGAAGTCTAATGCTGTTTTGATCTTTTGTATTTTTTTCTCTCTTGAAGCTTTGAAAATCTTTTCTTTATGCAGGGTATTCTGAAATTTGTGATGATGAATTTTGGTGTGAGTTTTTATTCATTGTGTCAGGCACTTAGTGAGCAGCCTTTCAATCTGGACACTCGTGTCCTCCAGTTCTGGGAAATGGTATTGTTTTTGCTAGAATTTCTTTCCTTCCATTTCTCCTTTTCTCAGTTTTTTCTTTATAGAATCTTATTAGTTGGGAAATGGATTTTCTGGATTGGTCTTCATTCTCATCTTTCTTCAATTATTATTATTATTATTATTTTTATTTATTTTTATTTATTTATTTAATTTCATTTTATTTTTAGGGGAGGCAACCCTTGGTTGACCTCACAGATTACCAGGATCTTGTCAGCTTACAATCCATTTTATTTTATTTTTTACACCCATAGCACCTGGTCTTTCTAGGTGTTCTCCCATCTAAGTGCTAACCATGCCCGACTCTGCTTAGCTTCTGAGATCAGACGGGATCTGGCTTGTTCAGGGTAGCATGGCTGTAGACCAATTATTATTATTTTTAAATCTCTTTGATTTTTTGTTCTACTTTATATTCTTACTCTCCTTTAAAAATATTTCCAAAATCTCATTCTCATTTTCTCATTAATCCCTTTAAAAATAATATCCAACTCTTGTTTAATGAGCATCATATCTCGTTTTACTTCTATGAAGGAATTATTTTAAGGATTATTCTTTCACACTTTTTCTTGCTCTCTACATCATCTCTGTTTCCCCTAGATTCCTGTTTCCTGTTCTTTGGGTCTCTGTCTTTCAAGTTGGAGGCTTTCCTTTAATATCTGGTGATCCTGGGCTGCCCATTCTTGTCTAATCTTGATTCACTAAAAAGATGAATGGAAGCCATGAGGGAATGGGTGGGGCTTGTTAGTGGGAAGGACTCACTACAAGGTGATTGGGCAACAAACTGGCTTTTTAATTGGGATGGGACTCCAAAATGTCAGAATTTAGGAGTGGTTTTTGGAGCCATTCAGTTATCCAGAGACAATGCAAATCTGCTGGCAGTGGGAGTGGGAGGGGCATGATGGTTGTGTGAAAAGGACTGCCTGCAATGCCTGCTCATTCTCATAAGCAGAAGAAGGAAGCGGGGTCAACTACCCCCTGCACACTCCTCCCCATTGTTTTAGTGTCATGCCTCATTTCCACCTTCTGTAGATCTTGAACCCCCAAGTCCTCAGGACTTAAAGGTTCTACGAGGCCAATCTCCACCTGCTTGCTGGTCTCCTTGTCTGCAGGTAGTGATTCCCAGTTCCATCAAATCAGCTACCATCCTCTTCATCTTCCAGATACTTCTGGAAGTCTCTTATCCATATTGTCTTTCCTCCTATTTTCTCATATATATATTTATTCTTTTCCTGACATTTGAGCAGGGTTTTAGAAGGGGGAAGTAAGCAATCACCATGCTTCCTCAGAAGTGGGTTGCATTTTAATAACAGAATTGGCTGTATTGCTCAAAGATAAGGGAGGTTTGTTAAATTACCCAATTTGTGTACAGGACATACATTCTTACTCTTAATCTGCACATGCCTTACATTGGAGACCAGCACATCAAATTCTCAGATGGTGGACATGGTACTCACCTCATAGAATTATTATGTGAGCTAAGACAAGTAAAATGCTTAGCACAGTGCCTGACATTGAGTGCTCAAGTGGTAGCCATTATAATCATTCTTATAATTTTAGAATGTACTTGATTAAAGTCTCTAGGGATTTAGGTCAACTTCTAACTATCCTATTCTGTACCCTGAAGCTAGAATCTATCTTCTGGGAACTTCTCCTGGGAAGTCCACCCGTCCATGGGTCTCGGGCTCTGTGGATTTTGAGGAGGCAGTGGGAAAATCATTCTGGTCTTGTTAGCTCTGGCATTCTGCATAACTGGCATATATGGGACATCCCAGTTCAGCCTGGAATGTTCTTGTTTGATATGATTCTGTCTCTTTGCAAACATAGTAATTTTGTGTCTTTTCCCTCACCCCCCTTCTAAAGTTTTCTTCTATCCATTCCTGCCCACATACATCTCATTCGATCTTAAATTTATTCTTTAATTTGTAACAGATCTGGGTTCTGGTTCTGTTTTTGCCATTACTCGCCTAGAAATAGCTCAAATTTGGGATCTAGATTTGATCTGCCCAGGTTTGAGTCCCAACTCTGCCATCAATTAGCCATGCCCCATGGGCAAGCAAGAAAAATCCTTTATGGGCCTTATTTTCCTCATCTGTCTGATGAAGACAATAATAAATAAAAATAGTACCTAACTCATAGGGCTGCTGTGGGGATTAAAAAGATCATACATGTGAAGCACCCAACCTAGTACTCAGAGTTCAAAAAAGCAAGCTATAATAGTTATTATCTTTCCCAATTTAAACTCTCACACAAACTTTGTTGCTCTGGGCACAACTGCAGATGAGGGCTCTTAGGGGTATGGAGCTTTTCAAATGGCTGAGGCAGAGGAAATGTGATCTCCTCGATTTTGTTTGTAGCCTCTACTAGACCACATAGCAACAGGACAACATAGCAACTAACTGAAAGCCATTCCGTTTTGTTCAAGTCAGTCAACTTGCATTTTTTTAAATGTCATTCCAACTTAAGAAAAAAACTTTCTGAGTAGTTTTTCTGTCATATAGATAAAACTCCTATGGTAAAAGTGGTATTTGATTTTTGTTTCTGCTCAAAGTAGTTCTCATCACAAATTTCTAAATGAATTACAAACTCCCTCAATTCTTGCAAGTCCATTATTTTATAAACTAGTTACTAGATTGTTACCACAGTGCCCTCTAGTGGAGCATAATGATCTCCTTGAGTCTAGGTCCTTGCTTAGATTTTAAATTGTACGACCCTATTTGTTATTTTTCATAGTATTAGGCTCATTTGGAGATATGGCATATCTACATATTTTACAAAAAAATCTTTAAAAATTATTTATTATTTAATTTTCAATCTTTTGAACTATGAAGCCTTGTTTTCACCATTTAAGATTCTATCTTCCTACAGAGCTGTTCTACCGGTAGGCACATCAATCCTGTTTGTATAGTTCCTCTAGGGTCGGAGGTCTGTTTCCAAGTTAGTCCACAGCAATTCTGGTGCAGGGAGGAGAACAGGTCTCACCAGGGCACAGGCCAATTGTTCTGCACAAGAGTTGCAGTTAGAACACAAAGAAACTGCTTGAACTCATCCTTTTGTGCCAGCCCCTGTTCAGCTTCTTCCCAGCTGGATGTACTGATGATCCTAAAGGGGATCAGAATATGCCACCCCAAGATATGCTGAAAGTAATTGAGAAACAACAGACCCAGGAAAAGTTCTCTGCCTGCCTCCTATCTGCCTAAAAGCAGGGCATAAATTTTCCTTTGAGAAAGGTACCCCTCTGTACCAGGAAGAGGAGACTGACTCTTATCACCAGAGACTGGGGGTCACACCAAGATGACTCTACATAAACAGACCTTACTAAAATAACTTTCATCTCCCATTAGTTTCTCCATGTATTTCTTAATCACTTTCCCACAATTTATCACCTCTAGAAGCCAGAATCCCCTTTCTTTGGTCTATTCACTTCCCCACGACTTATTGCCCTTTACTTAAATAGTAAATAAGTCCCCAAGTCTAGCTGGTTCTTTGAGTTTTCACTTATTTTTTGTGAAACTCCTGTGGATATAAAAAAATTAATATCAAGAAAACTGTATGCCTTTTCTCCTGCTAATCTGTCTTTGTCGGTTTAATTTGCTGAATATAAATTACTGAATACAAGGCTAAATTTTCCCCTCTTACAATCCCAGGTGTGGAGTTAATGGTGAGAGGGTAAAGAGGTGGGTCAGCAGCCTTTGCTCCACCCTGTAGGGGAGCATCTTGCAGCTGGTTTGACTCTTGAGTGTTGCTACCTCATCCAATTCAGCAGTCTCAGCTGCTGTGCCTGACGAATGGCCAAAGACAAGAAACCAGTCACACACAGAGCCCAGTGCACGTGTCGTTCTGCCTCATCTTGACTTTCAAGTGGCTTTATGTGCTCTACAAAATGTTAGTCCTCCAGGGTGAAATCCAAGCTGGTTTATCCTCAGAGCTACCAGGGCCTGTAGTGATGGTGAGCAAGGAGGCACTACATTTCTTCTCCTAAAATACAAGGGATCTATTCAACAAACTCACCGTTGCAGTACAAAAAGCTATTCTTATATCAGATCAACTAAGGGAACTGGTCCAAGTACAAAGACAATTTGAGATTTGTATTTTGTTTTCTGTGGAAAAGTGAAACCCAAGGGAAGACCACTGGTAGTACAGAGCGGGCACCCCTTAAGGTGCAGTGCTTCTTAAACTGAAGTTCTGATTCAGCAGATTTGTGACAGGGCCTGGGAACCCATACTTTAACAAGCACCCCCGAGGGTTTTGATGCAGAGTATTGGAGGGCCGCCCACATTCTGAGAAGTACCTGATGATGTCTGCCAAGATTCAATAGCAGGCACATTAAAACTGTCAGAAGCACAAGGCCATGGCAACATAGTAACAGGAGAATAAATATATTTACATTTTCCAGGATTTGGCCCAATCAGACTTTGCTTGGCCCACATAAATGCCAGCAGATAGGTAGTTATAAACCATAAACATATGTTTAGTGTCCTAAACTGTATTTTAAACTAGAACATTAGGAAATAGTCACTTTTTATGCAATTAGTGAGTTTTCGATTAACATTTAACACAATTAACAATTAATAATTAATGCATAATTTTTACTATGCAATACTAATTTAACAATATCTTTCACAACTCATGCAATCAGGTGGTTGTTCAAACGTCTGTAGAAGGCTTGACTTGCACCTATATCCATTTTCGTCTTTTTCTTGGAAACTGGATCTTCAGATCTTGTTGAAGTGTTTGATAATTTCATTGTGAAGAACAAAGACAACCGCTATATCTGGATATATTCTGCCATAGTGTGGAATTGTTCTCTATATAAAATCTGTTAAATACAAAATTTATATGAGAAAAAATGCCCTTCGAGAAAAAAAAAAAAACCCTTGAACTTTTCTTAGAAGATTCTGGTATTTGCATTAGGAAATACAATCCAGTTTAATCAGATTTATATATTATTTGGCATTCGATCATTAGAAAAACAAAGATTACAGAATGATTATTTTGTTTCAGGTACTCGTCTCAGTATTGGCCTAACTTCATCTTTAAGGTAATTTTCAGTGAATATAATATAAAAATTATATATTATATACTTTCCAATGACTAATGTAAGATGGAATAGTTAAGGTTAAAGAAAATTATTTTCCTGGGCATCATTTTAACAGAAGTTCTGCTTTCTTTTCCCTCTTTGTTTTCCTCTAATTCAGTGAGTGTCCAGGAGAGAATTGCTTTCTCTTATCTGGTGGCCTCAAGGGTGGACATTATTCTAGCAACTGTAAGACAGGTGGCAAAAGTGTTCTTGTGTCCTAGTTGCTGCCACTGAAAGCTCCCTTGAGATCCCTTGAGATCATGCCCTGCAAGTTCTACAGCTTTCATAATGAGGCAATGGGGAGAGACTGAAAATATTTCCAGTTAAAAATATTCAAAAGGCAGTGTGTTTTGATGTACTCTTATTCAGATCAGTAGAATATGTGCTGTTTTTATTTACAGTAGGTACATGATACAGTTCAAATAAAACTTTTTTTTTTTTTTTTGTAAAGACAAATTTAAAATTACTTGCAAGGCGACTAAGAGGATTTTAAGAGTAATAATCTTTTTTTCTGTGAAGAGCACTGGGTCTAATTCTTCATTCTCTTGATAAACAAGGACTCTATTTGAGAATTAAATATAAGTGGGAAAAAAGTTTTCTGTCATTAAGGGGAAACATATCATTGGGATAAGAACTGGTTATGACAGAAATTTTTTTATAATGAATGAACAAATAGGAAATATCATCAAAGAAATAGAAATTATTAAAAAAGAACCAAATGGTTGACTTCTAGAACTAAAAAAATACAATACTAGAAATATAAAATCATTGGATGGGCTTACAGCAGAATGGAAATGACAAAAAATACTCAATGAACTGGAAGATAGAATAGAAATTTTCAGTTTGAAGAACATAGAGTTAAAATATTGGAGGAAAATAAGCCATATCTTTGGACAAAATGAATGTCCCGTGGGAGAGGAATAGGGGCTGGAGAAATGTGAGTGGGAGGTTTACTTCTTGTTGCATACCCTTTTATGCTATTTAGATTTTCAAGCATCAACATTTATTATGTATTTAAATAGAAGATAAGTACATACTATATTCATATGCCCTAGCCCTACTCTGGTGATTCTGACTGAGTAGGTCTAAGAAATATTTTTAAAAGTTTTCAGTTGATGTTAATATGAACTGCTTGTTAGGAATTACTGTCCTATGGGATATGCTGTTTGTATGACTTATTCGATACAATATACTACCTTGTAAATGACTGTTCCTCTGAGTAACATTCTGAAGACACAAAGCGCCTGAAAGAAAAAGGGTATAAAAAATACTTACCTAGTGTATACCATGTGACACACTTTGCATATATTATTTTGTGCAATCCAGATAGTGTCTTATGAAGCAATTTTAGAGATGAGGGACTCCTTGTTATCAGGTCAAATTACCAAAGCACTATCAGGATTCTGTTGTGATCCAGGAGACCATCTTCCTGGTGGTAGGACAGTCTGGAAGCAGGGCTCCTGCCCAGCATGTTGTCAGCTGGGTGAAGCAGTTTACAGGAGAGCCCCCAGAGGCAGATGGGGAGCCTTCATAGTATTACCCACGTAGCCCAATTTTCCTGGTACAGAACGTAGTGACAGACATAATATGGCCCGAGTTACAGACTTCAGAAGGCAAATGTGGGCTAGAAGTCTTGCCAGATTCGGAAAAGGTCTTAGTTGAGCCTCTGACATTGTACATTGAAAAGATTACTTTGGACTACCTTGAGAATGACTAGACCTGTCTCTTGAGTGAGTGAGAGCAGTGCTCAGATAATGGGCACATTGGTTAGATTACAGGCTCTAGCATCAGGTCCTTAAAATCTCAGGGTTTTTTGTTTTTTGTTTTTTTTTTTTTGCCTAAGACAACTCAACTAATAAGAGGACCTTGAGAATGACTAGACCTGTCTCTTGAGTGAGTGAGAGCAGTGCTCAGATAATGGGCACATTCGTTAGATTACAGGCTCTAGCATCGGGTCCTTAAAATCTCAGGTTTTTTTCGTTTTTTGTTTTTTTTTGCCTAAGACAACTCAACTAATAAGAGGTGGAGCTGGGACTCCACTAACTACTGTATCAATTTCAGTATCTATTACTTTTCTTTAAGAAATTTAGCTGCATAATGAGAAAATCCTGCAAATAAGTATTAGCAAAAGATATTATTTTCCAAATTTTCAAATTCATTGTATTCTCCAGCCCTAACCTGATTCTAAAGCTTATAAGAATTAGTTGGAAATTTTGGTTTCAAAGTAGATATACTCACAGTATCACTCATTCTTTGTCATAATTGTAAATGCCAGGCAAATAACTTCCTAAACTTAATGAGCACTAAAGCTAGTATGGGCTCTTGGTGATTGTACACCTCACTATTGCATATGACAAGAGAATGCATCCCAACAGGTGGCCTGAGCCTTGCCTGACATTGATTAGACATATATGTTCTCACTGGAATAATTTTATATAAATAGACACACACAGGCATGGATTTAAAAAAAGCTCTACTAAATAAACTCTTTCTAACCAAAGACACTTTTAGATGTAGTTGAAAAATATAAAAATATGACAAAGCTGGTTTTAGTCTGAGGTCTACAAAATGTTGGTTGGCTCCAATGAGCTAAATGGGCATATAACATTATTAATATGTTAGACATTTGACTGTACATATTTTTATTACATTTTTAAAAATAACGAGTTTAAAATAAAAGTCAAACATTTGTGAAGCCACTGTGACATCTCTGCAGAATTCTGGGGTTACACAGTGCCCTCCCTATTTTACAAAGGAGGAAATGAGGTCCAGAGAGGGAAAGTGACTTGCTTAAGGAGTCAGTGGCAGAACCAGGATTAGAGGCCTTGCCTCTACACTGCTGACCCATGGCTCCTACCTCTCCTAGGCAGTTCATTTCAGGCTCTGCAAAGGGCCGTGGTTAAGTGAACTGTGCTGCTACAATCAAAACTCTTGTTTGGGTTTTTTAATGCTAAAAAGTCACCCAATAAAAACTATTCCATTAAAGTAATTACCCTCCTGGTATAAGAGTATTATATACAATTTTGGCCTAGAGGTAAACTGAAACAAATTAAGAGGACAGGATATGATGGATGGCTAGAGATACTTATGTCAAAAAACCAAACTCCACACACTGAATAAAACAAAACAGAAAGAAGAGTTTATCTTTGCAAGGCTTTTGACCTGCAAGCTGGAAACTCAAGGTTATAAGAACAATGAGTTCCTAGTTACTCACAGACTAAGGGTTTTTGTTTTTTTTTTTTATGGGATAAATATGGAATTATTGGCTTTTTCAGCTGATTGGTTACCTAGAGGTCTTCTTTCTTATTTGGATCACGGTAGCTAAGTCAAAAGAACGGGAAGTTCAGAGATGGTGTGAACAGACTTGGCATTTGGGGATTGATGGGTTCCCTCTGCTGATAAGAGCTATAAATTCCTGTAAGGTCAGGTTTTCTCTTTTATGCACCTGCATTGACTGGTCTCCATTTTGTCCCTGACATAAGTGATTCCATTTTAGTTTGGTTCTACAAATGTCATATGAAGAAGAATTGAAGGAACTTAAATATTTGGCCTGGAGGAGAGAATTCTTGAAGGAGGAAGGGCAGATATTTTAAAATACCCAAAGTTGCCCATGTAAAGGAAAAGCAGATATATTCTGTATGGCCAAAATGTAAACAAGTGCTCATGGATGGAAATTACAGGAAGATCTTTCCAGCACAGCAGCCCAAAGGACTGTCCTGGAAGATAATGAGTTTCCATCACTGGGCATGTTCAAACACTAGACAATTATTTGGCAGGGATGCTATAAAGGGGATTCCAACATCAGATTGGACCAGAAAGCCTTTCAAGTTTCTTGCAATTCCAAGAATCAGATTCTCTAAAATGGTATCTCAAAAATTCAATGGTAAGTATAAATTTAAAAACTACCAAAATTGCTTCCCCAAGTTCTTTCATGCAAAACGAAATAAAGATGAATAGAAGCTCTAGTATCATATACACCAAATGCTTAAAAAGTTTTAAGGGATAGAACTCTAAGATGTACCTAAGCTATCAGAAATGTACCTCAAAATAAAAGGAGTAGTAGGATGAAAGAACAACGCAATACCATCTTTTACTGATTTTTCACAATCTCAAAATAGTAATCAGGAACAATACAAAAATTACACTCAAATTGTGTGCTTTCCAAGATGTTGAAGTATTTTAGTTTTGTGAAAATTGGAATTCATAAATATATAACAACCTTTAAAAAGTCCTTCATAATTAAGTTGGCTTGGTAAGAGAGCAAAAGCAAACTGAAAAAGAGAGTTTGTTTCTCATAGCCTTTTTTATATGGAAAAAAAGGTACTTAACAGAAACTAAACAGTTATAAGGTAACAAGTCAAAAAGAGCTAGCACATCGATTTCTTTTAATGAGTAGTTTGTTTCCTGATATTAACACTAATTTAGGCAATAGAACTTCTTCAGACATCTCCCTGTCACTTAAGGAGAACTGGATTCATAAGTCAGTGCTGCTCATTTTCATTATGACTGGAGAGCTCAACTTATTAGAGCACATTCATTCAATATACATTTATCAGCACACACAATATGTGTAGTGAGGCTAGGCACCATGGGCATAAGATTTAGTCCCAGCCCTCAAGGAATTTACACTTTAGTGAAGAGAATGTACTAGGTCCTGGGTTCAGTTCCTATGAAGTCCAGTTATCTTCACGGCCAGCCATCTTCATGAATAGCATGAATAGCATGAATAGTAAGAACCGGTGGAATTCACGACACATAGTAGACATTGAGAAAATACTACTGGACTTGTGGATTTGCTGTGACTTCATGTAAAAAAGATGGCTGAGAGCATCTCTTAGTCCTTATTGGCAGTGGAAATATGCTATTTCAAAAAAGAAGTATGATTTATATCGTCTTTATTTTCTAAGGACCTCTTAAAAGCACACAACTCTTATTTGGTATGTTAGTGGAAGTTTGACATTCCTATGAAAAGCTCTTAAGTTGTCATGTTTCTTAACTGCTGTTTTCTTTTCTTTTTTTTTAATAGACCTATGCAGCAGAGGAGTAAATTCCTGGTACAGATCCAGGACACCCGGGTCTTGAATAGTCAGCTTCACACAATGGCCTGCGATATTCAGACAATATAAAGAATGTAGAGAATAAACATTGAAGGTTTCTTTCTTTCTTTTCTTTTTTTTTTTTAAATTAAGTTTATTGGGGTAACATTGATTAATACAATTATATAATTTTCAGGTGTACATTATCATTTGACATCTATATATTCTATTGTGTGTTTACCACCCAAAGTCCTGATGGTTTCTTATCAATGAATTCTCTGTTCTACAGTGAAACTTAAGATAGAAAACAATTCACATTTTACCAATGCTCTTAGATGAAGTTTTTTTTTTTTTTCCTTATCCAGGTGTAGTTGCGGGGTGGGGGGGGAAGCTGATACAGATCTCTTTACCACTGGCAATGCTGCTAAGAGAGAGTTCAAGGGTCGTGGTGGCTCTGTATGAGTTAACCAAGAAATTAATAATATCTGATATTTTGGTAGCATTTTTTTTTTTTTTTGCATCCATAAAATACTCTCCTATCACTGTTGTAAACTGAGCAGGACAGTATTAACATGGGTAAAAAAAAACTGAGGCTGTAAGAGGTAAGATTCAAGCTGGAAGCTAGGCTTCAGGCCTCTGGCTAAGTGAATTCTTTTAGTTTCAAAATCAGTTTATCTCTGCCTCAACTCTTTCCACAGCTGCTCTTCTCCTGGCTGCCCTATTTGTGTCATTTGTTTACTTAAAATACTTTATTATAAAGAGCTTTTATGTCTTTAAAAAGAGATAACATATTGTATACCTCTCAAATAGTAGAAAAGTATTCGGTGAAATCCTCCCCCCACCACCCTCCAGACCCTGGCCATGTGGATTCTTTAGCAGAGGCAACCAGTTTTTTATGTATCTTTCTAGAGAAATTCTATGTGAACACAAACAATTACATTTTACTTTTTTTTATCATAATAATGATAGAATACTATATATGCTCTTCTGAACCTTATTTTTTTCATTTATCTTGGTGATTATTCCATAACAAAATATTAGAGTCCTAATTATTTGTTTTACAGCTGAAAAGTATACCACTCTATGACTCTTTCATAATTTTTTAAATCAGTCTTAGGGGACAGTTAGGTCTAAAAAGTTTTTTCTATGATAATGTTGCATCAAATAACCTTTTATGAACATTATTTTGCACAGGTACAGATGTATCTGTAGGATACATTGCTATATATGGAATTGAATTGCCATGTCAAATAGTATGTACATTTGTACCTTTGATATTAATTATTAATAATATAATAATAATAAATTATTTATGGATTTCTCATTGTGGAAAGGTTTTGTATAGGTTACTTTTAGGTTAATGCAAAGATATATAAGACTTCAACTCTTCTATCTAGGAAAAGATGATGTAAAAATAACAAATTTACAGGATAGATGTTGTCATTTCAGTCAAGAGTAAAATAGAGCTAGATTATACATTCCATAAAAAGGCAAAGACTGTGTCTTCTTGTCATCTATCCTCAGTGACAAGCACAGGTCCCAGTACTTAGGAGGTATTCAATAAATATTCGTTTAAATGAATGAATGAGTAAATTCAGAGAATGAGTTCAGAGAGTGATCAACAAGTCTTTACTGACTGAATCAATGAATGATTTGGAGCAAGTTCAGCTGGGGTGATCAACAATGCCTTTATAAAAGGGTTGGTGACATTTTGCATCACCTCTTATGTTTCACATATTACTCTGAAAAAAATCACATCGAATTTTAAATTTCTTGGTAGGTATAACTTTCTTGTACAGCTTCTTAATTTTCTCAGAATTTCTTTTTTTTTTTTTTATCAGAAGAGATACAATTTCAACTCACCAGGAATATGTGGTTATACTTATGGGTTATGAATCGTATAGTTTCTGTAATTCTTAAAGATATTCTTCAAGAATTCTTCTGACCTTCAGTTATAATTTGAACCGATTGTGTTCCAGTTATACAGCTATCATACTGAGGTTTCTTTTCATCATACAGCTGAGTTGGTTCCACTGTTTCTTATAGTCAATGTCTCTTCTTTCTGGATTTTTCACTTTTACTCTATTTTCCCCCCCAAAAGTAGATGCTCAACTTTTATTAGAGTACTAGCATGTCCAAAAATATATTTTGCTTTCATACATGAGGTTTTTTTATTGGTTATAGAATTCCAGATTTGAAATAATTTTCTCTAGAATTTTGAAGACATTCTAGTAACCTGTATTATAGATGAAAGGATAATACCCACTCATTCCTTTCCTCCTTATTCTTTGAAACTTTACTAGACTAGGTATGCGTATATATAAAATAATTATTTCAAGTGGGTGTTTCGATCTAAAGACTTGAGTCTTCAGCTCAAGGACATTCTTTCTCCATCTTTGTTTGCTATTCCTATTTTTTTCCCCCTCTGGAAGTTCTACTTGACAAATTTTAAATCTCCTGGACCTATCCTCTCTGACTTAATTTTTCTTTGGTATTTTCCTCTCCCAGTGGACAATGACCTAGGTGTTTGCCTGAAGGCCTCCTTCCCACACCTGCACTAAGAGCTGCGCAGTCAGGTCTCCCACATAGCAAGAGGCCAGTTGTAGAAAAAGACCTATACTAACTCTGGAGGAAACTCATAGTAGTTATTTAAAATCAACTTGGTTTCCTGATTAAAACCCTTCAATTCTAGGGAGAAAGTGTCAGGAGGTGAGGCCAGGTAGTTAGTAAAAGGATTTTATGCTGGAGACTCCTGGGGTTCACCATATTTTGTTCTCCTCTCCCTTCTGGGCCTGCGGGGAGATTATACTTTCTAGCTTCCTGCTGGACAAAAGTTACCAATTTTGAAGAATAACTGCATCTTTTAATTTTTCTAACTATGTTTACTGTTGAGTTGAGATCCCTAGTCTGATAAACACCAAAACTGAAAAACAAATCCATACTCTTAAACTAACAAATGAAGCCAAATATGTATAGGTTCATTCTTCTTATTGAGGAACTTGCTTTCAGATGTGATTTTTTTTTTAAACAATAGGTTAGATTTATTGATACTTTTCTCATTGTTTTAAAGCAATATTAAATTTTATGATATTGTTTTGTTTCATTTTATTTTAATGGTTACTCTCCGTCATGCAAGTGATGCTAATTTTCCATTTATCGTAGTGATGTAAACTCTTCTTTTAAAACAATTATGCTTATATGTAAAAATAAGTGTATTTGAAGAAAAACACCAAAATAATTTTACAGGTGATGCAAGGATATGTCAAAAATTAAGAAATTGGTACCAGAATGATGGAAGTTTAGGAAATATAGCTTTATTCCAGCCAACAAAAATCTCAAAATCACTTAAAAAACTACAATGCACCTTGCTTGACTATTTCTACTTTGAATATAAAGCTTTGGTTGTTCTTAATAATATAACAAATTCTAAGCTCTGTGCTGGATATCTGCTTCACATTCCATTCACCGATATATTGGTGCCAGATAGATACCGAGTAATTATTGATAATAAGCTGTTCCACACTTTTTCTATTGGACGCATTCCTTTGCTGGCGTGTGTGTGTGCGTGCGCGTGCGTGTGCATGTGTATGCAAAATAAGGTTTTCCTTTTGAAAATATTTCCAAATTCAATTACATTTAAACTTCAGAATAAATAGCTGAAGGAGAGGTTTCTTGTTTGTTTGTTTGTTTGTTTAAGTATAGCAAGGTATGCAACACCATCTAAGTTTGAGCTTTCAGAAGGCAGAACACCAGCTTTGGAGAGATGGTTTAACTCAACTATCAGCCTTAGTTCTTCCGTAAAGGGTCTCAAGGTTTTTCTATCCCCGCCACTCCGTGGGGGAGAGAGGATTAAATTTGTATACTGACACAAAATACGATAGTGACCTATGATTATAATTTATATAGATAAATATAATTCTATCATGTTTCCAGCAGTTTCAAGTTTCCCCTTCTGCAAATTGGAGGGCAACTCCAGGGTCTGCCCTCCAAGGCAACACTCCTCAGGAAACCGCAGAGGTCATTCAAGGTTGGCTCGCGCCAGGAGATGGCCACCTCTTCTCACCAGAGTGGGAGAGGACGCCTCCCGCAGCGGGCACCTTCCAGCCAGGGCCTCCTGCCCCGCGCCACGGGAGCTAGACAACCTTCTTTAGGTGTCTGTGCTAGGACAGTGCTGAGGAGAGGGCGCAGGCCCATTCCCGCCCCCTCGCCTTCCCAAGGTGGGACAACGATCTGAACACCTGACAAGAAGAACCGGGTACTCTTCCGAAGGGGTAGGGGTAGGAGCGAGCCAAACCATGCTCCTTAAGTAGCTTCTTGGCTGAGGGGCGGGGGATATGAATATGCAACACGAGCTCCTCCTCACACTATTGGACAGGCAGTGTGTTTAGCATTCAGGAGGCCTGGCGATTCTCCAGGATGGTTCCAGCAACTGGAGAGAGGTAGGGCTTCATGAGGCAAAACTTCCTCTGACTGGTTGACCTCGGAGGGAGGTTGCCTTCGATTGGCTGGAGTAAAGTACACCGGATTACCATATACGCGGGAATTTGAATACCCACTTTCTGCGTGGAGGACCCAGGTCAGCGTTTCCAATCTGCATTTTTCCCAACTGTGTATTTCTGCTTATTTACAGGTGGAGAAACTACTTCTGACTCCTTGCTCTGGGTTTGGCCATCGTCCCGGATGGCAGACGGCTGTCGGCCGAGGAGCCAGGGTTGGGCCCTGAGTCCCGGCGCCTCCTCCCATCTCCTCCTCCTTTCCCAGTCCCGGCTGTGACAGCACCAGAAATCTGTCTCATTTTTTCCTGTAGCGCCGGTCTGTGGTTTGGTTGGGGCCGACCTGCGGCTGCGAGGGCCTAGAGGCACAGTCCAGCCCAATCCCACTGTATACCTGGGGAACCCAAGAACCGGCGGGAGCAGCGCAGCCCGAGGAGATCCAGCCCATGGCCGGGCCAGGGATAGACCCAGGTCTCCTGACTCCCAACTCGGGCTTTTGGCCGCTGTCTCTTGCTTAGGGTCCCGCGTCTTGGTAATAGGTTGAGGTGACGGAGAATCTGGCGCTACCTCTCCCAGGCCACAACCCTGTATTTCCCGCGCTGGGGACCGCAGAATTCGCGCCTGCGCGTAACCTTCCCGCGAGGCTGCTTGGCGAAGGACCCCGCCCCCTGAGCCCAAGTGGCACGTCGCTGGTTGCCACGGAGACTGCGCTGTTTACTTCCCTTTTCAATAAGAGTCGGGAGCTCCAGTTGGGGTTAGGAGGCTCCCATCCAGAACTGGTGTAGTAGTTCTTCGTGGCGCTGAGGTACGTGCACCCCGGCCCCACCCCATCAACCCTTAACTGAAGCCCTCCGCTCTACTCAAAGCCTTTGCCTTTTGGGATCAGGCTTAATTTAGGTCTAACTTCGACCTACTCTAGCCCTAATTTCTATTTCTCTGGAGGCTACTCAGACTTATCCAGGAGTCTTAGGTTAAATTTTGAGCCCAGAAAACTTGGGAGAGGCCATAGAAAAGACTGAACTAGGAAGAAATGGGGGGGACTGCATGTTGTCTGAGAGGGCTGGGTTGCCTGGTGCTCGGCCTGGTCAAGATCTGACCAGGTTCCATCCCTGTATGTCTGAAGGGCCTCAGAAATCCAGACGGCCCTAAGGGCAGGCACTCAGATTTTTGGGTAGGGACGTGAGTGGGGCAGATTTTAGTAATGTCTGATGAAGGCGGTTTTCACAGTCAATCACAGCTATGTGCAGATGAGGTGGGGGCAAATTTTAGTCTTTCTGTTGCTGCGGTCTCTACCTGCTGCCTCACAGCAATGAGAATAAACAAATTACAACTATATGAACAATACAGCTGACTCTTACCGACATAATATTGAGCGAAAGAAGTCATAAGTCATATACAAAAGAGTACATACTGTTTGACTCCATTTATATTAAGTTCAAACAATGGAGAAACTAATTTATAGCATTAAAAGTCAGAATAGTGGTTACCCTGTGGGGATGTGGGTGGAGAATAGTGGCTGGAAAGAAGCATGAGGTGCTGGTAATGCTTATTTCTTGATCTGGGTGCTGGCTACACAGATATGTTCATTCTGTGTACAGATTATGATTTATGCACTTTTTAGTATGTACATCATATAATAAAAATGGACATTTAAAAAAAGGACACATTGCTTTCAGTTAATCTAAAAAGTGTCTGCCTTTGATCAGGATTTTGGAAACTTCGAATGGCCAAACTACTGCAATCTCCGCCCAAGTTCCTGCCCTCAGAGTGGCACATTGCTAACAAGAACCAGTACCACAGAGCGGAGGCCCAAAGGTCTCGGTCCGAACGCCTGGTGGCAGAAAGCCAGAGGCTTGTGGATGAAATTGAAAAGACTACAAGAAAATCTCAAAGCGACGTAAACAAAAAACTAGGTAAAACAATGCACTTGGTATACTTGTGAACATGTTTGGATGAAACTGTTCAGGTTTAGCTAGTCTGTCATTTGCATTTTATGTTCAGGAGTAGCGATATATTATCTTGAAATAGTAGGGAAAAACGTGTATTCTCTAGGTTCTGTGTTTAAGTTCACTGCCTTAAGATAAAGACATAGTAACCCAGTCTGATTTTCAGCCATCTATCATCTATGATTCATTTGTTTATTGATTTGATTCACATTTATTGAGCATCTAAGAGCATCTACGGACTAAGTACTAGAAATATCACAGGGAACAATCAGAGTCTCTACTTTTTAAGGGCTCCTGGCTTGAGGAGGAGAAAGATACAAACATTAGTAATCAGAATATAACCATATAGGTGCTGGGGTAAGGGTGCAACAGTAGGAGAATTGGGAAAGACTTCCTAGAGAGGAATATTTGAGCCAATACTTAAAGAGTAATTTTCTTTTGACAATTCCATTCTTAAAAACACTACTTAAAGGGCAATGCCCTTAAATGAACAAACAAACAAACAAACATAAAATGAAACAAACGAAGCTTCCCAAATGCCAAAAAGTGATTAAGCAGAGGTCGCAAACTCATGTCTATGAGAGTTGGGCAGGAAACATAGGGGGTTGAATAAGACCCCCTAAGATAAGAGGGAGTGGGGATGATGGCAACCTGGAGAACATGTGCTCCATCTAAGGGGGCAGCTGCTACTCAATTTCAACCAGTTTTTTCCAAGAAAGATTATTGGCCTGCTATTGCCAGATTGTCTGATTTTTTTAAAAAAGAAAATGTGGAAAGCTGAAATTTTACCCAGTTTTTAAATGTTGGCAACTGATTCAATATATTTATAACTTGGCGCAGGATAAACAAAAACACATATAAATTAAACCTGATCTAAGGGTGGCTATTTGGTTTACCTCCAATAAACCAAAGCTTCTTTAGGTCAGTAATGTTAAATGTTAGGCCTCTCCCTACGGGTTGATCCTTACCTCTAATATCAGCCTATGCCTATTCTAAAGAATTATTCAAATAGGTAGGTATTAGAAATGAGGATGTACTATTCATTTTTCACAATAATTATGTTTCGATAGGCATGAGAACAAAGTTTTTAAGGTCTGAAACTTAACTTCATTGATTCATTAAGGGATTAAAAATATCAACCATTTAGCATGGCATTATAAGATATCAGATATCTAGGAATTCACCTAACAAAAGATGTGCAAGAGTTCTATACCAAAAACTACAAGCCACGATTGAAAGAACTTAAAGAAATTCTAAATAAGTGCAGGGATATATCAGTTTATGGATTGGAAAACTCAGTATTTTAGATGACAATTCTCGAATTAATCTATAGATTTAAAGCAGTACCAATGAAAATCTCAGTAGGTTTTTAAAAAATAAAATTGTCAAACTACTTCTAAAATTCACATGGAAATGCAAAGGGTCAAGAGTTGGTATGGCTATCTTGAGGAAGAATAAAGCTGGAAAACTTTCACTGTAGATTCTAAGACCCATTATAAAGCTATAGTAATTAAGACAGGTTTAGGCAAGGATAGACAAACTGACCAAGAGAACATAATAGAGAGTTCAGAAACAAACCCACACATATACATTTATCTGACTTATAACAAAAACAATACTGCAGTATAGTGGGAAAAGGATGGCCTTTACAATAAATTGGTTAATTGGATAGTAATATGGACAAAATAATATCCTGACCCCTATTTCATCTATATACATAAAATCAAACCTAGGTGGAGCACATATCTAAATGGGAAAGATAAAACAATAGAACTTTTGGTCCAGAACACCTTTATGACTTGAGGAGGGCAAAGATTTCTTATTTTTAAGCAGGAAACAAAATAACCAATCATAAAAGAAAAAACAATAAATCGGACTATATTAAAATGAAGAATCTTTGTTTATCAAAAGACCATTAAGAGACTGAAAAAGTAACCCACAGAGAATATTCATATATATTCATGTTATATTTATACAAGATGTTTATAATCTACATTTCTGACAAGGGATTTTTACCCAGAACATATAAAGAACTTTTAAAAATAAAGAAGAAAAAGACAGACAACTCAATAGAAAAATGGGGGAAAAAACTTGACACCTTACAAGTGAGGAAATCTAAATAGCCAATGAACATATGAAGAGGGCTTTACCTTCATTAGTCATCAGGGTTATACAAATTAAAATAACAGTTGAGATGCCATTACACACCCACCAGAATGGCTAAAAGGAAAAGGAAGAGGAGGAGTTGGGCTGGAGGAGGAGGAGGAGTTTTTAAATGAGACGGGGAAAAAAAAAATACCAAGTATCAGAGTGGATTTGGAGCAACTGGAACTCTTTTACCCTATTAGAGGAAGTATAAATTGGAAAATTTATACTGTGAATACTGGAAGTATAACTGCTTTGGAAGCTTTGGCAGTATCTACTGAAGCTGAACATATGTAGGCACTTTGACCTAGATATTTTACTTTTAGATATATACCCAATAGAGATTCTTAAATATATATATATATAATCTTTGGTAAACGTATTTAAGAATCTCTATTGGGTATATACCTAAATCTCTATTGGGTATATACATATGTGTGTGCGCGCGCGTGCGTGTGTGTATTTCAGTGTTCAAAGCAGTGCTCTTTGTAATATCACCAAACTGGAAACTATCCATGTCCTCACCAACAACAGTGGTTGTATAAATGTCAAAGAGGCTGAGAGCTGAACAAAAATGAGTTTGAACTGGTGACTTGAAGATTATTGGTGACCTTTGAGATAGCAGGTCCTGTAGTATAGTGGAGGACGCAAGGTGAGGGTTGAAGTCAATTACAAATTATGAGTGGGGAGACTTCAGTTTACATGGTGAATGGAACGTGTGCATTTGTCTCCCTTTCCTTTTAAAATTCCAACAAAATAGTAGTAAAGGATTAATGAAAAGTATGCCTCATGGTTGAGAGAGAGGGAAAGGGAGAGGGAGAGGGAGGGAGGAAGAGAAAGAGGAAGAGAGAGAGAGGGAGAGGCGGGGGGGGGGGGGGGAGAGAAGCAACCAC
>NW_006442497.1:1135678-1140505 GCF_000325575.1 Pteropus alecto
GGGGAGACTTCAGTTTACATGGTGAATGGAACGTGTGCATTTGTCTCCCTTTCCTTTTAAAATTCCAACAAAATAGTAGTAAAGGATTAATGAAAAGTATGCCTCATGGTTGAGAGAGAGGGAAAGGGAGAGGGAGAGGGAGGGAGGAAGAGAAAGAGAAAGAGAGAGAGAGGGAGAGGCGGGGGTGGGGGGGAAAGAGAAGCAACACTATAGAAATGGTGAAGACAAGATTTTGGAAACCAGAAAGCAAAAGATCAAGTGGTAACACACATAGGGACTGCAGAAAGCCTGGATAGGTAGAGGACAATAAAAAGCTAGCCGATTCATACTACAGATTCATGCTGTGGAAACCTTAAAATACCCCAAATTGGAAACATCCTATTACCTCTGAAGCTGGAGGTACAGGATAAAACTGGAAACAAGATAAAGTGAAAGTCTTTCTGAAGAGCCCTTCCCCCACTCTGGCTCTCTTTCCTCCAGCAGAAGGCTAAAGGCTAAAGGAGTCAATGAAAGTCTGCTCACTGAACAGTAACTCGTTCAGTCCCTGGTTCCTAGGCTTATATCCTCAGATAGGAGATTGGAAGATTTCTCCATGGAGAAACTAACTGGCTGAAAGGAAAGATCTATAGATAATAATATTTGTGGATTCTCCAGTGAAACACCTGGGCCCTTGCCTGATCTCTCTAGGCAGTAGAACGTTCTGGTTGATGAGTCCCGTCCCTGCAGGTAGAGCTTTCAGTTAGCATTTTAGCATCTTACTTAAATGTAATCAGATGAAGATCACCAAGCATTTGAGGAAAGACTAATGTGACAGACATCAAAACCAACACAAATAAACAAACAACCAAACACACAGAAACCCAGGAAACAGGGAGTGCACAGAGAAAAAGAAAAAAATTACATGATAAGATCCTCATAAAACTTGAAGAAGATATATCCATGGAAC
This sequence comes from Pteropus alecto, assembly GCF_000325575.1. Classification (NCBI taxonomy): domain Eukaryota; kingdom Metazoa; phylum Chordata; class Mammalia; order Chiroptera; family Pteropodidae; genus Pteropus; species Pteropus alecto. Next base: position 1,136,625 of record NW_006442497.1, read on the forward strand.
GAGAAGACGAGACTTAAAAAAGAGAACATTCGGAGAACAAGAAAGTATTCTTGGAAATTAAAAATTAAAAATATGAGAGCAGGACATTTTTAAAAATCAAAAGAAAGGGTGAAAGATAAAGTTAGAGAATTTCCAAGAAGTAGAACAAAAAATACAGAGAAAAGAAAATTTGAGGATTCATCTGGGAAGCTAAATATCTAGTAGGAATTTCAGAAAGAGCACAGGGAAAATGGAGGAGAGGAAATTATTCATGAAAGAATACAAGAAAATTTCTTAGAACCAAAGGATCTAGGTTTTCAGATTAAAAGGGCATGCCTAACGTTTGGCATACAAATTGAATAAGATTGATATCAGTGTGAAATTTTAGAACACTAGGAAAATAAAGAAGAAATTTCTAAAAGGTTTTCAGATCACTACAAAGAATCTGTAATTGAAATGGCATCAGACTTCTCAATAGAAACTCTGGAAATTGAAAGAAATGAAGCAATACCACCAAAATTCTAAATGAAAATTATTTATAATTTATAAATTTATACAAAGCCAAATATAATCAAATGATAAGGGTAGAATAAAGGCATTCACAGACTTGCAAGGTTTCAAAAATTTTACCTCACATGCATCCATTTCTTAGGAGGTTCCTCAAGGATGTGCCTCAGCACTTTGAAAAAGTCAACCAAGAAAGAGGAAGAAATGAAATCCAAGAAACAAAATCAGTAAATTACTTGATGAGTTTGAATACATTGAGAGGATATTTATACATTAGTCCCCCCTTATATGTGGGGGATACATTCCAAGACCACCAGTGGATGCCTGAAACTGGATAGTTCTGAACTCTATACATAGTATGTGTTTTCCTACACACATATGCCTTTTCACTTTAAAGAAGTACTTCATGGCTTCTTTTGGGCATATCTGAATTGCCAGCATCACTATTCTTGCACATTGGGACCATTATTAAGTAAAATAAAGGTTACTTGAACACAAGCACTGTAATACTGTGATAGTGGATTTGATAAACCAGCTGGCTACTAAGTGACTAAATATCAGGTAGTGGATACAGTGTGGATATGCTGGACAAAGAGATGTCCCAGGCGGGATGGAGTAGGAAGGCATGAGATTTCATCACGCTACTCAGAACTGTGCATAATTCAAAACTTAGGAATTGTTTATTTCTGGAATTTTTCATTTAATATTTTCAGACCGCAGTTGACTGTGGGTAATTAAAACTTTGGAAAGCGAAACCACCTATAAGGGGGGACTACTATAGTTCTATAAGAAAGGTTGAAGAAAAATTAATAATAAATATATAGAAAGTAGGGCAAAAATATAATTATTAACCCCTTTAAAAACCAAAAAGTTGTACAGGAATGTATGTATACTATGGTAGTATACTTATGATAGTATACTATGGAGTTCAGGCATCGAAGAGTTAGAGTCAACGAATGTAGAATCATCTTTGGATTAATTTGATGTTGAATGTAAGAAATATTTTCCCTCCCTTCCTCCCTCCCTGCTAATAAAATCTTATAAAGATGAAAAGATGCCCCAAGAGGCAAAGCTTTAAGAAGAACATATCTCAGGTAGTTTTGCAATAGTATTCAAGTTTCTCATCCAAAAGTTGGCTGCAGTGGGAATAGATTAACCCTGGTGTAACCTCTCTGCTTCAGAACAGAGACTTGAGGAAGTCAGGTTCTGGAAGAAGGAGTTAGATGACAAACTTGAGCAGCTTGTGTATGTGACTGAAGATCTACTCACATATAAGACCAGATTGGAGAAAGCCCTGGAGAGCTTGAAAGAGCCCTTGCACATCACTCAGACGTGCCTGGAATATAGGTAGGAGGGAAGGTTCCTCCAATGAATCATCTGTTGTGAGAAATGAAATGCTGGGTAGTAAAAACTGCCTGTGCTGGGTGGTGGGTTAAAATGAGACAAATGAGCATGTGTTCATTTAGAGCCTGAAATTATCTCAGCATGCCCGTGGTGCTGGGCAGTGGAAGCAGCACTGGACTGGGTTCATGTCTAAACTTTGCTCTTGACTAACTTAAATATAAGTTAGGACTAGGTTTGGCTGTGGGTGATCAGAAAACCACAAAATAACACTGAACTTAAATAAGATAGTTTCTTTCTCTCTCAGATTTAAGGAATCTGGAGATAGTTCAGGGTTGGCATACTGTCAGGGTTCCAGGCCTTTTGTATTCTGTTGCTCCACTGCACATGGCTTTTACTCTTAAGGTTACCTTGTGATTCAAGATGGCAACTAGAGCGCAAGCCATTATGTCTACATTCTAGCAAGCAGGAATAATTAAGGTTTGGCATTCACCATTTCTACTTGCATCTTATTGATCAAGTACATGTTACTATATGCCTGGTACTGTACTGTCTGCTTTTATATCTCATCAGTTCCTTGCCACAACCCTATGAAATACTAATTATTATCCTTATTTCACAGAAGAAGAAACCAAGGCATAGGTAAATTATACAATGTGCCTAAGGCCACACAGCTGGTGAGTGGTGGAGCCTTCCTCCCAGACACTTTCATGCAAAGTAGAAAAGAACAAAATATCAGGCAGTGACCAGTCAATTTTAGGAGTAACATAGCATAGTGGTTAAAAACATGCATAATACCCAGTTTTGTAGCCTTGAGCTTAACCTCTCCAAAACTGTTTCCTCACCTGGACTTGAAAATGCTAATTAAGTGAGAAGATTCATATGAAAAGCTCAGCACAATGCTTGTCACATAATAAATGCTGAGTGGTGGGGGTAATATTAATGTTGGCATTATGATTAGTATTATTATTATAAAGCATCTTTCTGGATTCAAATTTTTGTTAAAAATGGAACTAGGATCAAGGTAGGAAACATGTCTTTGAAGTTTTAAGCCAAGAGAAATGTTTCTAGTAAATAGATAAAAAGAAAAAGGCTTCAGAATTGATGACCAAATTGAGGGAGACACGTCCATCTGGCATTTTTCAGACCAAGTGATCAATCAATCAATCACCGATCAATTTTTCTTCATTGTGTTTTGGAGTTTTTCAAGGCTCAGAGACACCAGCTAGTGTACATCCTTGGCCACATCATCCAGATGGATTGGGTGCTACTCAAACTATTTGTCCGGATAATTTTAAATGTCCAGATGTTAGCAAATATTGAATTGCCTCCCTCCACGTGTTGGACTGATCTGCCGACTTTCTCTGGTCAGGGAGAAGCGAGTTGGCATTGACCTGGTGCATGATGAAGTGGAGCAGGAACTGGTAAAGGAGGCTGAGATCATCCGGGGGGTGATGGCCCTGCTGACCCGCACCCTGGAGGAGACGACTGAGCAGATTAGGTATTGGTGTCCGGGGCCACTCTCCACATCTCCACTGCACATAGCTAGAAAAGGCAGTGCCCACAAAGGCCGGGCTCCATGGCACGGAAAGAATGGGGATCAATACTGTTATGAGCACTTTCCATGCTGGGAGGCTGCCTGGAGCACTCATGCTGAGGCCTGGACAACCTCTCATACTCGACAGTCGCCCTCTTGTGGTGGGTGGGGAATGGGCTGGATTTCACCCCTGATTATAAACTGAAGCATACCGGAGCTGTTTTTTTTTTTGCAAGGGCTGACCTCTCACATACACTGTACCACAGTAGTGACATCAGGAAATGTCACAGTTGGAGGGAGGATCTTGAAGTCCAGGCTTGGTTACTTTAATTTGTCACAAGCATCTAATGGTATATATGTGTGTGTGTTGGGCGGGGGGTGGGCGATGGGGGAGGTGATGGAAGGTGGGGAAAGAGGTGCCGCCATCCTATACTAGACCAAGCTTTAGCTTCATTTGCCAGGGTCTCCCAAGAAACTGTAGTTGCCACATGGGCATTCCAGAAGGAGAAATCTTTAC
>NW_006442497.1:1140533-1155725 GCF_000325575.1 Pteropus alecto
AATCTTGAAAAGGATTTGAAGGACAAGTTTGTGGCCCTGACCATTGACGATATCTGCTTCTCACTCAACAACAACTCACCAAACATCAAATATTCCGAGAATGTCGTGAGGGTTGAACCAAAGTGAGTGGGTCCCTGACTGCTGGCCTGGCTATGCTGTCTTCCTCCCTGCTATGTAATGTCCTAGTGCTTACCAGACAGGCAGGCAAGAGCTAGCACATCATCCTGACCTCAGGCCGGGAGCTAGGAAGAGGCAGGCTTGGACAAAGGCAGGTGCTGAGTCTTGACCACCCTGAGACAGGGCGGAGTCCTTGGTCCTCCAGCTTAGGCCCCACTTTAAGAAAGTCTGATATAAAATCTTTAAAATACTTAAAATTTATTCTTTTACCTATTTGTGTTGAAAGAATCTAAAAACATAAAGGACAACTTAATAATTTCCCTCCATTATTACTCCTTGAAATAACCAATGTTATCTGTATGTTTATACAAACATATGTGTATACTCACACACAAATTTTGTTTTGTTGGCAAAAATGGGATTATATTATGTACCTTTTCTGGAACATCTAACTTACGATTTTCAATTAACATTACATCACAGACCTAACTCATTCTAATTTTTAAACCTTCTTTTTGAGGTAAAACATACATATAGAAAAATACACAAATAATAATATACATACAGTTTAATTATTATATTATCTTTTGCTATATAGCAAATTACCCCCAAACTTAGCTTAAAACAATAAACATATATTATCTCACAGTTTCTGTGGGTAAGGAACCCAGGCATTGCTTAGCAGGTGCCTCTGGCTCACATCCCATGAGGCTGTAGTCAGGCTTTCTGCTGGTCTGTGGTCTTATCTGAAGGCTCGACTGGGTGGGGGTGGGGATCCACTTCCAGGTCAACTCATGTGGTTATGTCAGGCCCTGCCATGTGAGCCTCTCCCCAGGGCTGTCTCAGGACATGGCAACTGTCTTCCCTCACAGTGAGTGATCCAAGAAGAAGCAGGAGAGAGAGTGCACCCAAGACAAAAGTCACAGTCTCCTTTTAACCTAATCCCCAAAATGACATCTAATCACTTCTGTTTGTGAGAAATGAGTCAATAAGTTCATCCCACAACTCAAGGGAGGAGCTTACGCAAAGGTGTGAATTCCAAGAGGCAACGATCATTGGGGGTCATCACAGAGGCTGGCACTAATCATAGTGACCAGTCCTCGTGGAACCACCAACCTGGTCAAGAAATGAAACATTACCACCACCACAGAAACTCCTACCCTATTCCCTCTTGATCGATAACCTGTCTCTCCTCTCCAAAGGTAACCACATTCCTGACTTCTAATAAGTTTGTTTTGCCTGCTTTTATGCTTATTAAGTAGCATCATACACTATCTAATTTGTGCGTGTCAGTTTTCCAATCAACGTTATTTTGAGATTCATCAATGTTGTTATACAGAGCAGTTCCTTGTTAAACTAGCAATTTATTCACTTATTTATATCAGTATATGGACTCAAGGTTTCCTATTTTATTCATCTGTTACTACTGTCATTTATTTTAATGCTCAAATTGTTACTTCATCTTTCTGAGCCTCAATTTTCCTCATCTGTAAAATGGGGGTTATAAAAGTTAGCTCATTAGGCCATTGTGATGACATCTGTGAAGTGCCAGTCCAGTGCCTGGCACAAAGTAGATTTCCCCAAAGTGAAAGTTATTGCCCCTGTAGGGAGGCTTAGCTTCCAGTAGACCTCCAGGAGTTTGTCCCATTCCCATAGCTCCTTCCCAGCCCAGATATGCCGTGAACAAACGCATGGGTTCTGTTTCAGCTCCGTGAGTCTAGAAGACTGGTTGGACTTCTCCAACACCAATGTGGAGAAGGCTGACAAGCAGAGAAACAACTCCCTGACACTGAAGGCCCTGGTGGACCGAATCCTGTCCCAGACGGCCAATGACCTGCGCAAGCAATGTGACGTGGTGGACACAGCATTTAAGAATGGCTTGAAGGAGACCAAGGATGCCAGGGACAAGCTGGCTGTTCATCTGGCCAAGGTGAGCTCCCTACAGAGAACGTGGGAGAGCACGTTCAAGTGTTTCACCATGGAAACCTGGAAAGCCCTTAGGGCCAGGCAGCTGGCTGTGCTTGTGATCTTGGGAATAAGAGTCATTCGCATCTCTCCATCGCAGCAGCAGGCTTTGGGTTTTTGAGGACCAGGGTGGTTCTTGGCCCCACTCTGGGCCTCCTTTGTCACTCATGACTGCAAAGCATATGCCATCTCTTCCCTCTGGGCCTCGGTTTCTCCTTTTGTGAAATATGGAGATGAACTACATAATCTTAGATATCATTTATGACTCTGAAGTTCCGTGAGTTGAATGCAACCAATTTCTCCAAATCCAGTTGCAACTTCAGGATTCTGGCTGGTTGTCTCTCCTGGTTACCAGTGGTGTACTGGTAAAATGGCTCTCAAAAACAAAACAAAACAAAACAAAATAAAACAAAACAAAACACCCTGATTTGTAGAATTTGCTGATTTCCATGGTGTAAATACTTCCACCACAGTTGATTTTAAGCTACCCATTTAACAGTGGTCTTGCAAAGTTCCTGAGTATTTAACCATCAGAGGCCACGTGAGCTTGCTCCAGTATACCTCCCTCCCTCACCCCTGGATCCTGAGCATGTATGACCATCCCAGAGTTTAAACTCAGGGACACTGAGAAGTCTAGTCTAGTAGCACAAGTGCTGGATTTGGACCAAAGATGTGGGTCCAAATCCAGTCCCATGACAGACCAGCTGAGTGACTCACACAGATCCCTCAAGCTCTCGGAGCCTCATACCTCACCTATAACATGAGGACACTAACCCAACTCCTGCATTTTACTGACGATGAAATTGAGACATAGAGAGCAGAAAGGACCCCAGGTAGCAGGGTGCATTGCTGGCAGCCTGGGGCTAGAGCTCAGGCCTGCTCAACTCCCAAAGCCTTGTCCTTCTGCAGCATTCATACTTTGCCCTCTTGAAACCCAGAGTCTAGTTGTCAGACAAGGTTTACTTATGTGATGAGCAGGACAAGCCAGAATGTAATCAAAGGTCATTCTGTGATAATATTTCCTGTCAAAATCTATTGCAAATGTTCATTTGTTAATGCCCATCTGTAATGAGATTTTATATATATTTCATCTTTGAAAATGTCTTTTCATTCAGATAGGTACTGCCAAGCACTGATAACAGTCTATAAACATATGATCATTGAACATATTCATCACTTGGAAGGCCTTTATAGAATTCTGTTAGATTCTTCTCCTTTTGGATATTGGCCTTTTAGCATGTCATTACATTTCAGATTAATCACTTCCATTTGAAGGGTAGGTAGAAGCTCTTCAATTACACAGCTAAGTGGATTTTGAAATATGGAAATTTCCTTTGCACTTGCATTGAGGTCCAAAAAAACACTGCTGAAAGTTGGAAAATATATCTGCTGCAAATATGTGTGGGAATGGAGGCCTTGCTTCTAGTTTTAACTTTTGACAGCACAGGGAGTATATAAAGCAGCTCGACATTACTTGTGATTCAAATCACGTTACTCATAGAAATGACTTTACCACAGTTTAAGCTTTGCTTTTAAGTGCTGTCTTGCCTTGTGATTTTAGGTTGGATTCATTAAGAAATAATATTAAGTCTGCATCAGAAGTTAATTTCCAAAAACCATTCAGTGTTTGATAATAGTGGTTGATGGTGGTGGTTCTTGTTAAAAACAATTTCATTCTTGGCCCTCAGCTAAAAATAAATCATAAGAAAATTTTACTGCTGCTAAACCATTGACTTGCTGAGCATTACAGCAAGTCAGGATATTCAGCTTATATTTCTTTTTTTAAATTTTATTTATTTTACTTATTTTTATTTATTATTATTTTTTATTTTTTTTAGTCTAGGCAACCCTTGGTTGACCTCACAGATTGCAAGGACCTTGTCAGCTTACAATCCCTTATTTTTTATTTTTTACTCCTATAGCACCTGGTCTTCCTAGGTGGTCTCCTGTCCAAGTACTAACCAGGCCCGACCTTGTTTAGCTTCTGAGATCAGATGGGATCGGGCTTGTTCAGGGTGGCGTGGCCGCAGACTCAGCTTATATTTCTGACAAACATTCACAGAACCAATGATGATCAAATCCATGAGAGTTAATGAAGTTCATTGTCGATGCTACTGGTTTAATAATATCCAGTAGTATTATATTTTCTGCAAAGTACTTTCTGATGAATAATACTATGAATATCCAGAGGCTTTAAATAGCATGCATTTCCACAAGCTCCGTAAATGTGTTCAACTAATCCTCTTTCTGCTCCACACATATTTGTGCCATTATCAGCTATAACACTTCTTAGCAGATTTTATTTCAGTTTGTATCGAATTAGTATTTTCTCAACTTTTTGAAAATAGCCTCACCTGTAGTTATTTCATAATACCATTCATAGAGGCCGATTCTTTAGCTACTTCAAACTCAGCACTGACTCCTTAAATAAACAACTGAGCAGCATCAGAACACTTAACTCATGAAGAGCAAAAGAAAACCATCCAAAATCATGTGCCTTGTTTTTAATTGACTATTGATGTTGTTCCCAGTGTCCTTAACTTTTCAGGTAACTATTATTGCAGAAAGACTAATAATCTTAAACAAATTTATATTCTCTGGACACCCTTCCTCAGCTGCTGTGATCGAACATGATTCAAATAACTCACAATCGGTAATCGACTTTCCTTGCTTGGATAACAAATGAGCCACTTTCAACCTTACTTGATTGCAGCCTCATTTTCATTTTTGTGAAGATATTCTGGGGTGATGGGACATTCTGTTTTGAATTTCTAATTTTTCTGATTATTGCTCTCCTGTGAGTTGGGACTATCATGATGATGCATAGTCTGGTAATGACATATGTTGTATTCTTTCAGCATAGCTGTAGTGTCATTGCATAATAAACACAATGTTTTGCTACCTAATTAAAATCTATTACTCACTGCACCTTAAAAGTACAACACATGAAGCCCATTTTTCTTACTTTAGCGTGACGAGTATGTACTGGTAATAAAAAAAATAAGACATCACTGTATGGTGATACACATAACACTTGGAAAGCTGTCAAGTTGTAACCGTGTCGTTGGGATTTCTAGTACTCTGGACAGTAACACAAGGCAAGGAGAGTAATATACACAGTCTGTTGCAGCTTCTTAACTCTGCCATTGTGATTTAAAAGCAGCCATATATACATGAATGAGCATGGCTGTGTTCCAATAAAACTTTTTTTATGGAAATTAAAATTTGAATTTCATATATTTTTCACATGACACAAAATATTATTCGTCTTTTGATTTTTCAACTATTTAAAAATGTAAAAACCTTTCTTTTAAAAGAGAATGAAGAGACAAGCCACAGACTAGGGGAAAATATTTACAAAACACGTATCTGATAAAGGGCTATTATCCAAAATATACAAAAAACTCTTAAAACTAAACAATAAAGAAATAAACAGTCCAATAAAAAATAGACAAAAGATCTGAACAGATACCTTACCAAAGAAAATATACAGATGGCAATTAAGCATGTGAAAAGATGCTCAACGTCATGTCATTAGGGATTGCAAATTAAAACAACGAGATACACTACACACCTGTAGAGAACATTGACAACACCAAATGCAATGAGAACTCTCATTGCTGGTGGTAATGTAAAATGTTACAGCCACTTTGAAAGACAGTTTGGCAGTTTCTTGTAAAACTAAACATACACATATGATTCAGCAAACTCACTCCTTGGTATTTAGCCAAATGCGTTGAAAACATGTCCACACAAAAACCTGTATGAATATTTATAGCAGCTTTATTCATAACTTCCAAAGCTTGGAAGCAACCAAGATGTCTTTTGATAGATAAATGAATAAACGAATTGTGCTATACCTATAGAATGGAATATTATTCAGTGATAAAAAGAAATGAGCCATCAAGTCTCAGAAAGACATGGAGGAATCTTACATGCATATTGCTAAATGAAAGAAGCCAATGTGAAATTCATACTGTATGAATCATACTGTATGATTCAAACTATATGATATTCTGGAAAAGGCAAAACTATTGATACAGTAAAAAGGTAAATGATTGTCAGAACTTCAGATGGGGGTTGGGGAGTGAAGGAGGGATGAAAAAAGAGGAGCATAGGTTTGTTTGTTTTTTAGGACGATAAATTCTGGATGATACTATATTGGTGGATACCAAATGTATATAATTTATACATTTGTCAAAACTCATAGAATGTGCAACACAAAGAGTGAACCCTAATGTAAACTATAAACTTTAGTTAATGATGATGTAACAGTACTGGTTCATCAGTTGTAACAAATGTGCCACATTAACTCAAGATGTTCATAATAAGGGAAACTGTGTGGGGGAAGAGAGGGTATATGGGTACTCTATACTTCCTGCTCAGTTTTGCTGTAAGTCTAAAACTGCTCTAAAAAATCTAGTCTATTAATTCAAAAAAAATTCTTATTTCAGTCTGTACAAAAACAGGTGGCAGATTGGATTTGGCCCATAGGCCATAGTTTGCTGATTCTTGATCTAATACGTGATATTAGCAGTTTTATTTTAAAGAATCTCTATTTTGGATATTTTAAGTATCTGTAAAATTTAAGAAAATTTGACCTGTTTTATTTTAAAGTTATAACAAAATATTTAATTAAATAATTTAGCCTTATGATTTTAGCTGAAATTTTAAGTTTGAAGACTTAAGATATTTACGAGAATTTAAGATTAATTATTTTTACTAGTTTACTAGATTGACAAGTTCTTTTGAGACCTTCAGAAGGCCTTGTTTGTTAAGACAATTCAAGTATTTCTAAAAAGTTTTCTATCAAATTCGCAAATGCTATATATTTGTTGTATATCAAATTTATAAATGCTGCTTTAAATAAATGTTCGAAGGATTTTACCCAAGCTTGAAGTGGGAGCAACTATTAATCAAAATAAATTTAAAGTGATTGTTAACATTTGTTAAATTTAAAAATACTATAATATCTGTGAATTTAACTTAAGAAACGCTTAAGAAATGTTAAGAAAAGGCTTAAAATGCAATGTGTGGACTCATTTGGATTCTAATTTGAACAAACTCACTCTTACAAGAAAATACGGGACAATCATGGAAATATGAAGACTAGCTATTAGGTAATCTTGAAGAATCATTCTTTTGTGGTGTGCGTGTGTGTGTGTGTGTGTGTGTGTACAACGGAATATTCTTCCGCCATAAAAAAATGAAATCTTGCCATTTGCGACAGCATTAGTTATGTTAAAAGACAATAGAAGAATCCTTATATCTTAGAAACATGTACTCAAGTATTTAAGACTGAAATGATATAATATCTGGGATTTGCTTTAAAACAATTAAGCTAGTGGGCGGAGATGGAGTTATAGAAGAAACAAGATTGGCATGTATTGATGATCATTGCTTAAACTGACAATGGGTACCTTAGATTCATTATACTGGCTACTTTTGTGTATGTTTGGAAATTTCCATGATGTAAAGTTATTTTTTTTTTAAAGCTTAAGAAAGAAAGAAATTTTAAGCTAGTTAAATATTAATCTAATAACTCAAGTAACTTCTAACTAATCTTTTTATGAACAAAGCCACCCTCAAAGAAACCAACAAAACTCAGATTGAACTGCTCACACTCTTCAGGCCTCTAAGGGGGCAGAACTGGTGCTAGTGAGTGAGTTGATAAGGAAATAGGCAGCTTTCTGTTCGTGATACACAGGTACTTTGTACCAAGGTAAATGGGCAGCTTCCAGTCGCAGCTGAGGGCATTCTTCAGGGAATTCATATTATTTGAGAAGGAGATGAGGCAACAGTGGCCGGTCACGTTCATTCCGTCTGTGAAGTTCTAAAGCTGGGTGAGTTGCCTTGCCCACCAGCAGTCACTGCTACAGGGAAGAGAGATCAGACTCATTCTGGTGCCCTGCTTAAGTAGAAATCTGAGGTCCTGTTTTCCTAATTTAAATGATCACAGAGACCTCCTAAGAGTCCCTGCTGTTGAGTTTCGAGGAGTACAACTTGGCCTCACCTACTCTAATCCTTTTTGTAAGGTCATGGAAGAGATTGCTTCCCAAGAGAAAAATGTTACAGTTCTTGAAAAAGCCATCCTTGACCAAGAAGGGCCTGCCAAGGTGGCTCATACACGCCTGGAGACCAGGACATATCGGCCTAACGTGGAACTGTGTCGTGACGTGGCACAGTATAGGTTGATCAAGGAGGTTCATGAGATCACCCATAATGTTGCAAGGTAGGCTGGCAGCTGGTAGGTGGAACACCACTGGGACCCCATTTAAACCTGGATTGTGAACAGGGCTGGGCAGATTCTGTGGTGGGTGAAGCCTGCTAGGCATGAGCTCATTTGTATCTATAATGTTTGAGGGATTCCTTTCTAGAGGACAGGCAAGGGACTCCTTTCTAACTCCAGCCAATTGCTGCCATGCAGAAAATGGACGCCAGAGTTTAAATTTTTCTAAAGAAGTCTAAATCCAGACATTTAGGTAAAATGTACAGTCTTAAATGTTGGCAGTTTATGGAGCTGTCTATCTCGTGAATCTGGCCTGTGGCCACTAATTCGAAATCTCTGTCTTGTGGAGGCGAGGGAAGAGGACATGCTTATTTGGCTTCTGCACTGAACACATGAATACATTCCTTCCCCCCACCCCCCCGCCCCCGAAAAAGCGATGCAGAATGATAAATTATTCCCTTATGTTCTTCCTCTTCTCCTAGATTAAATGAAACATTAGCCCAAGCTCAGGTGGAGCTGAAAGGGCTGAATCGCAGACAGCTTGCCCTGCAGGAGGAGATCCAGGTCAAGGAGAACACCATCTACATCGATGAGGTCCTGTGTATGCCCATGAGGAAGTCCATCCCACTGCGGGATGGGGATGACCACGGGGAATGGGCTGGGGGCCTCCGCCCTGATGCTGTCTGCTAAAAGTAGGACTAGTTCAGATTCTCATTAAACCGTGTCGTAAAACAGTAGTACTGAACTCTTATTTCAGGTAGGCAGCACTTCCAGTCAGCCCACCACAACCCCTCGGCCGGGATTCCAACCTGCTCTGGAGCTGGGATTTGTGTGCAAGGCTCTGTGCTGCTGGTGCGGCTGGTGTGGTTGTTGTTTAACAGTTAAATTCCATGTGTTAGCACAGGCCATTCCGAGAATATCACAGGACTTGGGGCTTTGGGGGAGGCGTCCAAGACATTTTAGTTCGGATTCATTTCAATTCAGTAGTTGGACTGGATCCCTTATTCAGACCATGCCCATCTTCTTACTCTTGAGAGGGGATACAAACATTTCTCTCGGCTCTCGAGATTCCTTTTCCCCTGGAAATAATGTGACTGCTGACTTAGACCCAGACCGGTCCACAGGAAGCCTATTCAAGTCTTACAGGACATAGATGAGAGGGGAGTTGCCCCGGGTCAAGAGTCCCCTTAAGCCTTCCTCAATGCCCGAATGTGTCTCTCTGGACCTCTTTCTTCTGGGAGAAATGAGGACAAGACAGGGCCAAAGGGCTCTCCAGCTCATAGAAATTCAATCTAGTTATAGGGCTTGAGGAGCAGCAGGTAGGCCAGGTTGCTGTTCCCTGGGGTCAGGGGGAACAGAGGGATGATGTCTCTGGTTCCCAGGTTGGAGTGGGGCTGAAGGGAACTAGGGAGCCTGCATGTCAGCTGTGGGGTGGGTGGCTCTGGCAGGAGGAGCTCTGAGTGACACTCTGGGAAGGCTAGAGGTGCCAGCACCGACAGGGCAGGGGTGGGGGCAGCTTATGGGGGGTGTTTGGCATGTGTACAGATCCCAGGGACTGCAGTCTCAGGATTACCAGCCTGGGAGAGAGGGAGGCAACATTCTGGGCTCCACAGCTAAGTTTTTCCAGCTTCTGGGAGAGCATGTCTGTTAGCACCACCATGCAGAAAGGATTTCCTGATCGCCTTTTCTTTCCTGAATATAAACAGTGAGTATGAGTTTAGTGTTGGTTTCCAGACCAGTTAGTAATCATTCAGAATTTTTGTTTTTGTTTTTGTACTTAAGTAACGGTAAAGGAAGAGAAAAAAATTACTCTCATTCCTGCCACAGATTCAAATTGTCACCAGACAATTAACCAGAATCTTGTCATCGGCGTGAGAAAGAATTCATGGACAGACAATGAAGGCGCTGAAGCGCCAGCTCAAGTTTATTGAAAACAAGAGTGCACTCTCAGATGGGAGAGTGGGAAAGCATGAGAGGGAGCTGCCCCGCTTTTCTTGTGGGGCGGGGACTTTACTGACTTTACTGGGGGTGGCACATTCATGGTTCTGGGTGGTCTCTTGGAACTTCGGAGACACCCCTTTTCTTACCCGTTTTTGTCCTTACCGAAATGATGTGGTGTCAGGTGCATGATGGGTACAGTGTTAACCACAATGTTAATTTATTATAATAGCCGTATAATGAGGATAGGGTTAGGTTAAGGACAAACAGGGCTTGGCCTGCACATATGTTCTTGTGGGGAAGAACATCTGTGTTTCTGGGCCACGATATCGTGGTTTCTGAGCTCTAAGGGCCCAGCAGGGTTCATGGCAAGCACATTTGTGTCCTTGTGAGTTCCTCTCTTTTCTGCTCATATCTGGCGATCTGCCTACTCTTAACAAAATCAGTGGGTAAGAAAGCAGGTTCTGAAGTCAGACATACCTCAGTTCAAGTTCTCCAATAGTTCCTACCTCACAGTGGGGCTGAGTCACTGTGGGGCTGAGTGAGATAATGTATGCGAAGGGCTTCACACAGAGTGTGACCCACAGGGAAGCAAGTGTTCAATAAATATGAGCCATTTTTAATACTCCCTACCCCATACCCGCATAATTTCTATGCAGATGTACTCATGGCATAAGCTCAGGTTCATTGCAAGTAGTTTTCCATGTTGCTATATCATCCTTATAATTATTTTAATGGTTACATATTACATACCTCTTTAAAAGTTTTCACCAAGACTGTTTCCATATACCTACCATTTTTTTTCAAATCAAGTTCTGCTTATAGCTGGCTGCCTTCTGCTGAGTCACAGCAGCTCAAGAATACATCTGCGTGATTGTCAAAGGAAGACCTTTGCTGTGGGAAACTGCCCATTCATTCATTCATTCATTCATTCTGCTAACACCTACCGTCTAAGTGCAGAGCTCACCTTCCCGATGCCTTCCACATATGGAGCTGCTTCCGTGCTCTGCCCTAACATTCGGTTCCCTAATACTTATTGGACTTCCAGTTGGTGTTGAGCAGAGCGCTGGTGGCCTGAGATCAGGAAACCTGGATTCTAGTTCTGACACTGTCAAGAAAGCCCCTCCCCATCTTAAGGCTCCTGTAAAGTGAGAGGATTGGCCTAAATGTCCTAGAGCCCTTCTGATCTTTGATGTTCCCTTGGGGAACAAAGGCACAGAGACAGTACAGGATTTAGGCCTGACTCCCAAGAGGTTTAAGAGATTCTTTGCTGTCGTCAAGGGCTGTTCCTAATCTGGGATGGAGAAACCCTCTTTAAGGCTGGGAGCATCAGCTTTGTGCGATCTGGGCTGTGACCGGCCCGCCCAGATACTGAGCATCACCTCTCAGGTGCTGAGCAAATATGCAGCACTCCCCATGTCCTCTCTTCCCCTTGGGAAGTCTCTGGTGCTCTTCTGCTCTGGCTTGGAAGAGTCCCAGCTCAGAGGGCAGACCTTAGAGTTTGTGCTAACCTCACAGGATTATGAGGCCTGTCCCAAAGGATGTGGCATTGGAATTCTTCCAAGTAGCACAGACTTCAGCACACTGGGAAAGTCTCAGGAAGGCTGGCCTTCCCAATAATCGATCTAGGATCCTTCTCTGTTCTGTGGGTTCTGTTGACTGCACTTGCCCTTACCCAGAGGCTCACATCCCGTCATCTTCCTGTGTTACCACCTCTCTGGCCTGATCTGGGGGTGCCAGAGTTGGACTCACTAAGGTCAGAGCCACCCTCCCAGGAGACCAGGATCATATTTGGGTAACAGTAATGACCAGAGTTTTTACATCCTACTGTCAACAAGTACAGGCACCTGAAGCTACAAAACCTACAAGAAATTAATAGGAACTCCGAGATTGTATTCTGAGCTCCCTGCCATATGAAACAAAGTACTGGTCATGAGTCAAGCTCATTGAGGATGAGGACTCTCTGGTGGGGAGGAAGGTCCGTCTGTGTCCAGAAAACTGGGAGAAACCCAGAGAGACGGTTGTATAGCCATGGGATGCAGGCGAATTTAAAGTGCATGGAGAAGGGGCCAAGGCCCGAGCCCTGGGAAACACCAGCACTTCCAGGCTGCGTGACAAAGAGTCCCACAAGCAGACTAAGAGGGAACATCCGAGGGGCTGGAGGAAGCCCAGGAAAGCATGGTGTCACAGATATCAAAGTAGGAGAATGTTTCAAAGCACTGGTGGTCAATGGGTTGAATATTGCAGGGCATCAGCTAAGAAAGGAAAAACATCTTCTAGATTTGATTATAGGCAATCGCCAGTGACACTTTACCAAAGGCAATCCCAATAGAGTATCGGAGGAAGTCAGGCATTTGGACTCAGGACTAGGAACTTCCAGTTCCACCAGGCCGCTCTCTTGAACAGAGGAGATGTAGGTTTTGGAATATGGATGACGACAGCTGTCTGTCATGTGGATGTGAAACAGAAAGCCGGTTTGCAGCCAGAGAAAAAGTGGGAGCTGAGGCACCAAGAGAAAGAAGGAAGAATGCCCTGCAGCTCTCCCTTCCTTGGCTCCAGGCAGTTTCTGAGGCCCCTGGGTTCTAGGAGACACTCAAGGACCTACATACAGCACTTCCTTTTCTGCTCACTGACTCTCAGTGGGTTTTCCGTGACTGCCACTCAAGAGAGTTGTAACTCACAGGCCATGTTGCTTGAATGGATGAGTGGGCTAACTAAGAGGAGAATGGGAGTGGGGGTTACCCCTGAGAGGGATCTTGATGGGTTTCCAGGGAGTGGCATGGCATACACAAAGTCAAAGGGTCTCAAAGAGCCAAATCTGTTTTTAGGGGGAACTGGGTATGGGTTCCTATAAAGCATGTTAACAATCTCAAAGCAAAACCAAGGAGGACTTATTATATAACCTTGTAAAATGGGTATACCATTGGTAATCCCAGCAATTATGACAATCATTAACGTGTTGAGTGCTTATGATGAGTTATTTATACTAACTGTTATTATCCCCATTTCGCAGGTGGGAAAATTGAGGCCTGCAGGGGGGTCACACAGATAAGATTCAGACCGACTTGCCAGGAGTTGCATGGCTAATGAGTTGCTGATGCAATTGGATCTCAGATCCTGAAACCAGAATCTGTTGCCTAAAAGTATTTTTACCTGAAAATTTATCCATGGATTTTGGCAAGCCTTTGTATAAATGTAAAAATTAGAATGAATCTGATCTACTCCCTTTCATTGGGCAGGTTTTACTTGTTCTTTAGCTGGGTGGTTATATTCTCTGTAGAGAAGTTAATACAGATCCCAGTGCCTCCATCAATGGCCCCTCCACAGAAACCATTTGATTCTTCAGCCAGTCAGCAAAAGTATACTCAGATCTATTGCACATCAGGTCTGTGTCACTGGAGGGTATGTGTACATGTGGTCATTCATTTATTCATTCACATGACAAATACTTGCTGGGCTCCACTTTACAGTGCAGGGACTCTGCTAGGCACTGAGATTAGAGGGTGAATTAGACAGAGATCCCTGTCCTTTTAGCACTCAATCCAGAGACAGGCTGCACACAACAAAGTCATTTCAGATAGTAGGAAGTGCTATGATGGAAATAGGGTGATGTGAATTGAGTGACAGAGCAGGTGGCTACTTTAGATTGTGTGTTGAGAGAAGGCCTTTCTGATGAGCTGACACTTGAACCTAGATAAAGGTAAACAAGAAGGCGGCGGTCATATAAGTAATCGAGGAAAACACTGTCACCTGACCTTTTTAGTGAACAGAGAATAGGCCAGTGAGGCTGGAGGAAAGGAGAAAGTAGTATATGGTGAGCTTGAGGGTAGACTGGGGTCAAATCATGTAAGGTGCTATAGACCACTGTCAAGTTCAAACCAGCTTCTGGAAAAAGGCATGTATGTGGCTGGGACCCCCAGGGGAAATTTCCAGGAGGTAGCAGGAGACCTGGTCCTCTAGCCCATTCACTGAAATATTCAGAGTCTGAGGGTGGGGGGAGGGCAGGGGCCAGCAGGGGGTCAATGATCTCTCCAGCCCACCTGCACCCTGTCCCTTCTGTCTTCCACCTCATCAAATGAAATTGGCTCTTCTCCGAGTTTCCTCGACCACCACGAAACCCTGGTCTTCCAGCGGGTGAGTGTCCAGCCCTCTGAAGGAAGTGGCCAGCTGATACTAGCTCCTACCTGCCAGGATAGTTTCCTGGCACTGGTCTTGGCTGAGGTGGGGCTGTGGCAGCCAGGAGGTGGTCAAGGCTGAGGGGAGGAGTGGGACTAGCCCCAGAGCCAGTGGGGCCTCAGTAACCCAAGGCTCAGGGCCTCTAGACAGCTCTGGGAGCCTGTCCTTGCTGGAGGATACAGTCCGGACTCCAGCCCCTGCCAGGGGAGCCCTGTAACTTGCTTTTTTCACTTAGTATGCCTTGAAGGATGTCCATACCAAGACATGAAGATACACTTCGGTCTTTAAATTGCTGCATGATACAGAATTACTGGGGTTTATGTCACCAATTCCCAAGCTGGTGGACTTCATAGTTGATTATAATTTTCTGCTATTACTAGTGGTCCTTCAGTAGACATCTTTGTCAGCTCTTCTTGAACCAGTATTTCTCTAAGGTGGTAGAGCACGTCCATGAGACTAATAAAACCGTAAATTAATCCAGCCAACCTATCATGTAGGTGAGTGACAAGATTAGGCTGTGACTTAGAAGGGTCCCCCTGGGGACAAATTGGAGGGAAGGGGATTGCATAAATTCCTTAGGAATGACTTTGGCTGACGAAGCACAAAGGCCTTGGGGTTAGACATGCTTTCGTTCCCAGTTTTGCTGGTAACTCATCTGGGAATGGTAGGTGAACCCTCTCCCTTCCCTAGGCTTCATTTTCTTTATCTGCGAAGAAGAGACATAGGGAGTGGTAGTGAGAAAGGCTGGTGAGGTGGTTTGTAAGGTT
>NW_006442497.1:1155773-1177991 GCF_000325575.1 Pteropus alecto
TGGCTGGATTAATTGTACGGTTTTATTAGTCTCATGGACGTGCTCTTACTGATTGCTTAAAAAAAGACATATTTGTCTATGACAGTAAGATAGGTCAAAACAAATAAAGCATATTACTTTGAAACAATTGTTCACTGTAAACAAAGGTTGAATCGCACCTCAACAAGATCCTATTTTAAATCATTCGACAAAGATTGAGTGCCTCCTCTGTGCCTGGCGGAGTTCCAGGCAGTGGGGATATACAATAACAGCAAAAATGTGTGCTGTAAAGGGGCTTACATTCCACTTGAGCATTTAAAATTTTGCGTGTGGGTGTGTATGTGTCTAGATTTTTTTTTTAATCTGCAATTTTGCGAATGTAGAGGCATAGGAATAGATTAATTTTCTAAGCACTACCCAGGGAAGCCATGCAAATTTCTCACCATATGTGATATTCAGCCAATGAATTAATATTCTGTGGCTTCAAATTGCAAATCAAAATTTCTGTAGGTCTCTCTCTAGAAAGCTGTTTGGGTAAAATGTACAAAGGGATAAATATCCACCAAAGAAAGGGTATTTTGTGTTTATTAAAATTTTTTTTCAAGTTACAGTTGGTGACATTTTCCCCCTGAAACTATACATCTCTCATCCTAAAAACATCATAAAGATGTATTTATAACTATTTTACTAGAAATGCTTGCTTCCTATTTTACTAGAAATGCTTGGTTTCATCATACACAGCAGTACTTCTAAGCCAAACATAGTAAAACAAATTTTCATTGATTCCCCTGAATGCTCCTGTGCTTAATGGAACTGTAGTATAATTGACTCCAAAATCATCTTGCTGTGGTAGGCAATGCATAGTAGTTTAAGAGAATGGATATATGATTGGATTGGATTTGATGCTCACTTTCGACCCTTCCTAAATGTGCGATCTTTGGCAGATTAATTTTGCTAAGCCTCAGTTAGTTTCCTTATCTCTAAGAGAGAGAGAACGACAGTCTACCTTCTAGAGCTGTTGTGGGGATTAAATGAAACTATGTGAATTTATACCTAGTCCATAGTAAATACTCAACCAGTGATCATTTAATGAGGTTTGGCATGGATTGACTAAGTAGGGCATGGAGCGAAACTAGATTCTTCTCATTTTATCATTTGGGTGGAAGAAAGAGTTTTGGGTTCTGAATTGGGAAACTATAGTATTAGTTCTGCCTCTAACTGGCCATATGACTCTGGACAAGTCATGTCCCTTTTTTGAGTGTGTTTCCTCATTTATTAAACAAGATAGAAGACATTTATTGAACACCTAAGGTACAGGCTCATGTATTTCATTACATGTATTAAATAATTTATTCTTCCCAGCAGACCTATGTGGGATGTGCTATTATTTCTCTGTTTACACAGAGGAGCTAACACTCAGGGAGGTTAAATACTCAAGCCCACACAGCAAGTAAGTGGCGGGTTAGAACTCGAACCCAGGCAGCCTGTCTTGGAAGCCCAGGTGCACCAGGGCTAGGAAATGAGGCCATTCCCATGTGGGTTCAGTGTCACTTAATCCCCACGACAGCTCTAGAACCTCATCCCAGCATATTTGTGTCTCATAAACCTTAGCAATATGTTGTTCAGCTTTACCCATTTTACAAATAGCAGAAACTAAGGCCTAAGCAGGGTAAAGAACTTATTCAAGGTCATACAAATTAGTGGCCTGAGTGGACCAAGGTCTCTAGTGGGCAAAGGGAGTGGCCCGAGGCTTTTCCTTTAACCAGGTCTCAGGACACTTCCAGCCCAGAGAGTCAGAGCTCCATCCCTGAGAGTCTCTTTAAAAACATCGTCAGTTTGCCTATGAATAAGGGTTTACAATCACAGCCTTGCTTTCCTTATACACTAGGAAATTCAGAGGAGCTGGGTACCCGTCACTTCGTCCCAGGACTTCATCAGCTCCATCAACAACTAAGAGGCAGCACCAGGGATTCAGAACACATTTCCCACTCACAAATACAGACAAGGATGTGCTGCAGTTCTCCCATGCCATGTTTGTCCCAAGAACTGGGTGATCTATGTGGACCTTCAGTGGTCATGTGGGGAACAGCCATCCTAGCCTGTTGCTCTAGGTTGGAGGAGGACAGGCATGGACAAGAAGTTGTCACAGAGGTCACCATTCTGTCGGCTGTCTCATCTACCACTGGGCCTGTGAATGCAGTATTTAAAAACAAATACTTTTTAAAAAATCTATGGGTTTGGAAACCTCAAGTGCCCTGCATTTTCCCATGAGCATCTCTGGGTCTTGGGCCTGTCTCCATTCCTTGGGAACTGGAATTCTGTATAGTAGTTCTTCTTGTGCTTAAGGCAATCGCTGAAGGTCCTTCAGACCTTTTTTCAAGGGCTCCACAGAGTCAAAATGATTTTAACATTAATACCCAGATGTCATATACTTTTTTCACTCATCCTCTCTGGAATTTCCCGGAGGTTACATAGTTTGAAGCAGTGATGAGAACCCTGCTGTCTACTGTTAGGCCAGACATGAAAGAGATTTGCAAAACTGTAAAACAAATTGACTCTTTTACGAAAACGTGTTCACATAAATGACATTTTTGTGAACATGTTTTCCATAAAAGATCCTCTACACTTAGATCCTGTGCTTGAGGATGAAAGGAAACTAACCACAACTAGTCCGCACTATAAATAAATCATTACGCCATCAATCAATCGGTCTCCCAGCTGAGGCTCCCTTCTCACATCAAGCAAGTTGCCTCCTCTCTGGTCCACAGGAAAGTAGGTGGGCCCCAAGGGCCCTTCTGGTTTCAGCATGCTACAGCACGTTAGATTGTCTTCTCCCATCAGTCCCAGGAGCCCCCCACAGGTGGGGTCCTATTCTCTTCACCAGTGTCCATCGTTTCTGAATGTTAGTGAAACAGGAACAGTATTTACCCAACAGCACTGCAGCGATGTTCAGGTGAGACAGAATGTGGAAGGGCTGAAATTTATAAAGTTGAAATATATCCACGCTGGATATATATGAGCTTTAACAAAGGCCTAAAACCTGAGCATACATATGGACACAACATATAAAAGACAAGGGAAAATCTGAAATGAGACACTTGTCAAAAGTATTCTGAGGTTTTATTAACTTACATCTATTGAAAAAACCCTATATGCAACTATATGCACAAAAATCTCAAAGGACCGAAGCAATACATCTCTATGGCATGGGCTTAGGAATTTATAATTACCCCCAATTTCAAACACACTAGATTTCTCTGATTATAAAAATAACATACGGTCATTGTAGAAAATTTGAGAAATATAGGAAAGCGCAAAAAGGAAAATTAAAACCACCCACAATTCCACTGCCCAGAGATAACTGTTAACATATTTGGTGTATCTCGTCTATGCTTTCAAAAAAAAACTCTTTATGTGTTTTAGATGATTGACATCACACTAAATATACAATCTTGTGTCCTGCTTTTTTTTCACTTAACATTGCATTAAGAACATTTCCCCATGACATCACAAATGCTTCATAAATGTGAGTGTAACGGCTACTTTCCGTTCTGCCCCACACCTGAGGACTGGGCACCGTGCTGCCTGGATGGGAACATGAAGGAGACACAAGAAAAGCAGATGCTGGAGATCTGAGTCCACAACACTGATATATTAGGTGCTGAGGTCCTTCCGTAGGAGAGAGTTCTGGCTCTGAACAGGCTCCTTCTAAGAACTGAGAATTTCCCTGCTTTGTTGGAGGACATGCTGGTAGGTTTCCATTCATCTGAAATCAGACCCGGCCAATATCAGTATCAGGAGGCTCTGACAGGAAGGCCAGCCAAGATAAAAAACATTTCTGAACTGATCATGTCAGTGAGTAGAAAACATGGTTCTATTTGCTCTGGTTAGTTATACCTTTTCAGGTACACAGGTTAGCAGGGCAAGAAACGGCTCTGAGTGGCTCTGAGCTTTTAGCTCTGTGGCCGAGTAAGGGTGTCAAAAATCAAAACCGAAGGACAAAACGAGAAATCACCCCTGGATAGTTGGTAAATATAGCACTTTAAAGTCTCCTGAGGCCTTCGTATTACCAGCAGCCCCAGCTTTTGCTGGGGCGTTCGTATTGGCGTGGAAGTGGCAAAAAAGGAGAGAGAGAAGAAAAAGGAGTGGGGGGAGGGGATGCCCCAAGTGTCCGTCTGCGAGAACCAGGTCTTCAACTTCAAAGTGCTCCTAGCTTCTTCCTCTGGAGAGTGCTCATTACATCATGGGGTAGGCGATGACAAAATAGTTAAGCTCTGAGTTGATCAGCTTTCTGAACCTCCGGTAAATTTCCCTCAGTGTCCTGTCCTCTTCATTCGTCTCATATCTGTTTGTATAAATTCTCACCTGTGCCAACAGAGGAAACACACCCTCATGCATACACTGTGACTGCATCGCTCAGGTACCGAAAACAACGCGAATGATGTATATGTGTACAATTGTTGCCAGAATCAGGACAAACCCAAACCCAGCAACTAAGGCAAAAACTCCAGGCTCCCATCTATGAAACTGTTAATTTCCAGTCGGCGGACTCAGATAAGATGACTGCCTCCATTCCCTGCCTCATTGCTGACTTTCGTCCCGGAACAGAAGCACCTTGGCTGGTCCCGAGCCCAGGGCCTGGATGCCCCTGTTCTATCCCTGTGCGACCGCCTCAGGTGGCTCTTACCTTGAGTGTGCGCAGGGCACACTGTCCTTCTTCCTGACTCTTCAGGATCCGCTCCACAAAGTTAACATCGAGGAAAGCCCAGATTTTGAAGTAAAACAACTTCCTGCAGGATAAGATAAGGAGGTGCAGCTCCTCGTCGAGGGACTCGTGGTTGTTGTTGAACTCAAAAGTTAATTTCTGGAAAAGCACCGGAGGGGAAGACGTATGTGGGCAGAGATGCTGGGACTAACTGGATCATTCTAGAATATTTCCATAACCTGGCTTTGGGTCTCCTAGGCATGGCGGTTCGAGAGCTTTAGATAAGAGACATGTGACCATGGACATATAGGTCACAGAGGGAGAGATCTGGGGATGAAGATGATCTTCCCCGAGTCAGTGAAACTTGGAGTTTGGAGGCAATGTACTTGGAGTCCAGACACCACAGTGCTGGTCCCAGCCCTGCAGTGGGCTGGCCGGGTGACTGTGGACAGGCCACCGAACCTTAAGTTCTGTAGCACAAAAGAATAACAGTGCCGTCTGCCTGCCACTTCAGGGCTATCTCAGTATCGGATGAGCTCCGAGCACGCCATAGTCAGTCACTGTTAGTAGTGGTATTACACCTATTAATGTCAATTGTCACAACCTTCTGTGAGGTCCTTAGAAGGGACAAAATGACCCTGATTTTGTAGATGGGGAGCTGCCAGATTATAGCCCATACCTCTGAGCCTTTCAGTGACTTAGGGCAAATTTGGCTTTTTGTTTGGTTTGAAGTCACATTGTTTCCTGCTTGCTGCAACCTAGTGAAAAGGTAGGAAGAGGCTGCAGACCTGCTACTCACCTGTAGAGGTACCTTATTGCTCAAGCTTTGCAGCTCTGAGCCAGGGATATAGAGATTTTCCTTGGTTGACAGCCAAACTAGAAAATTCCTTGTGTTCCATGTGTAGGAAGTAAGCAGCAGATTATGTTGTCTGCTGTGTTCTTGGGAACCAGTGGTGGCTTAATTTGGTCACATTTCCCAGAACCTCAATTTGAGATTGAGTGTGTGCAAACCCAGCCAAGAGTAGGCAGCAGTGGCCTCTCCGCTGGGTAAGCCAGTAACATGGGTATGAAAGCCTCCCACCCTTATGTCATACCTACCTGTAGAGTGTGCCGGAATGTGGGCAGGAGATCCAGCAGAGTGGGTCGCATGGACCAGTCTGGGTCACTGAAATAGCAGCTTCTCAGACTGATGCTCCTGATTGGGATCTCCTGCAAGAGAATCCGAACCAAGCGCTCGTACTTCATGACTCGCTCAAAGAAGAAGTTCACCTTCAAGTTGGTGGTGTGCCTGGCTAGCTTGGCCCAAGACATGCCCCAGATGACCTGCCCGTGGGGGTCATGAACGTGGCATTTGATGTTTATAGTCCGGAGGGTACTGGAATTATTCTCACACAAGTCCTCAAGTAGCTCGTCAGAGATGCAGTTGTAGTTGAGGGTCAGGGACACAAGGTTGCGGAACGTGGACATGGTCTTGTTGAACTCGGAGCTGCTGTAGACGGCGAGGTGGTGGCTGAAGAAGTCCTCTATGTTGAGCTCTGATGCCATACTCTCATTCCTTAAGTAGCTCAGAGAGTTTAGAACATGACAGCCTTGCTCCACAGTCACCCTGGCCCCTTTCAGGTTGAGATAATCCAGGTGTTTGCCCATTTTCTTTAAGAAGAAGGTCAAGCTTTTGATGAAAGAGCTCTTGATGCTGTGCCTCCAGACCAGGCGATCCAGCTCCAGGTGCTGAATGGAAAGAGATTTCAGACGGCTGTTACTCTTGCCGAGACATGAGAGAAGGCCTCGCATGGTGACCTGGAACTTCTTGGTCAAGAGAGCATTGTAAGGATTCATGAATTTGATCTCCAGGTGCTCCAGATAACGACCAAATTTCTTAACGTACCAAAGAGCTGACTCGAATTCAGATGCATGTACCCTGGAAGGTCTCCCACTGAATGTGATGGTCCTGTATCGCCAGAGGTCAGCCGAATACATCATCTGGTTCCATTTTCTGCAGACGAGAGCCGCCCTGGACCTGTCTCTGTCTCCCAGCCACCAGAAAACACGACGCAGGCACACATCGGGCAGAGTGGCCCAGCAGCTCTGGTCTTGGGGCTCGATCAATTGGCTTTCTTCATCCATCAAGGAACCAGGATGTCCAGTGCAGCTATGTGATAGGCAGGGCTTCCAAAAATGAGGAAAGAAAAGTAATCACTCTTTTTCTGTGGAGAGTAAAAAGGAAGAGCCATTACCTGCCAAACAGAAATTAAACTTAGTTGAATAAATTTGCACTGTGGGTCCATGTGTAATAGGCACTGTGCTGGTGCAGGTGGGGCAATAATAAATTCACCTTATGGTCAACACCCGCAAGGAGTCACAAGTCCATTAGGGGTCTATCAGGGACGCAGACCAGCACTCAATTACAATAGAGTGGGAGAAGTGAAAAGGTTCAGGCATATTCATGGTGCAGGGTAGCACAAACGAGCGTTGATTCATTCTGTCTGGGTAACGAAGAAGTAGAGAAGATTGCTCAGAGAAGATGATGTCAGAGTTGGGTTTTGCAGGGTGAGTAGGATTTGCAAGGCATACCAGGTTGGCCTAGTGGTGGGGGTGGGGGAACTGATACATTCCAGCCAGAGGGAACAATCTTCGCAAAGCCACAGAACTGTGAATGTACAGTGATGTGTTCACATTCAGGGAACTACAGATTGTTTGGAGTTTAATTTGTAAGGGGCAGGGAGTGATGGGATGGGAGCTGGGGCAGTAGGAGGTGCTAGATTGAGGGGCCCTGAATGATGTGATAAAGATCGTGTCCCAGAGGCCAGGGATTCCCACTGTTCCCTTTGGATTCCCCAAGACTTTGGAATCCTGACATGGCCAGCCCTCTTCTCTGGATGAGAATTACTGTGTTGAGCTACATTGCTGCTGCTGTGTTGACATTCAAAAGGCATAGCAGCAGAATAGGGTGAAGAACCACACTGAGGTCACAGGGGGTCAGAAAAGGTTGAAGGGTCACTTGTATGGAAGTGATGTGGTCAGCATTGAAGTCTAGGAAGTACATTCCAGAGATCGGAGGAAGGATGGTCCAGAGCGGAGTCCAGGCTCAAACCTGGGACTAGGGTGGCATCATAATGGGAATGGGGTTGGTTGTGAGTTCTTTGGAGGGCATGATTTGTAGCTGGGGAATGCTAAGGCCTGCCTGATAGACTGAGCCCTCAGATTTTGTATTGCCATGTGCTGAAATCTTCATGACTTTTTGCTTTTAATGTTTCTCCTGCCAGAAAACTCTCCTCGTCTTCTTTACCTCTCCCAATCATCCCATTCTTCAAGGTTCAAGCCCTATCACTCTTAAGGCTTTTATTGGCTACTTTACCAAGTGTCCCAAGATTATTGATCATGGCTCATAAAAACTCAAAGCCAGAAAAAAATCTGATAATTGCTTTCTTTACAAATGGAAACTGAGACCCAGAAAGGTGAAGGGGCTTGCCTGACGCTACACAACAAATTAGTAACAGGGCCCAGGCTAGAACCTGGGCTTTCTGACTCTTTCTCCTCTACTTTTTCTTACCTTCTCAGGTGGTAGGCCTCAGGTGCTGAGGGACAAGTTAATCAATTCAGGACAGACATTTGTCTGTGCAAGACCTCTCTTTGGATTTATTTATTCATTCATTCCATTTTAACTCTTTGTCTGACTTCATTGCCCCACCGTAGTCAATGATTCCAGTGTGTTTTTGTTTGTGTATGTGCTTGCCCGATGCATATTTAATATTTGTAAGCATCATTCATGTCACTCTGCACACATCTCACCCATTGTGTTCATTTGCTGAATGGATTGTCATGGTGGGTGTTCCGGCCTGTCTCCTATCCACTCTCCCTATGCTGGCTCCCAGCCTCCTCCAGCTCCCCCCACCACCACCACCACAATGGTGTCATCATGCAAGCTCCTGTGAAGGACTTTGGGACCTTCTGTGCCTTTGTCCTCACTACCCCATCATCACCTGCAGAACAATTGGGCCCCTGCCTCCAGCTGGCCCTCCCATCTCCAGGTCAGACAGTCTTCCATATGGGATTTGGCAGCAGCTTGCCCCACCCCCACCCCCACCAGGACACAAGGCTCCAGTGGCTTCCCAGAGTCGCTGCCTCTGTCAGTATTCAGCCTGGTCCTCTCTTTTCCCTCATGTCACTGTTGATCCTTTACTATGATCTGCATCCAAACCTTTCTTTCCACGGGGCCCACACATTCCTAGGGACCAGCTTCATTCTTTTTTTGAGTAGGTACTTCAAGGTTTCACAAATGAAGAAATAGGTTGCCATACATAGACTGCCTGAGGCTAGGGGCCTCCACAGCACTTAACCTGAAGTAAGGTGCCTAAAATGTACTCAAGAAAAGCAAAACCAATTAGAGAGCTAAAGAAACCCTTCTCCCTAACAAAGTCACAGGTCAGAAAAATTATCAGACTCTTTAGGCCATAGGGTGTGTTTAAAAGAACATATGTGGTATGCTGGGAAGGTTGTTGCAAGTGGTCCAAAAGTCATCTGTAAATTCAGGGAACACCCTCCCCTCCCCCAAAGACCTCACCAGTGAGCGGCAGAGTAGCTTGGATCATTAGTGGGTCGGATCCTGGTTCTGTCAATTGCTATGTGTGACCTTAGGCTAATTAATTTCTTTGTACCTCAGTCTCCACATATGTAAATAGGGGTAATAACAGTACCTTTCTCCTAGTGTCAGGAGGATTAAATGAGCTAATATATGGAAAGTACCAGAACAGTGCCTGGCACATAGTGAATGCTATACAAGTGCTTGCTGCTGTCGGTAAGTTGGTGCCAAAGCACTTCTACAACAGCCTTGTACCGAAGGTATGAACGCACCCATTTTACGAATGCGGAAACGGAGATGTCAGATGGTTACGAAAGTCTCCCAATGAGATAAAGTAGTAAGTGGGGATGTGGATTTGAGATAAAGTAGTAAGTGGGGATGTGGATTTGAACCCAAATCTAGTCTTGGTCTACCTTATCAGAGCTGCCCACCTGGGAAGGAGACCTAAGGATTTCCTTCCACCTCTGGGAAGCTTCATGGAGAAGGACTGCTCACCTGCGCGGGTCCCGGCGCATTCCCCGGCTCATTCCCGGGCTACCCTTACCTGCACGCCGGCCGCACCCCGCTCTGGCTGCCGGGTGATTGGGCTGCAGGGACCGCGAGAGCGCCTGCCTGCTCCGCCTGCACCTCTGTGCTCCGACGCCAACTCCGTGACCTCCTGGGGCTGCGTCTTACCCTCGAAGAGGTTAAATGCTAAGCCGCGGGCTGCCTTTGTGACGCGCTGCCACCTGAGGGGCTCTGTTCATCCCCACTGGGCTTAGGGGCCCAAACCTGGGGTTGCCAGGTCAGTAGAGTGTGCCTGTAGAGGGCTAGAGCGGTGTCAGCGCAAACAGTCCAGGAAAGCGCCCAGCCAGGGGCTGGGAGGCAGGAGGCTCGGTCTGCGCAGGTTAGAATAGGCATGTCTCCTGCCCTTCACTCTTATTGCAAGGGAGAGGTTCTGCCCTGAACTTGGGGCTCAGGCCCAATCAGTGCACTGCCTTTCCTGTCCTGACCCAGCCCCAGGGTCCTGTTGCATCCAGAAAGACCCAGCTTGCCCAGTCAGAATCCACTGTCATATGCTCTAGGCTTCCAATCTTCCCTTAGACAGGGCCTCCAAGCAAACCTGACTCACCCAACGTGACAAAGCTTGAGAACTGATCCACCTTTCAAGTTGGGGGAGGATAGAGAGCACCTAACTCACCCACTTTCCTTGGCCTTTCCATCCCAGGGAGGGGCTTGTGCCCTAAGAGGTCTTCCTAAAAGCTGAGCAGACAGGTAGGGGTATATTGTTTGCAGGCTGCATCTTTAGGCTTCTCCAGGCTGCTCTCCCAACAGCTGTCAAAGGCATCCCTTTGGGCTTCACCAGTGAGCTAAGAGGGGTCTATGGGAGGCTTGGGACAATGTTTAATAGAGGCTTGTCATCATCAGGGGTGTGGATGGACGAATTAGAGAACACCCACGCCAGTGACATTTATGCAGCCCTTGCCTGTCACCCAGCCTTACTTCTCTCCTTCCCTCTCCTTCTTCCTTTTTGTCCTCCCCTTTCCTTGAGCACTGCCTCACTCTGCTGTCCTAGCTGCTGCCATCCCTTGCCCTGGAAGAAAACCAGTGAGGAATTTAAAAGAAAGATGAAGGAAAAGCTTCCAGGGAGGATAGTTTTTATTCTTCGGGGACCATATATATACACATATAATCTCAAAAGTCAACAGTAAAAAAACAAACAGTCCATTTAGAAAATGGGCAGAAGACATGAACAGACATTTCAGATGACAAATAAGCAAGTGAAAAGATGTTCAACATTTTTAGACTTTGGAGAACTGCAATTTGAAACTACAGTAAGATATGACCACATACCTGTTAGAATTGCTAAAGTTAGAAAAAAAATGACAATGACAATAGCAAATGCTGGCCAGGGAATGTGGGGAAACTTGATTTCTCATATATTGCTAATGGGAATGTAAAATAGATGAATTTGGGGTCCCCAAGCTGTCCAGGCTATGGGCCTCAGATGTTTTATCGAAATTCTCGGGCAGAAGGGCTGAAGGCTTTTCTCCAACTAGTTTATCTGTAGATCTTGGGCAAATCAGCATCTCTGTTCAAAAAAAAAGAAAAAGAAAAACAGTTAAAATCCAAACCTTTTCTCCCATAGGAAGGAAATCCAAGGAAATCAGCATCTCAGTTCAAAAAAAAAAAAAAAAGAAAAAAGAAAAAGAAAAATCAGCATCTCTGTTCAAAATCAGCATCTCTGTTCAAAAAAAAAGAAAAAGAAAAACAGTTAAAATCCAAACCTTTTCTCCCATAGGAAGGAAATCCAAGGAATAAAACCTATCTCTTCTCACAAGTAAGGACTACCACAGAAAGTAAGCAGGAAAACCAGCATTAAAATGAAATTTTATGAATCTGTAGTACCTTTTCTTCTTCAAATCTAGCTGGAGTTTCTCATATGTTTTTCTTTAAATGAAGTTAACCACCGACATTTCTCCTAAAGAAATGGATATAAAAAAAGTTTGATGAGTTTAAAGTGAGACGTGCCAGTCTCTGGATATTGCTATCCCCAGTTCCAGGAGCAGGAACATTGAGCTACAGGTTGCAGAGAAAAGGCATGAAGCCCAGTGAGCCAGGAGAGGCCTATGGGGGGCTTGGGGCAGTGTTTACTAGAGGCCTGCTATCATCAGCGGGGTGGAGGGACAGATTAGAGAACACCCATGCCAAGGACTCTTATGCAGCCATTAAAAAAGAAAGAGTCATATCATTTGACTTGGAAGGATGTCCTCAGGTATTGCTGAATCATAGCATTAAGATGCAAATTGTGTAAATGTCTAACCACTATATGCCGCACACCTGAAACTAATACAAAATAATATAGAACGTCAACTGTAATTGAAAAAAATAGTTAAGGCCCTGGAAAAAAATAACATTAAGATGCAAAGAAATGTTTATAACTGGACTCCTAATGTGTATGTTTGTATGTGGTTATATAATAGGGTTGCCAGATGAAATACTGGAATGTCCAGTTAAATATTAATTTTAGAGAAAAGAAGAGGTTTTTTTAGTATAAGTATGTCCCATGCAGTTAGTTTGTAGTTATTCTTCTCTAAGTAATATGTTTCCATTTGCTAAATTCATCAACCCTTTTAAATAAAGATAGAGGAAAGTATGGAAGGAAACAACACATTATGGGAGGCAAGAAATTATGGCTGTAATAACACCCCCAGCAAGAATGAAATTCATCCATACTTGCAAAATTATATGATTATGTGCATATATAGATGCATAAAGAAGTTAGACAAATAAGGTCTGGGTCTACTTTTTTTTGTAAGGAGTGTGCATCATAGATTAAGTGAAAAAGACAAATGGCAGAGTAATGAGTACAGGAAAATAATGTGTGGGGAAAAGAAAAAATTCAAACCCTGTATAGGCTGGTTCAGGTTTGTGTGAGCAAAGGTAAAGTTTTGAAAAGACACCCACCAGGCTACTGACGTTATCTCAGGGCATGGGACTGCGGAGGAGCTGGGGTGAGAGTGAGGAGGATTAGCTTTGCCTCTATATTTCTTTGTATGGTATTATATCAGCCGGTTGCAACAAAATCTAGTACTTTTGTGTTTTGAAAAACAAAAAAAATAATAAGAGATTTTTTTTTTTTTTTTTTAAGAGAAGCATTCTGTCTGGAGCTTAAGAGCATTAACTTTGGAACTATATACATGTGGATCCCAGGCTGGATTCTGTGACATAATTGTATAACCCTGGGGAAGCTACTCGGTCTTTCTTTCTATTTTCTTTATCTATAAAATGGGGATAAAATACCTGCCTATTGTTTGTAATGTAGATTAACCATTTGTAAAGACCTTTGCATTGTAGCTGGCATATAATTAACTACCTCTAATGCTAAATTTTGTTATCACTAGAAAATAATCTAGAGTGTAAAAGTCAGGATATTGAGGCTGAAAATCCTGATCTGCTGGAAGTACACCTTGATTTGCTGGAGGTGATGCACCAACTGGTTTAGGATCTTGACCGAGGCTCTGTTGTCTGGGCCTCAGTTGCCTTATCTCTACCATGAGAGAGCTAGACTGTATGCCCTCAACTTCATTCATTTAACTCGACAGTTTTGGAGCATTTGCTGTGGTCAGCCCTTGGGCCAGGAACTGAAGACACAGAGATGAAAGATCTGGCCCTTCCTTCAAAGGTGGCCCAGACTCTGGGAGATTATACAAACAAACCAGGTGGTAAATGCTACAATAGAGTGCATTTGGACACACAGAGAAGGGGGAGATAAGGAAGAGCCTTCCCAGTGGCAGTGTATGGGAACATCCTGCAGGGCTTGGATTTCTCTAAGCCCTGTCCAGATGGTTGATAGCCACGTAAGGAGAAAACAGAGGCTGGGTACCTGATGCTGGTCCAGTGTCGGCAGGGGAAGCAGGATACCACACTGAGAACATCTCTTCAGAATGTCATAGACTGCCTCATCTTCTGTAGTAGAGGCGACCCAAGGCTTGTGCTCTGACTTCAAAGGCAGATCCATGGTTTTATTCGTGCCATCTGATGCTTGCTTTGTTGAATTTTCAAGAAGAAGAGGAAATCTGTTTATATTTTTCATCTTTGGACGGACATCTTTTTCTGCTATGAAAGTTTGATCTTCAGCAGCCTGACTTGGAAGGGGTGGAGGAGAAATGCTTGGCTCTCCAACTGGAAGATATTTTGCAGACTTTGATATTGTACGACATTTATCCTGCAATTGTGAGTAATATATCAGATTTAAAAATGACTTTGGCTTTAATGGTTGGACACCACAATAGATTAGATAACCTGAAAACTTTCCACTACAAACACTTAGAAATGCTTGATAAAATATGACAAACATTCATTTAAGTTGAGCTGACTTTTTAAGAAAGCAACCAACCAATCAATTGAGTGAGCAAGCAAGCAAGCAAGCAAGCAAGCAAGCAGGCAAGCTCCATGTTCCAGGAATAGAGACCCGACCTGTTAAGTACATGACACTTTGGGAGGAAATGTGTGGTCAATCTTGCAACTAAGGGCTTGGATGATAGAAGAATCCCATTCACATACTGTGGGAATTGGAAGTATGACTTCCCTTTCCATGCATAAAGCTGAGAACAATGAAGGCTAAAGTATGGTGTCTAAGGGAAAAGAATAAGCTAATTGGAAAAGATAAGTGGCAAGGGAGCTTGTCTACCTTGAGCTGGAATTTGAGCGTGGGGAAGAAAAATTGACACTCCTGAAAACTCAAAATCACAGGCCTATTCTTGTATCTGGGGCTCAGATTTACATTAGCCTCATGGTCTGGGAATATCCAAGCAGAAGAATTCACATAAATATTGGGATATATGGCAGAAGCAATAACGAAATCCCTCTGGCAGGTACATAACTTCAAACTAGGTCATACAAGATTCTCACAGATAAGTGTCCCACCAAATAGAAAAATCACAATTAGAACTTACAAATACACAAGGAAGCAATTTACCTTGCGTAAGAGTCATAGACACAACCAACAGCAGGATTAGTCTCCAAGATGTTCAGATAAGAGAACTATAGGATAGGAGAGTAAAATTAATTAAAAGTGAATAAAACAAGAGAAAAGAATAAGATCCTATGAACAAAGAGTAGGCAAATTTGAATGAGTGATAGAGATAGAAATGAAAACTCAATGGATGAAATTACCAGAATATAGGAGAGAGAAATGGAAAAAGTATGAAACATCCTAGGAGACATGAAGTTAGAATGAGAAGACCTAATATACACCCATTGTGTTCTACAGGAAGAACTGGGAGAACATAGGAGAGTTAGGCACCAATGAGGATCCAAAGGGATTAGAGCCGAGACTTTTTCTCAACTGATTAAGAACATAAATCTTTAGATTCAACAGGAGAAATCCTGAGGAAAAAGAGAAAAAAAAAACCCCACCACATTTGAGAACATCGTTCTGAGCAGTATGAGTAAAAATAAATCCTTAGCTGCATCGTGGTGAAATCACAGACGATCAAAGGCAAAGAGGATCTTGAAATCAATCAAAGATAAAGGTCTACAAAAAAATGACAATTACACAGAAAGCAGAGAATTACATGGAAAGATTATCAACAGCAATCAGAGGTGGGAAGATGGTGAAATAATTTTCAAAATGCTAAGAGAAAGTAACTGTTAACCTATAACTTGATATCCAGCTAAACTATTGAAGAATGCGGAAAGAAGTAGTACATATTCAGGCAACTAAAGATTTGCTACTCACAGTTTTCTTGCTGAAGGAACTGAAAAGTGTATTTCAGAAAGAGAAAAATCTTCCTGAGAAGGCAAGCTTGGGATTCAAGAAAGGATGTGAGCAAAGAAAAAGGTAAACATGTGAGTTTATCCAAGCAGGCATGAGTTGCATAAGACAACAAAATAATAATGACAAAGGAGGGATAGTATGAAAACAAGATGGAACTAAATTATTCTGGCAGCATTTACATATATGGTGGGACTAGAGGATCAGAGTTAATATATGCTCAAATCCACGTATTGTTTGTAAGAGGGCAGAGAATATGATTAATTTTAGACTTTATGAAGTCAGGTATTCATATTAAAATGTTAAGGATAGTAAATATAGAAATAGAATGAAAAATTGCCAAATGAGTAGAAAAGGAGAAAGAAAATGAAGAAAAATTGCTTAATTCAATAGAAGGTAAGAGAGGAGAAAGTAGCAGCAGCAGTAATGAATGAGCATGGTAAGTGGAATGCCCCAAAAAGATAGTAGAAAAGAATTATTGTTACTACTGTTGAGAATAATAAAGGCATTGTAGTTAAGAAATTGACTATTTTTAAGATGGATATTAAAGAACGATGAATGACATGAACAGGATATCTTCAATTTGCTTTAAAATACTTTAGAAAAAACAAAAAAGAAAGGAAAAAAGACAGATGAAGTAAATGTTGAAAACTTTTGATGATTGATATATCTGGGGGATGAATATATGGGATTTTTAAAATATTTGCTCCTTACTTTTATATTTGTTGAAAATTTTTGTAATATCATTTAAGAAATTAAGATGGTAGATAGATTCTATAGCCATCCAAGCTATCATTTTCAGACATATAAGATCTAAAAAAGTTAGCCTCCCATGCTTTACTTCTCAAGAAACTATTCAAGGATATGTTCCACCAAAGAAAGAAAAAGATCTGAACCTAAAATTTAGGGAACAACTCCAACACAGGAGATAGTGGAAGAAATTTTCAGAATGAAAGCTACTCATCAGGCCTGGGGAGCCACATGCCCCGAAAATGAAATGAATAGAATATCTAATGTGTTTGATTGTACTGAAGGGGGAATTTTCAGATCTGATAGAAAGTTTTAGGGATGACTTAGTGATAGGTACCTAGAGAGTGAAGCATATGAAAAACTAAAGCCATTATTAACTCCAGAGAAAACAAAAAGTTGTAGAAGAAAGCAAATGTAATTGCAGTTTGTGTGGCATAGCCATATATAATATTTACTTGGTCATAATAATATAATATTTACATGGTTGTAATATAATATCGATTGTTAATTTAACCAAAATGGGTGATATCAATAAATTGGGAGGATGGAGAGAAGAAACTTGGAGGTGTGTGTAGGATAAGTGGTGTAATAAAGCAAAATCCATATCCTTAAATCCTTATGAATTAATGGATAATGTAAAAAATTGGGAAAAAAAAGCATTAGCAGTATGAGAACATACTTTAGAAATATGGAACTAAATGCCAGAAGAAATAGCTAAAAGAATTAGAAAGTAGAGTATTTGTGACTTGGGAGCAGTTAGCAGGAAGGCGAGCAAGTGGAGCTTGTTCTTTAACTGGGGCGGTAGGAGACAATTAACAAGGGCTTAATAAAGAAATAAATTAGATAATATGTTAGAAGTCCATAAGTGCTATGCAAAAGGAAATAGTAGAGAAAGGCAAGGGGGATGGTAAATGTGGGATGGGGAGAGGGTAACAATTTTAAATAGGTTGTTTATAAAATGAGGCTGTGGAGTAGGCAGTGATATATGAGTCTGGAGTTTGTGAGAAAAGTCTAGAATGGGATATAGATTTGGAAGTGTCTGTCTGTATAAGGCATTTTTAAAAATCACAAGATTTGATGAAATGATTGGGGCATTGAGTATAAGTAGAGAAAAACACAGGAAATGAACTCTAGGACTCCCAAATTAAGTGGTTGGGGAGCAAGAGAAAGAGAGACCAGTGAGGTAATTGAAAACCAGAATAGTATAATATTCTAGAAGCTAAGAAAGAGGTGAATTGAAAAAGTGAACTGAATAGCGAATTGAAGAAGAGGGAGTGATGAACAGTGGTCTCCTCAAAAATTGAGGACGGAGAACTGATAGTTGGATTTAGCAATGTGAAGGTCATTAATGATTTTCACAAGAGCAGGGTTTTTTTGTTGTTGTTGGAGGAGTGGGGGATGCAGACACAAAAGCCAGATTGGAGTGGGTGTAAGAATGGGCGAAGAAGAAATGGAGACGGTGACTGGAGACAACTTGTTCAAACATTTTGCCACAAAGGGGAACAAAGAAAGAAGATGGTGTCTGGCAGGAAGTTAAAGCAAGAGAAGTATTTTTTTTTCCTTCCTGTTTTTGGGTCATGTTAATATAATACGAAAGTCTGAGAACCATAAAACCACCTGGTGTAAGTGATTTCAGTCCTTAATTTGCAAATTAAAAAAAAAAAAAGAGCAAGAATGTTTTCCATGCAGAGCCAAAGATTGCACTATCAATGTAAATATTTGTTAATAGTACCCCTTTAAAAGCATATCGAACCAGATGTTAGAACATACTGGAGTGGACAATTTGAGACTGTTGCTGCCTACATGTGCAGCTCATTTCACCTCTCCCTGTTGTAGGAGAGAGAAGGGAGAGTTACTGGAGCGATGGAGCAATGACCTTGTGTAAGCAGAAAAGATGGGATGTAGTGTACCAGTCAGATTAAGAAAGGAACATAGAAAGCTCCTTTATGATTAACAAGTGGGAAGGCAGTGTGTGTGTGTGTGTGTGTGTGTGTGTTGGTATGGAGGTACACGTGGTGGTGAGTGGTCTTTTAATGAAGAAATAGACAAATCATTATCCCCATTTTCCTCAAAAGAAAAAAGATGCTCAGGGAAACTACACAGTCAGTAAGTGGCAGAGCAGAACTAAAATTCAGGGTTTCTGACCATAAATCCAGTACAATGTTTATTAGAGCTTCAAGTAAGTGTTTAAGTGTCCAGTCTGGAGATTTTGAAGGGGAGTAGTCAGCTCCACTCTTGCTTTGATGCTCACCAAGTATCTTCTGATTCAAAGGAAAGACATGGACCACTTATGTAACAGGATAAGCATCAGTATTAAGGAAAACACAGGAGATTTCAGTGTGCAGCTAAGGCTGAGAAGCACTTGGCTGGGTTCAATGCTTCGCAAACTCAAATCACAATGGATGTTGTGAAACTGCATATTCTGATTTGGCATTTCTAGGGGGAGGGCCTGAGATTCTGTATTTCTAACAAGTTCCCAGGTGTTGCTGATGCTGTTGGCCCACAGACTACATTTCAAAAAGCAAGGAGCTGAAAGGTGGAAATGACCCAAATGTCCTTCGATGGATGAATAGATAAACAAAGGGTAGTATGACCATAAAGGCCATACAAGGATGAAGCACTGACACATGCTACAATATGGATGCACCTTGAAAACATTATGCTAAGAGAAGCCAATCACATAAGACTACATATTATATGATTCCCCTTATATGGAAAGTCCAGAATAGCCAAATCCATAGAGACAGAAAGCAGATTAGTTGTTGCCAGGGGCTGGAGAGAGGGAGAAGAAGGGAGTGACTACTTAAGGGTACAGGTTTCTCTTTGGGGCGGTGAAAATGTTCTGGAGCTAGACGGAAGAGATGGTGCACGACCTTGTGAATGTATTAAATATTAATGATGAGTTTATGTTATGTGTATTTTACTACAATAAACAAAAATATCTAAATCGTCCTAAGATTTCTTTAGTTCTGATATTTAAAGTTCTCTGAATTGAGGGGCTAAGAAAGGAAAAATAGCTCTCTGTTCAAGAAGGAGATGAGTTCCTTGGAGATAAGCCTTGGTAAATTTTCCCAGAGGGAAAATGCTCCATCCTGCAAAAAAGGGAAGTGACTCGACACAGCTAAAGCACCAAAAGGTGCTTAGAGCTATGGAGAGAAGAGTCTGTGCGTGTTCCTAGGCAAAATCAACCAACCAATCACGTCATTGCACCTCTACAGAGTTCTCCTTTGGTACCCAGCGCTGAGATCAGCTTTATTGTGGGAAGATGAAGAAAGTCATTCACTTTTGCGAAGGAACTCACAGTCTAATAGACAAGATACAGAAAATTATAAGGCAGGTTCTATCGGGGACCAAATTGCAATGTCCAGGCCCTGATGGTTGATGTTCAGAGGTGATCAGGGATAGCTGGTCTGGTCAGGGAGATTCTTGGAAGAGTTGGCACAAATGGAGACCAATTATATATGATAAGTTAGCCTAAAGCAATTCACAATTTGAGCAAAGCAAAAATAAATACAAGACCCTCTAATATCCACGCTATGTAAAATTGAATCTACCTTTCATTCCACACTTTTTGGAACATGGACAAGTATGAGCAACATTAGAAAATGACTAATTACTACTCACCACATGGTGTAAATACTCATTTCCTGGGATCATTTTGTTGCAATAATGACAGTAGCTATTTCTTTCAGAAGCCGAAATTCTCTTCCCTGAATAAACACAGAAACAACACCGAAAATGATTGCCCTTGACAGTAATAGCCCAGCTGTCCCACAACTGCATACATGGCCTGTAGTCATAAGTATGAACTGTCCTCAGCCTGCCTGGCCATGAGTGTCCTGCATTGACAGTGTCCTTGGACCCAAAGGCAAGATTTGGCCAAATAATCCACATCATTTCCTTTATGGCCATAGAGGTTCACTCAGGGCAGCACATGACCATGATGAAGAAACGTTTTCCTGGAGAAGGACTGGTTTCTAAGGGGAAGAAAGGAGCCATTACCACAGATGCCAGTCCCATTCAATCTGACTGCTCTTTCACTTCACCAAGTTTCTGAGCTCTGGGATCAAACTAGGTGTTATGGTACGTATCTTTGCTGATTGTATTGTGCTGTGTTGTCTTGTTGAAGCTGTATTGTGTTGATGAAGTTATTTTGAAGTAAGATTGTGCTAAAGCCCAGCCATTCTGGAATGAAGGAAATGTACTTGACTCTCAAGCATTCCAGATTTTCCTTTGCCAGTTTTGACCTTGGATCGATTGTTTACTAGGAGAGATTCACGTCCAAGGGGTTTCAGGCTCTCTTCACATGTTACCATATTAATAAAACAATCAGTGAAGTCAAACAGAAGATCTGTTATATTGAGGCTTGTGTCTTCTGTCAATACACCTCTTAAAGAGGTAACTAGGTCCAGAGAACATGAAAAGATACCAGGAAGCCACCATGTAAGTCCAAAGGTCAGGAGCTACAGCTGATTTCCTTTGGTGTACAGCTGCTGATAGAAAAAGCTCTAGCTTTGGTGTCGGGAAACTTGGGTGTCCTGCTTTATTTTTGCCTCTCGCAAGCCCCTGATTTATTCTGTGCATGTATTTCTCATCTGTAAGAGGATACAGGTGGATCTCTGCCAGGCTGGGATTGTACTGGAGAAGTTCCAAGGAAGCCTCCTATTTTGTAGGGCCCCTGTTGCCTCTGCACCCATCTGTGTGGCTCCCAGGCCCCCCCAAGAGACCTGCCTCTTGGTCTCCTTGGACCAGCCATTTGAAGTCCATAGCAGACACACAAGAAGTCCTCTCTAGTACATGGTCTAGAACTAGAATGGCCAAATGAATTTGAGACTCGCACATCTGTCATACACATACGTCATCTGTCCTGTTGAACACCTACATTCCTTGCATCCCACCCAGGAGAGGCTCCCTTTCCTTGAGGCTTCCCTTTTCCTCCTCAGCCTGCATTGCTCACCTCTCTCGAGCTGGGCTTGCTCACTCTGGCACACATCTCTGTGCTTGGCCAGCATTGGGAGCATGATGAGCTGGCCACAGTCTGGGCAGAGCTCTGTCCGGTTGCCACAGTGGTGCTCATGGATTTCCAGCATGCTGAGGCGCACAGCCGACTCACAGAACTGACACTCCACAGGGCGCTCCTGGCATTCTGTGGCCTGCAGAGAGGCAGGCGGGATGGGCCTGTAGCCACTGCAGCCCAGTTGGGATGGATATGAGCTTGTTTACTTAGGGGATGGAAGCCAATAAGAAAGCAGATGGAAAGGGCCAGAATAGGGACTCTCTTCAGAGAATTTGAGCTCTCTTGGGCTCATGGACCATGGCAAGCCCTTCTGGCCAGCATCTGGGGGGACAAGAGGCTCTGTGTCCCCATGGTCAGCTAGTTCGCCACTGTTCGCCAAACCTACTTGGGCGAGGTGAGAGGTCAGGTGGAAATATATTATTGGTGGCTCCTTCCCCTTCCCTCCTCCCAGGTTGGCTGCTTGGCTGTAAAGGATGAATCACACTCGACTCTCACCTCATGAGACTCCAGCAAGTGCTTCTGCATGCTCTGCTGGCACATCGCACACCCGACCTAAACACAGAGAGAGCAACTCAGGTCCCAACCAACACCTGCGGCCTTCCTCAATGTCTGCCTTGGCTCGCATGTTGCAGGTTTGGGTCTGTGAGCTCCTAGAGGTTACCTCAGTCACCCTGTGGTACCAGCCTCGTGTTCAAGAAGTATTTGAAAGACCCTTTGAGTTGAAACAGATGTCTGAGCTTGAGGATCTCCAGAAAGATAAACGAGGGGCCCAAGAAGGGATTGACATGAAAGAGTAGGAAAAAGAAGTCAGCCTTAGACTGATCTTGACCATGACTGCCTTCTAGAGCATCTCTTTCCTGCTTCTCCTTTTCACAAATCTCAAAAGAACATCTAGCCTTTCCTGAAACAGACCCCTTGCCTCGGCCGAA
>NW_006442497.1:1178006-1237431 GCF_000325575.1 Pteropus alecto
GGAATGAGAACTAGGGGTAGACTCAGTTTAGTATGAGAAAGGCAGTTTAGTATGAGAATTATCATGTCCACTTGACAGAGGGGGGCCCAGGCTAAATGACTTGCCCATGGCAACCAAGCCAGTTGTTTCAGCAAGGACCAGACTCTGCCTCGCCTCCCAGGGCTCTCACTTCCATCCCTCCTTTGGCTGCCTCACCTGCTGGTGCCCATTCTTGCAGTGCTCGTCCATCTTCTCCTGTAAGACGGGTTCCTTGCACTCCGGGCAGAGGACCAGAAACAGCTGACAGTAGGCCTCATGGAGAACCAAGTGGGCAGAGGCCACACTTCTTTTGCTGCAGGATCAAGTGAGAAGAAAAACAGGCTTATTTCACGGTATAAAATGTGGAGCCATATTTCACATCCAGGGTTGCTGGGTTAAGATCTTTCGAGGCCTCAAGCACTGAAAATGTGATGATGATGCCACCTATCTTCCTTCCCCATGTTGATCCCATATCAGAAATGCAAAACCATAAAATAAGTGTAAGGATACTCTATAGCACTCTTATATTGCCCCAGCTAGCAGAAGTGGGAGAGAAAGATTACAAAGGGGCACTAGAAAACTTTTAGCGTGATAGATAGGTTCATTATCCTGATTGTGGTGATGGTTTCATGGATATACACATATGTCAAAGGGTACTCTTTAAAAATGTACCATAAAGGCAATTAATGTCAATTTTACCTCGGTAGAGCTGTTTAAAAGATGAAATTACATATATCAGAGTCTTTCAACTATTTTGTCTTGTTTTCAAGTGTTCCTCTGCTTGGCCCACAGCTGATTGGGCATCCAGCTCTGGCATACCCACACTTCCTGTAAGGGCAGTGCCAACTTTCAGAATCTCTGTGTTTCAGAGTGAGAAGCCATCCATCCATCCCCTGCCTCCAGGCTCACCTGTGTATCCCACAGAGAGGCCCTGAGTCCTTTCTTGGAGATCCCAAGGAACACAAGCTTCTGAGTCTTCCGGTTCCTGGGCAGGGTATTTCTTAACACTCCTTACCACGAAGAAATGCCTCCTTTCACTTTGATCAGCTCTTGCTCGCAGCAGAGCTGACTGAAGTGAAAGGAGGCGCTTTCACTTCACTTTCCCAGTTCTCTTTGTCCTGTCCCCTCAGCTCTTTCTCCTGAGCTGGTTCATACACCTGAGAGCCAGGAGGGTATGAATGGAGCAAAGATCTCTGGGCAGGATGTCCCCTGGTTCCCACAGGTGGGGAGCTTTGAGGGCGAGGCCCTTCAATGGCCAGTCTCCCCTGAGTTAGAGGTGTAATCCTGACCCTTGCTAAGTCTCTCTTATCTCACCCCACAGCTCCTTCTCAAGATGAGTGAGGAATAGTCTTGGGCTGGTGTGAAGATCATATGATCAGAACCCTGAATTAGGACCCGAGGTCTGATAAGTACGAGTAGCCCAGCAGGTACAATTAGCCTGGCTTTTTGGCTTTAGGACTATCCCAGAAAAATCTAGCCTATCTTGGGGGGCAGGTGGAAGGAGCAAGTTTCAGTGATGTACGGTAATGCCAACCACTTCTTATCCCATTATCTTAGAGATCTACTGAGTTTAAGCCTTCCCTGCCTAGGGAGCCACAGTCCCCACCTTGTCCTTCCTTTTCTCCTCATTTCAGAAACTGCCATATTCTGTCTGCTCCTCTCACTAGGGAACCTCAGGTCACCACTAGAGAAGCAGCTCCTTACCAGTTCCTGCACACCTTGAAGGCTCCCTCCATGCTCTGGTCTCCGGAGTCTTCT
Organism: Pteropus alecto; assembly: GCF_000325575.1. NCBI lineage: Eukaryota > Metazoa > Chordata > Mammalia > Chiroptera > Pteropodidae > Pteropus > Pteropus alecto. The sequence continues at coordinate 1,179,783 of NW_006442497.1, forward strand.
TGTCAAGTTTCGTTTCTTGCAGAAACAAAACTGAAAGCGATCCAATGACAGCCCAGCCCACGGCTTCAGGGAAGGAGGAGTTTTTCAGAACTCTCAGCCAGGGCTGCTTGAAGGTTCCTGTGGCTGGACACTCCCAGAAAGCCCTTCTGTAGCGTGGCCAGCCCAGCCTTCCCCCGCTTCCTCCCTTGGCCTGTACTGTCACCTTTACTGTAGTCACCAACTGTTTCTACTACCCTGAGGGTGGGACCTAAATTAGGTCAGGCCTCCCCCATGCAGCAGCCCCACCCCTCTCCCAGGCTGGCGTCACAGCCTCTGAATCTCTCCATCCCCTTCCATCCTCCTCTTGTCACTGGTCCTTCCTCTGCCTGAGAGAGGTGGTTTGCCTTGTTGAACTTAAAGACTGTTCTTTGAGAGCAGCTAACTCCTGGACTTCCAGTGTCCTACCTTAGCCCTGGTTGGTGATGACTTTGAAAACGGGGTCCAGGAGGAACTGGAGATGCAGAGTGATGTGTCCCAGGACTGCAGGCTTTGGGCCACATCACAGTGTTTTTTCTCTCACTTGTAAATAATTGTAGCAAATGCCACTATAACAGTAACAAGGTGACAGGCAAGTGAGGAAGGTTCTGTTTTCATCATCCCCATCTCCAGACAAAGAAACCAAGGGACTGAGAGGGTGTTGTAGCTTGCACATTGCATAGCTAATAGGCAGTAGAATTAGGCTTTGAACCAGGCAAAGCGGCCCTTGGCTTGTTTATCCTGGAATGGCCATAGGGTCGGTAGATTGGAGTTCATTCGAATCCTGAGAGTATAATTAAGTGGCAGCTTGAGTCACCTTAGCCTTTTGGGCTTCTGTTTCCTCCTTTTTTTGGACTCAACTGGGGACCAAGGGGATTTAGGTATCCAGATACTCCCAGAAATTGTGCGCAAAATTGCTTTGACGTGAGTATGTGCCTGTTCCCAAGGAAGAGCCAATGTTTTTAGCAGACACTCGAAGGGAGTCCACAACCCAGACGGTTATCAATGACTAGACTCATTAACCCAAAGATCTGAGAGTCAAAGACATCAAGTTCTGTTAAAAGCAACACATGTCCAAAATTATATGTACATTATTGAATCGAGTGAATATAGAACATTTTTATGTCTACTTGAGTTCTTTCCACAGGGAGAAGCAGGGTGCAACTAGTAGATAAATAAAAATGGTAAAAGAGGTTATCTAATTGCTCAGTGAGAATTGAGAAATTTGCAAATAATCGTAACTCCATTAGAAACACTTGGATATCATATACTTTATGTTAAAAAATTTTAGGAGATCTAATGCATATTTCTCTTTCCTGGAATTTTATTCAGAAAAAAAATCAAACCCATCTTTAATTAGCTTCAACATTCACCTTTATTGTTTATAAACACAGTGAAGATATTAATGTGTAGTTAGAGAATTTCGATTGTGGTTTTGAACATTAGTCTAAGCATTTTAATTTATTTTAACTTTAGTGAGCACATCATGTACATCACTTTACAATAGCTGACAAATACATAGCAGCTTTTCACTCATACATTAAGAAGTTGGTCCTGATGTTCAGAATGTCAGAAATCAAAAAGGGATCACTGAGGCAAGATGGGTATTTACTCAAAGCACTTAGCCTGGGGCCTGGCCATTTATTGTGGTTCTTGGTGCCGGGGTGGGAGGACAGTAGCTTCCAAACTTATCCACACATTGGAATTGCTTAGCGAACTTACAGAAAACCACAAATGCCTGCCCAGCTCCAGAGAGTATGATTTCACTGGTCTGGCATGTGGCTGGGATTTTGGAGTTTTTGAAAGGTCCTAGGTGATTCTAATGTGCAGAGAAGTCGAGAGTGACTGGTGTAGGAGGAAAAGGCTGGTTCTGAGTTCCAGAGCCAGCACTGTGACTTGAGCTGTGGCCCTTGGCTTTCCCATCTGAAGAAGAAGAGGACGGGGGCAGATGAATTTCACCGAAAATTCTGGAAGTGGAGATGTGCAGTGTGGGGACAGACACTTGGTGCTCATGGAAGAAAGACTAGGGCTGGGTTGCTGCAGAGCGAAGAGCTGAGATCAGTGGGTGGAAGTCCCAGGAGACCCTGAGCTTCTTCCTGGTCATTACCCTGTCCCTAGACGAACTGGTTAGGGATGGAGGGGATCTGGCCCCAGGAGTAAGGCTAGGAGAGTCTAGGATTTGATGAGCCCCAGCTCTCATGCTTGAAAGAAAACCCACCCAAGCCAAGGTGCAGACAAGCTCTTCATCTGGGCCAGTCCAGGGTAGCACACAGCTTAGAAGGGGTGGTGGCCTACTGGATAGGGTGCTGTGAGGATATGGAAACAGGATGTGTTGGCTGCTTGCATATCCCGCCCCCCACTCGGCCTGCTCAGTGGACCTACTCTAGTATGTATTCCCTCTAGGGTCCTCAGAATTTCCCCAGACCCCAGAAACAGCTGTGCTAACAGAAGGATTCCAAACCAGGTACTGAGCGATGGCATAAGCAGGCTGAGAATTCTTGTGAAGTCTGCAAATGCGGTGGGAGTAGTTTTTCTGAGGAGGATAACAAGATTAAGAAAAAGGCTCAGATATGGCCTCCAGCCTCCTGCCAGACTCGAAAATTCAAGTACTGAATGAAAGACAGTGTGAGGTAATAATAATGATGAAAATGATAGGAGGTAATAAATGAATGCTTAAACACTTTCTATGTTCCAGATATTATACTAAGCATTTCACAGGCATTATCTTTTTTTAATCTGCCTAACAGCTCTGGTGTAAGAATTATTAGTCCCATTTTACACTTATAGACATGAAGACACAGAGAGGTTACATACTTTGTTCAAGGTCACACAGCGGATGTCAGAGCTGGGACTAAAACCAGGTTGATCTGAGTCAGGGGTCTGTAAACCTAAGCAAGACACCATTCATCTTATTTGACAGCTGGTGGTGGGGGGAGACCGGGTTAGCATCCTGATTCCCCTCCTCGTCATCGGGGGAAATTCCTTAATCTCCTTGACCTTTACTTCCCACTCCTGTTTCCTTCTGGTTGTCTTGTGAGTATCAACATTAGTGAAAAAAACTGAGCTTTCGCACACGTTGTCTCCTGCTGAGATCCCCCAGAATGAAGGGGATGATAGAGATGTAGAGTGGGGTGCAACAGCGAGACATCCCAGAAAGACGGGAATCAGTGACGGGGGTGGAATTGGAAATGACCATAGTTTTTTCATCTACATTCTAATTTGCTTCCAAGATATTTCCTCTTTCCAGACTTTTCTGCCCCTCCAGCACCCCTTCCCTTACATATTAAAACTCCACCAGTTCTTCAGGGCCCACTCCGATGTTATCACTAATACAGGACCTACCTCCTCTGTCTCTGGTTATGGTTAGTTGCCTTTCTGTTGCCTCAACTTGCCCTCACCCAATCATGGTGTAGCTGATTTGAGATTCATCACCTTCTGCCAGAGAGTCCCACGTGCTTTGTACCTAGCAGACAATGAAACTCCATGCTTTGCAGTACTGAGCCATCAAATGTTGGCTGACCTGAATGGATGTGAAGGGTGTGCGTCTGAGGTAATTAGAGCAGAAGTTAGAAATCTCCCCTGACCCCTCCTGGCCCCAGAACCTGAGGGCTCTCAGAACAGCATCAATGGCTGTTTTCTTCTGAATTTTAATGACAACTTATGATTTTATAACTAATGCATGAATATGCTTTCTTTTAAAAAAATTAGAATATTACAGATAAAGTAAAATTTCTTTTTGATGACCATGCCTGCTCCTAAGCCATTACTATTTTTAACGGGAGTGTGTAACCAGGCACATTCTGGTTGGCACAAAAGCCTGTCCCCATTCCCATCACCATAGAATCAGAGCTGTGGGCTTGCATGATTTCATCATTCTGCCACCCGTCTTTGGCTGGTCACCAACCCCTCTCCAAACCCAATCCTATAAAAAACTAAATGAGAAATGCTCTGTTGTGAGCTTAGAATTCCTCTCCAGGACGCTGCGGCTACCCACTTGGCAGCTGTCAGGAGTTTCCGGCAGTCTCTTTGTTCAGGCCTGTGGGTCAGGAGAGGGGGGTAAGGGTTGTCACAGGGAACCAGTCCCTCAGACTGATTTGGCCAGGCTGCTCAAAGTTACCTTTCACTGAGAGGAGGAAAGGGCAAGCAGCAACTCTGGATTGGACCAGGAAGCAGGAATTATAATACACACCTCGATGCATGATTTTGAGGATAAAACGAGAAACTGTATGAAAGCTGAACAAGGTCATGAAGATGTGAGAGAACATTAAAAGAAGGTCATTTCAATAGTTGCCTTTGAAAAGTGATCTTAGTTAGGCTTTATTCTCTCAAGGGATTGCTGTGCTAAGGAAAATGATGTAATGACAGAGGTATTTCACTTTCCAGACAAAAATTACATGGTGGAATTGTGCCCACTTCTGTCGGCTGGTCATGCCTTTAGAAGGATCCTGTGGTCAGAGTGGGCCGTAATCCTGGGAGACGTGATCATAGAGATTGCAGTCTCCCCAAGTACAACATGTTTGGGTGGGAGTTTGTTTTTCAGACCATCTGCAATTGCATCAAATGACTAGTCTCTGGATGGAATTCAAGCCTGGGGATATCTGTGATTGTGTTTGGGGCAGACTCCGGGCCTGGCTGGGTGGCAAAGTCAGGGGATGCCCTGCTGGCTCCTGCTTAGCTGGCATGCAAAGAGGAGTAACCTTGTCATTACACTCGTGGGCAAGAAGCAGCAGCTTCGTGACCTTTGGTCTGCATTTGTGGTCCCAAGTACTTGTCCCTTTCCTTCCTCTGTCAAAGGTCTGTTTCAACACATTCTCAGCTCTTTTTCCTGGTTAAAGCCCCACCTCACTAACTCTCTCCACCTATTCCCATTCAATCAGCAATCACAACTCCCTTCTTTGTCCCCAAATGGACATTTCCCCAGGGCTTCAAAGGGATATTTGAAAGACAGTGATTAGTGGTCTTCTCTTTCTTCCCAGGTGATATTTTAGATAATGGTATGATCACCATAGTTGCTGCCACATCTCATGGGATACAGGACAAATGACCATGTACATCAAATCTTTTGTTGTCATTTTTTTGGGGGAGTGACAGAGGTAAAAATTCAGATCCTGAGCATTTTTTTATTATCAGAAATAGGGGTGAACTTACTGTACATGAGTAAGTTGTGATGAGCAGCTACTCAGACCTCATTTTAGTAAATAATTAGTGTCTTAATTTTTTTATATGGAAACTTCTACTCACATCTTGAATCAAAACACCCTTCTTGAGTCTGAGTGTTTTTTTCTACCTTGTCCTTGATATCACGTGGTTTTTCTTACAATAGTGTGCTGGAGCTTTATTAAAATGGCTTGTACTGGCTCTGAGATATTATTGTGCCCAACTCTTCTTAATTTTTCATTCATGAGGTCATATGGGTAGCTTAAAATTAGCCATGGGAGGAGTATTTATACCACAGAAATTGGTAAACACTACAAATCAGGGCATTTCCCCACCCAGAGAGCTGGTTGTTAAATCTGCAGCTCACCACTGCTTTTCTATCTTGGTGACATACCATGGACTCTGTGCAGAAGGTCAGAGGTAGGTTGAGATAGATCACTGAAAAGAAAAAAGACAAAGTGAAAGAAAATTTATCATTCCTTAATTTTATCATGAAAATATAAAAATTCATTCAGAGGAGAGGTTATAAGCATCAACTTTTTCACTGACATGTGAACTTTATTTCTTCCAAAAAAATAAATGAATCAAAGTAGAACTGTTAATATATTTGACCCAATATGTCAGTATTGGTCAGGTAAAAATAAGGCAATATGCCAAGTCAACAGGATATTATTTTACAAAGCTGAAGGCATGGTCTGGATTGAATTAGTCCCTTATCCAAGTTTATTATTCCAAGATATAGTAGGTAGAGGATAGCCTACCCTATTTTCTACTTTATTTTGTATATTAATTAATGTATTTAACAACCAAATGGCCTATATACACCTGGCTCAGGGGACCACAATCACAAATAAAGTCTCTGCTCTTAGAGAGCTCACAGACTAGAGAAGTGAAGCTGGCCTGGAAAGAAATGAATCCAGTTGAACTTGACAAATATCAAGAGATAATCTCACCTATGTTGGTGAGTTGGGGGATTTGATCCATTTCAGCTGGGTAGTGGGGATGGTCTTGTCAGATTACCATCATGGAAAGGTGAGACCCAAGGGAGTATGTATGAGTGTGTGTGTGTGTGTGTGCGTGTGTGTGCGTGTGTATGTGTGTGTGTGTGTGCTAGGGTGAGGGTGCGGTGACATATAGGTGACATGCAGGTGAGTATGTGGGAGTGGAATAGCACATTACACTTGGGTAGGTACATATCTGTCATTCCATATGGGCATAGCAAGCACTGGGAAGGGATAATCTGTTTCTTTTCCCCAGAAAGCAAGAGGTTGGGAGGCTCTGCTTCCATATTTTAATAAGAGTGCTTAGTTCATTATCACTGAATATAATTATTGATATGGTTAAATTTAGGTCCGCTGCATTGTTGTCATTTTTTTGGTCCTGTTTTTGTTCCTTTCACCCCCTTTCTTGCCATATTTGGATTGTTCGAATATTTTTTAGAATTCTGTTTTAATTTACCCTTGGCTTTTCAGCTGTATCTCTTTGAATTATTTTTAAGTTGTTGCTCTAGAGATGACTGTGGTAGACTGAAAACTGACCCTTGTCCTCCATGTCATTTAGGTTTGAATCCCTGGAACCTGTGAGTGTTGTGTTGTAAGGCAGAAAAGATTTTGCAGATGTGATTAAATTAGGGATCTTGAGCTGGGGAGGCTAACTTGGATCCTGGTGGGCCCTAAATGTCATCACAAGTGTCCTTAAAAGAAGGAGGCACAGGGAGATTTGACTAGAGAGACAGTACAGGAGAAGGTAATGTGATGATAAAGTAGAGAGAAATTTGAAGATGCAATGCTGTCGACTTTGAAGATAAATGATCCAAGGAACCCTGCTCTGGAACTGGACAAGGCAAGGAAACGGATTTTCTCCTAGAGCCTTCTGAGGGAACTCAGCTGAGCGCGCATCTCGGTTTCTGCCCAGTGAAACTGATTTGGGACTTCTGACTTCCAGAACTGTAAGAGAATACATGTATGTAGTTTTAAACCACTAATTTTTATAGTAATTTGTACTGCAGCCATAGGAAACTGATATGATTACAATATACTTAATTTTTCTTAGACTAAGTTGGGTTAAAATTGTACCATTTCATGTAAAATGTATAAACCTTGCAACTATATAGGACAATTTACTGTGCTCTGATCCCCCATCCTGTATATTAGAGTTATCAATATTGTATCTACATACTTCATAAGCCCTACATGTTTTAGTCAGCTTGGGCTGCCATAACAAACTACCATAGACTAGGTAGGATAAACAACAGAATTTTGTTTTCTCACAGTTTTGGAGGCTGGAAGACTGAGATCAGGGTGCCAGTATGGCCAGGTTCTGGTGAGAGCTCTCCTTCTGGCTTGTAGACAGTTACCTTCTTGCTGTGTGCTCAGATGTTTTCGTGTGTGTGTGTGTGTGTGTGTGTGTGTGTGTGTGTGTGGGTGTGTTTGTGTGTATTTGTGTGCGCATGCGTGCAGTATGCTCTAATAGAGAGGAAGGCATCTCTTCTTATAAGATCACCATCTTATTCGATTAGGACCCCACCCTTATGACCTCATTTAACCCTAATTATCTTCTAAGAGCCTTGTCTTCAAATACGATTACATTGAGATTTAGGGCTTCAGAATATGAATTTGGGAGGACACATTCAGTCCATAGCACCACCTTATAATGTTGTAAATTTTGCTTTAAATAACTATATGAATTCTAAAGGAATCAAGAGGAAAAATGTATTTATTCATACACAATACAATTCTGACATCACCGGAGTTAGATGAAATTTCACAGGATAAACGCACAAGCCCCCATGAGACTAACATCCTTCAGTCACCAGCTGCAAGTTTAGAAACTTCCAAACCATCCACGCTTCTGGCTGGCTACAAATTCTAGGGTCCCTACTACCCCCTAAGGACACCAGCCATAAGCTTAGGGGTCCCCAGGTTACCATCACTTCTAATCAACTGGCTACAAATTTGGAGGTTCCCACAACTCCTTCAGGTACAAATTCAGTAGAATGACCCACAGAACTCAGGAACGTGCTACACATATGATTATAGTTTATAATGAAGAACACGAACCAGGCGAGGCCAAATGGAGACACATAAAGTGAGGTCTGGCGGCTCCCAAATGTGAAGCTTCCATGTCCTCAGGAATGTGCCACCCGCTCAGCACATAGATATATAATCAGTAAGAAAGCGCACCTGAGTCTTGGTGTCCAGAATTTTTAATTGAATATTCAAGTGTCCATTTGCCATCATTTCTTTTCAACCCAAAGCACTTTATTTATTTTGTAGTCTAGGTCTTCTGGTAATGAATTCTTTTAGTTTTCTTTTATTTGAAAGTGTCTTTATTTTGTCTCAATTCTTGAAGACTCTTCATTGCATATAGAATTCTGGGTTGACATGTTTTAAAATTTCAGAACATTAAAAATGTTGCCTGCCCTTTTCATTATATCTAATGAAAAGCCCATGGTCATTTCAATTGAAGTTCCCCTGTATGTAACCTGTTGTTTTTCCCTGGATGCTGTCAAGATTTTCTCATTAGCTTTGGTTTTCAGCAATAATTTATCTAGATATAGTTTTCTTCATATTTATTCTGCTTAGGGTTGGCTGAGATTTTTCTATTTTTAAATTTATGTCTTTTGCAAAATTTTAAAAATTTTCAGTCATTTTTGGCAAATATTTTTCTGCCCCATTATTTCTCTCTTCTTCTACAGTCCAGACTAAATGTATGTTAGAAATGTTGATATTTTCCCACAAGTCTCTGAGAGTCTGTTCTATTTTTTAAATCTTTTTCTGTGTTCTTCAGATTGGATAATTTCTATTGATCTAGTTTTAAGTTCACGGACACTTTCCTCTGTTATCTTTTATGTGCTGTAAATATTTAATTTCAGATATTGTAGTTTTCAATTTTAGAATTTCTACTAGATTTATTTTTATAGTTTTTATTTATCTGCTGAGATTTCCTTTTAATTCATTACAAACATATTTTTCTTTACATCATTGAGCATGGTTACAATAACTGTTTTTAAATCTTTTTCTATTAATTACAATGTAAGGATTATCTTAGAGTTGGGTTCTATTGATTGTATTTTCTTTTGAGAATAGGTTCCATTTATCTATTTTCTTTTTGCTCATCAAACAATACGGGATTGAGTCTTGGACACTGTGAATATTATGTTGTAGAGATTCTGGGTTCTGCTATAGTCCTCTGAAAATCATTGAGTTGTTTTTTAAGCAGGCAATAACTTATTGCATGCAAATGCAGACTGAATCTCAAATATCGGTTCAGTTTTTTATCTGTAGCTAGGTCGTTTTATCTGTAGCTAGGTCTTCCAGGCCTGAAAAAATGAGGATTTTCTATTAAACTCTAGGTAGCCTGCTTTTAGACTAAAAGCTGTGAAAATGGAAACTCACCAATTTCTCTTCCCTCAAATGTCAAGCTTTTCCCAAGTGTTGAGTAGTGCCGCTTTTTCCCTCTTCAGTGCCTTTGGGTAGATGTTTTTCTAGGAGGGGAAAAAAAGTATTTTCCCCAGAACTTATAGTTATTATATATAAGAATGTCAGTCCTATAAAGAGGTTAGTTGGCCATATTGGAAGTGGAAATTCCTCTGCTTCCATCTTGAGGTCTCCACAGTGCTGTCTTTCTCATTCATACCCCATTACCATCACATTTGCTCACTCCATTCCGGTCACACTGGCCTCCTTGCTGTTCAATGAACTAAAACCATGCATGCCTACACTACAGGTAGATATTTACTTTAGTTCACTTATGTAAGTCTGGAAGTCTCTTATCCCAGGAATCAGCTTCTTTACTTCCTTCAAGTCTTTTCTCAAAAGACACATCTCAGTAAGGCCTTTCCAGGCCACCCCATATAACATTTTTGCTCCGTTCCATGACATTTCATATTTCACTTCTGCGCTTTGTTTTTCCTCCCTAATTACACTGTATATTTGATTTATTCTTTATATATCTTATCTCAACTAGACTGTGGCTCCATAAGGTAAAAAATTTTTGTCTGTTTTGTTCACTACTATAACTCCAGTAACTAGAACATTGCTTAAGACATATTAGGCACTCAATAAATACTTATTAAATGAATTAGTGCATGAATATATGCTCCCGTCATTATCCCACATGCAAACATTTTATTTCTGCATTTTCCTCTCTGCCAAGTCAGCTACTCCTTCATTATTCGAAATTACTTTGCTTTTTCTTCTCCACTACTATTTGCAGGTTCATACTATTTTTGTATTGTATTGTATTTCTATCATTTTAATAGGATTTGAGGAAGACACAATTAAATGCCCACATTCAATTCACCATATTTAACTAGAAATTCAAGTTATTCATTCCATTTCCACCTTTTACTCAGTTTTTTTCCTTAGCTTGTTTGGAAACATTTCATTGTCCGAATAATTTAAATACTGATTTAGCCAAAATGTTCATATATTATATTGAGAAGATATGGGGAAGCAAAAGAGAAATGGGTAGGTGCATTATGTTAAGATTTGTGGGCTGAATACTTATCTTTTTATTTTAGAAAGTCAATAAATAGTTTCTAAAGTTGGGAAGTTACAAAATAGCAGTGTAAATATTTTATTTAAAAATATGGAGGTAAATATTGGAAGAAAGTGCTGGAGGTACTTTTGTAAGTGTGTGCCTCTGGGGAATGGGAAGAGATGGGGTAGGTAGGGTAATTAATTTGTTTAGTGCTGTTGAGCATCTTCCTTTAGTTCCTTCTTGGGGCCATCTGAATCCTGTCTAGTGGTACAAGGGAGCAGAGAGAGCAGAAGAGATAACAGGCTGCCACAATGATGATGGCCGTTAATGGCCAGATTAAAAATGTTACTAGGAGAATGAACTCTTGTCATCTTTTATTCTGGGTACACTTGCATATAGGAATGCTGACGGGAAAAGCAAGTCAGGCAATGTTGGTCAGATCGCACTGGCTTATTTTACCTTGACAGCAGTCTGTTAGTGAGAAGAAACACCAGAGTTCAGAGTAATCAAGAAATTCTAGAGCACGTTGTTAGGAGAACACTCACATTTATATACAATCCAAGGTTCTGCCTTTCTGTCTCCTTCCTCTACCTGTACTTCTCGGGTCTCTGAACTATCCCCAGGGCAAATAAAAAGTACCATACATATCAATTCCAGATTAGGTTCATATATCCATCTTTCTGGAATTATACTAAGGGAAGTCATTTCAGTGTGCTAAGAAACTTTCCATCTCCTTGCACAATTTCCTTTCTGTTGCAATTCCTTCTTGCTTTTTTTGGTACAATCATGTGCAGAGAACTGTCCCTTTTTTGGTTGAAATCAAGCAAAACTAGATTATTTACTTACTCATGTCTTGTAAATGACAGCTGGGGCTTTGTTGATATTTTCTCTGACATATTTTCTTTTTTTGCTAATATTTCTAGGCAGAGATCTGAATTTCCCCATTTCCATTTTAAATGAAATTTGATCTCTCTATAAACTTTAAGTTTATTTTTTGAACTAATCTTTTCACTGTTTTTATGTAAATAAAAATTATTAAGAATATTATAAAATATCAAAATTAGACTATAAATATCTGTTTATCTACTACTGAGCTTAAGAAAGAAAATATTAGGAATAACAGTCGAAGTCTGTTATGTAGCCTAATTCTGTTTCCCTGCCTCCCTGTGTGTAGCTACTCTCCTGAATTTGGAGTTTATTATTCCTTTGCATGGCTTTTAAACATCTGCTACATAAGCATGGACCATAAGCAATATATAATTGTTCTTGCATATTGTTAAAATGTATTATATATTTTAAATGAAGTTAAAATGTATATATATTTCTACAACTTACTTCTGCCAGCCTTATATTTTTGAGATTTATCCACATTCAGACATGTAACTCTAGTTTATTTATTTTAACTGCTGAAAGGTGTCTAATTGTCTGACTATGCACAAGTTGTTAAACCACTTAGGATTTATAATTTTCTATTTTTCTGTCATTAGAAACAATATTATAATGAAAAGGCTTCAAAAGAACTGACATTAACATACTTAGAAAGATTTTTTAAAAGATGCTTTTTGAAACGAGAGAATGCTATAAAAAACTATTCAAAGAACAAAAGGGCACCCTTGGAAATTAAAAACGTAATAGCAGAAATTTAAAAAAAGCAACTCAATAGAAATCTTGGAAGGTAAAGGTGAGAAAACTCCCCCAAATAAAGCAAAAAGACGTACAGAAAAAAAGTAGGAGAGGAATGATAAGAAAATTAGAGTACCAGGAGATCCAACATTCAAATAATAGGAGTTCCAGAAAGAGAATAGAAAAAATGAAGAGGAAGAAATAATCAAAGAAAGAATTGAATAAATTTCCCAGATCCAAATGATATCAGTTTGTTGAACCTTCCAAGCGCTCAGCACAAGAAAAGTCAGCATCCTGAGAAAAAGGCATTTAATATGAAATTTCAGGACACAGAACAAAGAGAAGATCTTCTGAATTTCCAGAGAGGAAAAAAAAAATACCGATTTTCTTTTGAAAAGCCAAAAACAAGAATGGATTTAGACTTTTTAATAGTGACTCTGGAAGTTAAAAGAAAATAGAGAAATACCTTTAAATTTATGAGGGAAAGTGATTTTCAACATAGAACTCTATATCCAACCAAACGATTAAGGATGGGTGTAGAATAGACATTTCTGATGCTCTGCTGGATTGAATTTTGTAGTAATTTCTTTAGGACATGTGTATATATTTTGCTGTGAGTTAGGCTTTTACTTTTTATTTTACAAACTGCGCTTCCCTGATTTTGGTGTTGAGGTTATGTCAACCTCGTAAAATACTGTATTTTTCTATTTTGGGGAGCAATGTACATAAGATTGGGCTTATCTCTACTCTTTCAACTTTTCCATTTGAGTGAAAATGTTCACAGTAAGGTGATAGGAGAATAATCAGAGCAAAGGGGAAAATTTGAATCCTCGCTCAGCCCAAAGGACTCTGCAGTTTCAGGTTTACAGACTGTTAAGACCATTATTATTATTTCATCACACAAAACTTTGGACCCAGTATCAATTTGGAAAAGGGATCAAAGTTCACATTTTAATTCATACATAATTTATATATACAGTGATCAAAAGAAATTTACCTAACTTAAAAAAAACTACAGGCTTTTCATTCTGTGCTGCTAAATCCCCCACCCACCCCCCACAATGATGACTTTTAGAAGGGACTAAATTTTCAGTAAGTGAGATATTAGCTCTTCTTATTTTGTCTGAAATATTTGTCCTTTATCTTATACCTTGAGTCTCACTAAAGTTTTTCTAGGGTTAAATGTATGTAGGCCCCTTTAAAAATGTCATAAACATTTATTTTGCCATATATAAAGTATAAAAGTAAAAAGGATAATATGATAAACATCTCTGTATCCATATCCAGTTAAAATAATAAAATTTCAGATACAGTGGAAGCTCCCTCTCTAATTACAGGCCGCCTCCCCATCAACTTAAGACAAGTAAATTCTGTGTTTACTTATATTGATATTAATTATACTTTTACCACTTCATTTGTATTCCTAAGCAAAATATAGTATATTCATATTTATGAATATAACTCTAATTCCTTCATTTTTCTTGCTATATAAAAATTTGGCATGAAAATACCCCAAATTATTTTTGTTAATTAACTTAATTTTAATTTTTAAAAATATTTTTTAGTTATGATCGGCATACAATATTATATTAATTTCAGGTGTGCAACATAGTGAGTAGACATTTATGTAACTTACAAAATGATCACCCCAATAAATCTAGTACCCATCCAACACCATATATCGTTATTATGGTATTATTGACTATATTCCTTATGCTATACTTTACATCCCCATGACAATTTTGCAACTACCAATTTGTATTTCTTAATCCCTTCCCCCTTTTCACCCAACTTCCTTAATCCTTCTCCCATGTAGCAACCATCAAAATGTTCTCTGCATCTATGAGTTTATTTCTGTTTTGTTTGTTTATTTTGTTCTTTAGATTCTACCTGTAAGTGAAATCATATGGCATTTATCTTTCTCTGTCTGATTTCCTCCACTTAGCACAATGCCCTCTAGGTCCATTCATGTCGTTGCAGATGAAAAGATTCCATTATTTTTTGTGGCTAAGTAATATTCCATTGTATATATGTACGACCTCTTCTTTATCCATTCACCTATTGATGAACACCCAGGTATCCTCCATATCTTGGCTATTGTGAATAATTCTGCAGTGAACATATGGATTCACATGTTCCTTTGAAGTAGTGTTTTGGGTTTGATTAGATAAATACCCAGAAGTGGGATTACTGGATCCTTTTTTGTCTCTTGTTATAGCCTTTTTTCTTAAAGTCTATTTTGTTCAGTGTAAGTATTGCTACCCAGCTTTTTTTGTTTGTTTTTGTTTTTATGAAATATCTTTTCCCATCCATTTACTTTTAGTCTGTATGTATCTTTCAATCTGAAACGAGTCTCCTGTTGGCAGCATATATGAGGGGCTTGTTTTCTTATCCATTCAGCCACCCTATGTCTTTTGATTTGAGCATTTAACTCATTTACATTCAAAGTAATTGTTAATAAATATGTAGTTATTGTCATTTTATTATTCATATTTTTAACCTTTCTCCTCTTCTTCCTCTTCGTTCTTCTTCTTAAAGAAGAAGACTTCTTAAAGAAGTCTCTCTAACATTTCTTGTAATGTTAGTTTGGTGGTGAAGAACTCCTGTAGCTTTTTCTTGTCTGGGAACCTCTTATCTGTCCTCTGATTCTAAATGATAGCTTTGCTGGATAGAGTAATCTTGGTTGTAGGTCCTTGTTTTTCATCACTTTGAATATTTCCTGCCAATCCCTTCTGGCCTGCGAAGTTCCTGTTGAGAAATCAGCTGGGAGCTCTGATGCTCTAGATGCTCTCCTCTTGCTGCTTTTAAGAGTCTCTCTTTGGCATTTTAATTATGCTGCGTCTTGGTGTGGGCCTCTTTGGGTTCATCTTGTTTGGGACTCTCTGCACTTCCTGAGATTATATGTCCATTTCCTTCACTGGGTTAGGGAAGTTGCCTGTTATTATTTCTTCAAATAGATTTTCAGTTCCTTGCTCTCTTCTCTTTCTGGTACCGCTGTGATGTGAATGTTTTTACACTTGATGTTGTCCCCGAGGTCCCTTAAACTATCCTCACTTTTTTGGATTCTTTTTTCTTGTTGCTATTCTAATTGGATGTTTTCTGCTACCTTATCTTCTAAATCACTGATTCGATCCTCCATTTCGTCTAATCTACTGTTGATTCTCTCTAATATATGCTTCATTTCAGGTACTGTATTCTTCATTTCTGACTGGTTCTTTTTTAAGTTTTCTATCTCTTTGTTAGGGCCAGTGGCACAGTCTTCCCTGGTCATCTGAGCCAGGTGCTTCAATTGTGTCTCTTGTATGGGTTATGTGTGCTCTCTTATTGTAGTTGAGCTTTGGTTGCTGTTTGCACATCATAGGGAGAGACTGACCCTCGGGATGATTGATTTTGAGGACTGGCCAGTAAGGGTCTGACCCTATGGAGCAAGATTTGCTTTAGTGGGGCTCCAGTGCCTGCCTAGTCTGCTTTTTTGGTGTGTCATCCTCAGATTCAGCCCTGGGTCGTGCTCTGGCTTGGTCTGAAGTCTGCCACTAGGTGTGCCGGCACAGGGGCCTCCTGGGAGGGGCCTTACTGCAGGCCAAGTTCAGCCAAAGCTCGTGCCCTGCCCAGGGCCACCTGGCTTGGAGGTTCCTTAAGAGCCCAAACTTAAAATTTAGGCCAGCTTCCACTAATGCTGGGCTTGGGGCTGTTCAGTGAGAGGTATGGGGTATGCTGAGGCCAGAGGCTGCTTGTTTGGGTTTTGTGAGCCTTTGAGAAATTTTAGGAACATCTTCAGTATGAGCCAAGACAGGTCATTTTTATGGAAAAGCCACTGGAAGTGGCTTGGGCAGGCTTACAAACTGGGTGGGGCAGGGGACCAGTATTAGCTAGGTTGATGGAGACGCAGATATGGCAGCTGCCTGAGTCTGCACGCTGAGAGCGGGGAGGGCTCAATAAAGGCTTCCACTAACTCTTCTGCTCCTCCAGCTTTTACCCTGAAGCCAGACAACTCAGTTCCTCCCTGTATGTCCCTGGCACCTTTCAATCTGCTGCTCTAGTGCTAGAGTCAAAAGCAAGTGACTATGTCACTAAGTCCATGTACAGGCCTCTTAAGAGGAACATCTACTTCTAGCTGTCCTCTGTCTCACACAACGACCATCTCTTCTGGTTTTCAGAGCCAGAAGTTGTGGGGACTCCTCTTCCTAGCACTGGATCCCTGGGCTGGGGAGTCCAGTGCAGGGCCAGGACCCCTCACTCCTCCTGGGGGACCTCTATAGCCAAGATATCCCTCCTGATTTTCAATCGCCAAACACGAGTGTGGGACCATTCCAATTCGTGTCTCTGCCCTTCCTATCTGGTTGAGTTGGCCTCTTCTGTATGTCCCCAGTTGTAGGACTTCTTTTCAGCCAGACTTCAGGCAACTCCCAATAATGGCTGTGCTGTAGTTTAGTTGTAATTTTGATGTGGTTGTGAGAGGAGGCAAGCACAATGTTTACCTACTTTGCCATCTTGACTGGAAACCCTACCCCAATTTATTTATTCATGCTCCTGTTATTGGATGTTTCCAAATTTTTGTTCTTGCAAACACAATGACCATAACTTCCTTTTATATATCTTTTTGTACACATATGCAAGAGATTTTATTTATTTTAGGACAGTGGTCTTTGAATTTCTTGGCTCACATGCTCCCTAAAATAATTTTGGAAAAATTATGTATCTCTTTCCACATTTTTAAATTGGCATCTAAAATTTTTAATGATAAGTTTAATATTAATTCGAACCATATGGATGCCATATTTATAGGTTGAAGTGGTTGAATATTAATAATTTCTTATGGTTCAAACTAATAGTTGCAAAGAATGTCACGTCTGTTATTATAAATATCATTTAAAAATAAAATTGTTACTTCACTCTTCAAGATGTGTCCAATGGAATTTAAATACCATAGTAACTTGATACTTGCTATTATCTACTTTAAAAATATTCAAATAAACTCTTCCTTGACAGATCAAAATTTTATGTAGTTATTTTTTCCCATGTATCTTATATTTCCAGTCCATTTAGCTCATAAAATCTGTCAACATATTTTTCATTTGGAGTCTTCTATTGTTCTCCTAATCATATTTTTTTTAAGCGAGGCAACCCTTGGTTGACCTCACAGATTGCAAGGACCTTGTCAGCTTACAATCCCTTATTTTTAATTAATTATTTATTTTTTTATGCCTACAGCACCTGGTCTTCCTAGGTGGTCTCCTATCCAAGTACTAACCATGCCTGACCCTGCTTAGCTTCCAGGATCAGATGGGATTGGGCTTGTTCAGGGTAGCATGGCCGTAGACCCAATCACATATTTTCTGCAATAAAAATGCGTATATAAAAAAGTGGCATAGATGATAGAGGCACTGTTTATCCCTCTGATGACCAAATCAAAGTTGTGAAAGAAACAAGGAACAAACAGCAAGGAAAATCACCTGGGACCTAGATAAACAAGCCCTACAACTAGGAGGAGAAATAAAAAATCATGAAGAACACATTATCTGAGATAAGAAGTATATTAAATGGAATAAACAAAGAAATAAACAAAGTGAATAAAGAAGAGGATCAAATGACCCGGGAAAGCCAAAGACACTCAATCAGAATGGCAAGAAAAGAGAAGCCAAGACGATAATAATAATTTAAAGAGCCTATGGGACACTATTAAAGGTAAAGATGCATATGTCATAGGGGTACATGGAGGAATACAAGATGTTGAAGAGACATTTGAAGAAATAATGATGGAAAACTTCCCTAACCTGATGAAGGAAACAGAAATACAACCCCAGGAAACTCGGAGAGTCCCAAAAACCAAAAACCCAAAAAGGTCCACACCAAGACACATCATAATTAAAATGCCAAAGGTTAAATACAAAGAGAGAATCTTAAAAGCAGCAAGAGAAAAAGATTAAAAGACACACACAGGCTAAAAGGAAGGGGATGGAAAAAGATGCCTTGATGGACCCAGAGGGTATTGCGCTGAATGAAATGGATCAGATAGAGAAAGACAAATATCACATGATTTCACGTACATGTGGAATCTAAAGAACAGAATCAACAACAACAAAAGTGGAAATAAACTCATAGATACAGAGAATATTTAGAGGGATACTAGATGGGAGGGAGGTTGCAGCAGGGAAAAAGCAAAGGGATTAGGAGGTACAAATGGACAGTTGCAGAATAGACATGGAGATGTAGAGTGTAGCATGGGGAAGATGGTTAATAATGTAATAAATATGTAAGGGAAAGCGGGGTACTAGATTTAGTGTGGCGATCTCTTTGCGAGTTATATGGATCTCTGATCACTATGCTATACAACTGAGACTGGTATATTATTGTATGCTAATTATAATTGAAAAAACTCATTGAATTGTACAGTGTAAACACAAGCAACTAATAGTCTATTATATTTCAATAAAGATGAAAAAATAATGCAAAAAATAGAGTTAAGCCCACTATGCCACAAAACTGTGATGACTTCTTAAGAAATGATGTCCTCTTTTCCATATTGCAGTGATGAAACAATTTTAGAATTAATGTGCTCAAATGTCAATATTATTACAAATTAAAAAGCGAAAAACAGGAAAAAATGTGTGTATAAATTGAAATGCTCATGTTTTAAAGTTTCTTATGACAATAAGACTAAGTGTTAAAATCTTCATCTACTTTGAGTTATGACAGTTATTAGTATACATTTGACCAAAGAAAAATAAATGTAACACAGATTTTAATAATTATTATACATAAAAGCGAAATTTGATAGGAAAGGCAGTGCAATAAGGTTGATGAGGCTTCTTTTTTGTTATCAGTTGGCCAAGGATGTTACTTATTTACTTGGGTAAAGCACGATTCAACATCAATTCTGTTATTTTCTATTATGATGTAATCTCTGAGCAACTTTGCTCATATGAGTGAATAGATAGGAATAGAAGATTTTTCTCTTCTATGACCTTTTTTCAAATTACACCAAATTCAACAAAAATTATGTAATGCTCTATCATAGAAAGTTGTTTTTGATGTTGTAAAGATTGACAGCTTGATTAGATTCTCACTCAATTTGGTTGACAGCAAAGAATTAGAAATTACGTAACTTGGAAATACATTTGTTGTTGAGAATTTAGGGTCATTTTCTTGTTCAACTTTCAAGACGTACATCAAAAAGTTTCTATTAGGATTTTCAAATGATAATTAAATATCTATTTCATGTAGAGGCATTGTTAAAGACCCAATATACTTGTAACGATTTGGGAAAATAAAAATACTGTTAATTTCGATACGTCTTACAATTTCAATACATCTGATAAAATAGAAAATTATCTTCTGTTATCATATGCTTTAAACAATACTTGTGTCAAAATCTTGGAGCTACAAACTGAGCTCAGTTGGCTTATGGGAAGCATCCTTTATATAACCTAACTGGCAAAGTAAGTCTTTCAAATATTTTAAAATTTATCAGGGTAACAATAGTATATATACTCCTATATTCATTGCAATGTTATTCACAATAGCCAAGACATGATAGACAATTGGACAAAATATATACACACACACGCGCGCGCGCGCACACACACACACTGATAGACAATTGGACAAAATATATACACACACACACGCGCGCGCGCACACACACACACACATGGAATACCACTCACCCACAAAAAGATGTAATATTGCCATTTGTGGAATGCCACTCACCCACAAAAAGATGTAATATTGCCATTTGCAACAACATGGATAGATCTTGAGAGTAACATACTAAGTGAAATAAGTCAAATGGAAAAGGACAAGAACCAAAACAAAAAGCAACAAAACAAACAAGCAAAGTCAATCTTTATTGTCAAATTAATCATCCAAATCAGCCTTACTTTTTGTTTAAAAAGTCTGATTTCAATTTTCCAATTTAAATATTTATGTTAATTTGCATCCCCGTAACAACCATCTCACTTCTGAATGCATGTAATTCAAGTATTCAAGCTCATATAATTCACATAAGTTGATACATTTCCACACATATAACTTAAAAAAGATGTAAGTGTATTGGCCTGGACTTAATAATATTTATCATGTGTGGTAGGTCATATTATTTGCACACAATTATTTATTCCCTCCCCACCTTTGCAATCCTTCTCTTTAAATAAAGTACATTTCCTCACCCCATTGACTTTGGACTTGATCATGAAATGTGCTTTGGCTAGTAGAAGGTGAGTGTTGTGCCAATGGCTGTACCTGAGCAGAAGCTTTAGAGGTGCTATAAGGTTCCACCAGTCCTCTTGCTCCTGCTTCTCACCAGAGTAGCATGTCCTGAGGGTATCTACTTCCTCAGTCTGGATCTTGGAATGAGAGAGCATGTGAAGCAGACCCACAGCCCAGAATGAGAAGAGTATGGAGTTGCCCACAGTCTACCCACAGCCAGGAGCAGAGTTGCAAAACCACACTCCCAATCGACCTGCAGCTGGGAGTAAATATTTGTCGTTGCAAGCCTAACCTAATTAAAGCTGACCTATGCTCTCTTTGAATGGTAACACCCAGTACTCTGAGCAAATCAGGCCCTGACTTTTTAGCAAGCAAAGCTTGTTTACAAATAAAAGTGTTTCCAAATTAAAGTGTGGAAACAAATGACATCAGTTTTGTGACTGGCTGTTAGAGCAAACCTACTTATAGAAATACTTACACACCCTGCCCAAATATGCACAAAAAGATTCAATTAAAAGTATCCAAAGTTTAAGAAATTTATTTACCAGTTGCATTCTTAGGCATACCTTATGCATGTCACAATTTCATCAGTAATACCATTTTCTTTGCTCTACTATCAGCCATAAAATATGAGCTGGGAGGGACAGAGTCAACAGTACAAAGTATATTTTTTATTTACTGCAATTTAAAAATTGATTTTTTTTAGCATTGTTTGAGTTGGAAGGAGTTGTA
This sequence comes from Pteropus alecto, assembly GCF_000325575.1. Classification (NCBI taxonomy): domain Eukaryota; kingdom Metazoa; phylum Chordata; class Mammalia; order Chiroptera; family Pteropodidae; genus Pteropus; species Pteropus alecto. Next base: position 1,201,002 of record NW_006442497.1, read on the forward strand.
AAAATAGTACAGAGAGTTCCCAAATACTAGTTCTCCAGAACACCCCTATATAACATTCTACATAACAGTACCGCATTACTAAAAACTGAAAACTGACATTGGTACAATACTACCAACTCAGCTACAGACTTTACTTGGATTTAATGATTTTTACATGCACAGTTTGTGTGTGGATGTGTGTCTCTCTTTGTGTGATTCTCTGAAATGATATCACATGTGCAGATTAATGTATCCATCATTACGATTAGGGTATAAATCTGTTCAGTCACCTTTTTATAGTCACATTCTCCCTCAACCCTAACCCCTGGCAAACACTGGTTTGTTCTGCTTCCTTCTAATTTTTTCACTCACAAAATGTTTTATAAATGGAATAATACCCTATGTAACCTTTTGAGAGTAACTTTTTTCACTCAGCATAATGCCTTTGGGATCCATCCAAGTATTTTTTTTTTTAAACTGCTGAGTAGTATTCCACTGTATAGATGGACTTTAGACTGTTTATATACTCACCTGTTGAAAGACATGTGGATTGTTTCTAGCTTGGGTTCATTATAAATAAAATTACTGTGAACTTTTATATACAGGTTTTATATACAGTTTTCATTTCTCTAGGATAAATATCCAAGAATATGATAATGGGCTGTATGGCAAGTGTATGTTTAACTGTGTAAGAAACTGTCAAACTGGTTTTCAGAGTGTCTGTACTATTTTCTATTCTCAACAAAACTGTACGAGAAATCCAGTTGCTACACATCCTCATTAGTACCTGGTCAGTATTTTTTATTTTAGCCATTCTAGTAGGTGTGCATTAGTACTGCGATTTATGACAAAATTTGCTCAACAATGTCTTCCCCCTCTTCGTTCCCTCTATAGAGTGCGGTGGTGTCTGCTAAGGAAATAGATTTAATTGAAGAAATTAACCTGACATTCAACAACTATTTAGCACCAACAGTGTATCAGCCGTGAATATTTTAAAGAGAAATCTATGATTTTTTAGTCTTTGCACTATTTTATATGTTTTCTAAAGTTGACTTTGATGACCGTGTGAAAATGTTAAGCTTACTTAACATTCTTATTAATATTCTCAGCTTTTCTCACACACACGCAAAAAAATTAGCGGGTGTAAGCAATCTTGAGAAGGAAGAACAAGCTGGAGGCATCACACTTTTTGATTTTAAATGTATTGTAAAGCTATAGTAATCAAAACAATATGGTATTGGCATAAAAACAGACACATAGATCAATGGAACAGAATAGAGAGCCCAGAAATAAACTCACAGATGTATGGTATATTAGCATACAACAAAGGAGGCAAGAATGTACACGAGGAAAGGAAAATCTCTCCAATATATGGTGTTGAGAAAACTAGACAGTCACATGCAAAAGAATGAAAATGGACCACTATCTCACACCATATACAAAATTTAACTAAAAATAAAGACTTCAGTGTAAGACTTGAACCCATAAAACTCCTAAAATAAAACAGGTGATAAGTCCTTTGACATTGATCTTGGCAATGATTTTTTTGGGCCTGACTTCAAAGGCAAGGACAACAAAAGCAAAAATAAACAAATGGGACTATATCAAACTAAAAAAGCTTCAGTACAGCAAAGGAAACCATCGGCAATTGAAAAGGCAACTTACTGAATGAGAGAAGATATTTGCAAATCATATATCTGATAAGGGGTTAATATCCAAATTATATAAAGAACTCATACAATGGAATAACAATAACAAAAAATCCAATTAAAAAATGGGCAGAGGATCTGAATAGACATTTTCCCAAAGAGGATTGCCAGCAGGCACATGAAAAGATGCTCAACATCACTAATCATCAGGGAAATGCAAATCAAAACCACAACGAGATATCACCTCACACCTGTCAGAGTGGTTATTATCAAAAAGAAAAGAAATAATAAGTGTTGGTGAGGATGTGGAGAAAGGGAATCCTTGTGCACTGCTGGTGGGAATGTAAACTGGGACAGCCACTATGAAAAACGGTTTGAAATTTCCTCAAAAAATTAAAAATAGAACTGTCATATGATCCAGCAATGTAACTTCTGGGTATTTATCTGAAGAAAATGAAAACACTAATTCGAAAAGATATATGCACCCCTATATTTATTGCAGTGTTATTTACAATAGCCAAGATATGGAAGCAACTTAGTGTCCATTGATAGATAAATGGATAAAGAAGGAAATCTTGCTATTTGTGACAACATGGATGGACCTCAAGTGTACTATGCTTAGTGAAATAAGTCAGACAGAGGAAGGAAAATATCATATGATCTTACTTATATGTGAAATAAAAAAAAACTGAACTCCTAGATACAGAGAACAGATTAGTGGTTGCTAGAGGCAGGGGTGGGAAGGTGGCAAAATAGGTTAAGGGCGTCAAGGTACAAATTTTCGAAGAAGTCAAGAGGCGGTAATAAATGCATGGTGACTATAGTAAATAATACTGAATTATATACTTGAAAGTTTCCAAGAGAGAAAATCTTGTAAATTCTCATCACAAGAAAAAAAATTTTTGTGATTGTATGTTTATGGATGATAACTAGACTTGCGTTAATCATTTTACAATATATACAAATATAGAATCCTCACATCATACACCTAAAACTAATATGTTATATGCTAATTAGATCTCAACCAAAAATTATTGGTTGTATTTTTAGAGGCTGACTGTTTTGCAAATCGATGCTTTTGCAATAGATGGTTTTGTAAATCAATGTTTTTGCTAGAGAGATGGCATACTGAACTCAGCACTGATTTGGTTGTTCTTGGATTTTGTGGAGCTGAAAAACTTTTTATGTTTGTATCATATCTGGAGTCTGTTTTATTGAAAAATTGCATCTTCCATCTTACTGTATCCAAAAAAATTTTCATTGCTATTTTCTTCAACATTCCCGTCTTCTATTTATTAGAAATGTATCCATAGACCGGTGAATTTTCAAAAATTTAAATTGTATATAATGCCAGTTAATTCTGACCAGAAAGTAGTAACTGCATATTGAAAGTGAGGTCAAGTTGATAAAACACACCAAACTGAAAATTTTTTATATCCAAAAGTAGACTTTGACCACCTTAGCTTTAAGATGAAAATTCTATTAAATTATTCAGATAGGGATAAGAGTAGCATCACACAATTACATACTATATATCATTATAACTAAATATTCCAAAATAATTTTGATTTTATGTACGTCTCTATTTTTAGTTAGAGAATTATTTATTTTTATGTTCAAAATACACATTCTATTATTTGGATTCATATTTTGAGGAATATTATTTTAAAAACCCAAGAAACAAAATATAGAACACATCCTGAGATAAGTTCCTAAAAACAGCCACACTGAGATAAAATGATTGGCACCTAACTTAATTAATTTGTTTTATGATGTTATCAATACAAGATGTAAATTGATATGCTCTTTTTCATACTTCATTTGTTATCATGCAGTGTAATATGTGGTTAAAATTATAAGTTATTTGTAAAGTTGGGAGTATGATAAAAAGCAGAGTATTTCTTTGGTAAATAAATCTGCATGCATAAATTGAACTCTCAGCTTTTGAAAGTAATTCAATGACTTATAAATAAAAAATCAGAAATAACTTTATTAATTTATTACATACACAATCAAACTTTTCTTATGTGTTTAACATATTTAATGAAAGAAAAATGTCTCCATTGCTAGAAACTAATTGGTCCAGCAGCTGCCAGTAGGCATCAAATAGTCCATGCAATCTCTCTTGTGTAACAAGTTTCCATGTAAGCATGGGGCTATTTCTATGCTATATCATGACTCTTTATTCTATGCTACTGATCTATTTTTCTATCTCATTCCAATATTTAATGATTATATTAATTACTATAAATTTGTGAATCTTGAATTCTGATAGGTAATTTCGCCCCAGTTTTCCAGAAGTGTCTTAATTATTTTCCTTGCAAAAATTTGAATTTTAGATTTAGCTTGTCAAATAAAAATTCCGTTGGGACTTTAACTGGAATTAAAATGAATTTATAGATTAATTTGCGAAGAATGAATATCTTTACAATGTTTAGTCTTCCTACCAATAAACTTGGCATAATCTCTCCATTTATTTAGCTTTTTTATTGTTGTTGCACTTTAGTCTCCAGTATTCCTTAATTACCTTGGGATTTTTCTCAACAATTTTAATATGATCTCATTCATTGGTGATTTTGACTAGCCTCCATTGCTGCCTAACAAATTTTTACTTAGCCTTGAAGCCTCAGTTCAAATGCCACCTCCACGGTGAAGCTCTCCTCTATTGTTCCTGCAACTCAGAGTACTTTGCATATAATTGCAGGAGCAAATATTTACTGATTGCTTACTATATGCCATAGCACTGTGTTAAGCACTCTCTGAGCATTAACTCATATAATCTTCAAAGCAACTGTTTGAAATCGTAGTTGGTGTTATTATCTCCATTTATGAAAAAATAAGCTCAGAGAGTGCAACTTGTCTAAGGCATACAGCCAGGATTAGATAGGGCCAGGATATGAGTCCAGGCAGTCTGTCTCCAGAGCCCATGTTCTGACCATGTCATACTCCCTTTCAAGCAGTTGTATTATCGTATGGAAATCGTATACATGCATTCATTCTTACATCCAGAAAAAATGTTTTGTGTGCACACACTGGATCAGGAACTGCAAAAGGTGCTGGTGGAACATATGGTGTTAAATAAAATAGGCATTAATTAAAAAATCACACCAATAAATATACAGGTACAAATAGGGCTGAGTGTCCTGGGATGAGGGAGGGGAACCCAAGGTTAGATGAATGAAAATTAAATAGGGGGAGGGCTTAAGGCAGGCAGATGCAGGAAAGGTATGGGGAATATATGTCTTTAGGTGGAGGTCACAGGAAGAGAGTTATGAACTTGATTTAGGATGTATTGAGTTTCAGGGCCTGAGGCACAGCTAAGCTGGCAAAGGTTGGAAAATATGGAGATCTGGGACGCCCGCATCATGGCTGGGTTGAAGACAGAGTGGTAATTACTAAGGAGCGGCTGTGGTTAAACCCCAAGCAGCGGTATGACTCCCCAAAAGAAAGCTGCAGAATAAGATGACAGGCAGGCAGAGGAGGAGAAGGGAGCAAAGTGATAAAGGTGTCTGTATCTTTGTATCTCCAGCACCTAAAACAGGGCTTGGCACGGAATAGGTTCTCGGTACTTGTTGGCAGGCGCCCTGCTGAATGAATGAATGACCCTCTGTGTAGCCATGGCTACGTCTCATCCTCGCTGGACCCTCAGTCTCCTCAGTTTCCCTCAGTTAAATGGCAGTAGCAGCTAGGGTCAGGAGGGCAGTAGCTGCTGGGGCTCAGTCAGCCTCCCAAGCGGACTTCTAATGCCCACCAAAGTAACTGCGCACATCAGCGGGTGCGTGGGTGTCCGCTGGAGGGCGGAAGGCGCTCGGACTGCGGAGGACAGTGACCTCGCCTCCTCTGCGATCGCCGAAGAGCGCCCGGCGCTGCGTGGGAGAGGGAGCGCGCGGGAGAAGGGGGTCGGGTGCCCAGAGTGGCACCGACATGGCGGGGAAGCAAGGGGTGACGCGGAAGGGGAGGTCTCCGATACCGAGAATGCCAGGCGCCGTCACCACCTCTGCAAGAGATCTCTCTGGGATGCGGGCGCGAGGGGCAGAAGTAACGAGGTGAAAGGGAGCGAGAGATTGGGGAGATAGATTTGAAAGATCCAGAGGCCGGTGGGGACTTTCATCTGGGATCCCTGCAGGGCCCGCGAACGGCAGGTGCGAACGCAGAAGGGAAGCCGCTCGCCATAGCTGGCAGAACGGATGACCCATCACATCCCGCCTGGCATGCCTCTATCCAGGACAGCTAGGAAAGGCTTACAGAGTCTTTAGGTGCCTGGGTTCCAGTCGCTCCGGTAGGAGGTGTCTGAAGCGCTGAAGTCCGCAGGCTCCTCCTGCCGCCGCCGGGTGGCAGAGTTGGGGGCAGGCGCACCCCACCGACCCCGCCCCGGGGCCGCGGGGAGGCCCCACCGTGGGAGGCGGAGTTGCTACCGCTCCCCCGCAACCCCCGCGAGGACCGTGGCCCCTTCTTAAGCCCGCAGAGCCTCTGGCTGCCCCTCATTCGCCTCTCCCGTCCGCCTCCCTCCCGCGCGATGGCCTCGGCACTGAGCTATGTCTCCAAGTTCAAGTCCTTCGTGATCTTGTTCTTCACCCCGCTACTGCTGCTGCCACTCATCATTCTGATGCCCGCCAAGGTCAGTTGCATCTCCTGGCAACCCCACGGACTCCAGGCGCCGGGTCCCAGCAGCGGGCACCGAACCCGGGAGTACTGAGTTGGAGCGCATGGACTCCTGGGCGGGCACAGCTCCCCCTGGGGCGCGCACATTCGGGAGCTCCGGATACCAGATGGGAGGTGCTCTATAAAGAATTCCAAGGGGCACGGAGACCCCGAGGCGCACCCACTTTGGGGTTCACAGATCCCAGGGCGCAAGAACCGTCCCAATAAGCACAGATACCTAGAAGTTAGCTTAGGTCTCGGCTACACAGCACATCCATAGGCTGAGCCCAGGGAGCAGAATCTCCCTAGAGTGCATAACCTCATTCCCTCTCCCTACTCCCAATACCACCCGTGCTGACAAGGAGCCTGGGCCTTTGTCTCTCTCATCTTCTCACGCCTGTCTCTTCACTTAGTGACTGGGGAATTCCCAGCTGTAGGGACCTACAGGAAAAGATCATCAACTAAGTGGATCCTAAGTGCTGTCTTTGCCACTCTCTGGCCCTTCTTTGAACCTCAGTTTCCCTTTCTATAATACACACTTCTTTCCAGCTCTGAAACCTGGGAAGCCACAGCTAAGTCAAAATCCTGCTCAGGCTGAAAGGCAGATCAGGATGGGCCTGCTTAGCTTGCTGCCTGCTGTGGCTGTGGCAGGAGGCGGACATGTTCCCAGAGCTCACACCTTGGGTGGCAGGACCCAGGGTTGCAGGGAAGCGGCAACCCTGGCCTCCTAGTGTTCCTGGGAAGGGGGCAGAGAATGAATGGTCTTGGCCACAGGGTGGGGGCGGTGCTGGGAGCCCTTGCCCAGGCTGTGCTGGGCTGTGCGAAGCCTGTTTGGCAGAGGCCCGAGCCCTTTGAAGCCTTTTGTGGCTGCTGGCTGCTCCTTCCTCATTCCCTCTTTCAGCCCTTTTACTCTCAGCCGAGGCAGGAAATCCCTGGCTTCCCCCCCACCCCTCCCAGGCAGGTTTGGAAAACAGAGGAGCTCTTTAGGGGATACTATGGGGACAGTCCTGGAGGAGCGGGGCTGTACTGTTACGTCAGAAAGCAAACTCGGCAAGAAAACCGGACTTCCTCCATTCAGTCATCCTTGTGATTTCAGCTAAGCCCCTGGGTTTTCTGGGCTTTGGTGTTCTCATCTGTACAATTGGGCAAGGTAGTTTGGTTCCGACACTTATGGCTTTGGGTGCCCAAAGAAATTATGCCAGTTCCTAGGATGGAGGAGGGGGAGGCTGTGAGGAACCCTTGGGTGGGTTGAGCACAGGCCTTGGATAGACCAAGGATAGCAGAGCCAACCGTGATGGCACTTCAGTTGCCATACTAACTGTGAACAGACGTATACCCTCTGCAGAAAGAGATTGGGAGATGTTATCTTCCCCAGGCGGGAGCCAGGCAGGAGAGCTGTGATTTTAGCTCTGCTTGTGGCGAGTGATGTTCCCTGGAATATAGCAGCTTGGCTGATCTTCCTGCTCCGGGAGACTATGACTGAGACCCCGCTTCTACCCTGTCCCCTCCACATACACACACAGGTGGCCCTGAGATGGAACACCCAACTCAGCGTGTGTATATATGTCATTAACCTGCCCTGGGAGTGAGAATCGGGTGAGAGAAGAGGAGATATCAGTGGAAGTCTTTCCAAAGGGAGCCTTTGCGTGGTGTCCCTCTCAGCGGGGCAGGTGACTGGAAGCCTGGACTCCTGTCTTGGTGTTTTCTCCCTTTGTGCCTCTGTTTTTGTCACCGCTGAAGAGCTCCCTGCCCATTCCCCCTCCCCCACCCCATGGCTACACCATTGTGCAAGGAAACTCAGAGGTACTGGCATGGGGCAGAGAGGCCGGGAAGCCAGGGAGAACTTGGCAGCGTGGCAGACACTGTCCAAGTGGAGTGGCGACTCCGAGCGCATGCCACCCTCAGCCAGTGCCCTGGCCCCTCTCCTGCAGGCTTCCTTCTTCTCTTCCTTTCCTTCACCTTGTTTTCTTTCTGGTTTCATCTCTCTCCACTTTTTCTGCCCTTTCTCTGGGTCCTTTTTTTTTAAAAAATAGCTTTTTAATAAATGATATGTTGATTGCATCATTTATTTTATTAAAATTATTTTTAAAATCTTATCTTTAAAATCTTAACATATAAAGTAAAAATGAAAATAACCTCAATTTCCCATAACTTATTAATATTTTGATGACCTTCTTTCCAGAAACCAATCAATAAATCTCTTCTCTCTCTCCACACACACACACACACACACACACACACACACACACACACAGAGAGCATGTTCTCTTAACTACATTTTTTTCATTAAGCAACACGTTATGGACACCCTTACTTGTTAATAATTAGACATGCTTTTATTCAGTTGTGCATCTAACATGTATTTATTGAGCCCCACTATGTGCCAGACATGTGCTGGGTGCTGACTTTTAAATCCCACTGTTCACTTTTAACTCAGCTTTAAGAGCTTTTCCAGCCACATCCCATCTGCAGGAAAGCGCTCTGACCTCAACCACAGGGAGCCAGGCTCCTCTCTGCAGGTAGAATCCATCTCATTCTGCACGATTACCACCCCTTCCTCAGACTTGTCTAACGTTGCCCATCCTATTCTGCTCTCTCCACTGATGCTGTGGGAGCATTCTAGACAAGGAGGGTCAAATTTGCTTCAGGCTGGGGCACCCTCTAGGCCTCCTGAGAGTGGCATGGAGGTGAAGGAGTCGTCAGCCTTGATCTTTTATATTAGTTATGATTGGTGCCTCTAGGAACTGTGCTGTGAAAATTGGTTACATGTGCCACCCACTGCTTCTAAGTTTGGATAACAAAATTTCACTGAGCACTTCTGTGTGCCATACGTTAAAAATACGTATTAAATCCTCAGCTTATAGGTGACGTCACGAAACAGTGGGGAGTGAGAATATTTTATCAATGACATTGTTGAGTGACTGCTGAAGACCAGACAATGGCAGACAGTGGACACTGATCAGGTCTGCCTGGTGTCAACACCTGGGCTTCTAATTACACTGCTGCCTTGAATCGGTGGCTTGAAGCAGCATTGATACCTGCAACCCCCCGAGCAGGGGACATCTGGCAAAGCTTGGAGACATTTTTTGTTGTCACAGCTGGAGAAAGTACTTCTGGCATCTAGTGAGGCAGAGGCCGAGGATGCTGCTAAACATCCTACGATGCACAGGACAGCTCCCTTCTCAAACAAAGAATCATCCAGCTAAAAATGTAGTGCCAAGGCTGAGAAGCCCTGCATTAGACAGGAGAGAGATGTCTGGGGTGCTCATGGTATGCTGAAGGAAGATTTATTTTTTATGACTGATAACACAATTCTGACAAAGAATTTCTAAGTCTTCCTGCAGTTCTTCATGTACTTAATACGTGCTCATGTACTTGAGTAGTGATAGTGTACAGGTATATCTTTACAGCAATGTCATTATAGTTCCTGCTCTGCTGCTCCATTCCTCTAATAGGCACTCACTGAGGGTCTTCTGAGTGTCAGGCCCATGCTGGGTACTGAGGACAGAGTGAATCCACAAACACTGGCTCTGCCCTCAAGGTGTTCACTGTTTGGTGGTGGTGGAGACAGTTAAGAAAACAAACAATGACAACTCAGTGTGTGAATCGCTGGGGGTTGGGAGAAAGACACAGAGACAGGCACAGACCAAAACCGTGGGGGAGCTGGGGGAAGGTACCAAAGGAGAAATGCTGAGCTGAGCCATGAGGGGTGGCATGTGTAAGAGTGGGAGCCTCAGTGCTCTGTGGTAGCTGGAACTTGGGGTGTGAGTGTGCAAGGAGATGGGGCCGGAGCGGTCTGTAGGGCCTGCTCTGTTGCAGAGCATCTCCTAAGTCATGCTAACGCATTTGGGTTTTGTCTTGAAGGCAAGAGAAGGCTTTCAAACAGGGAGTGATATGATCAGATTTGCAAAAGATAAAGAGGGAGCAGCGGTGTGGAATGATACAAGTGGAATGATCAAATTCGAAGGTAGTTGCAGCCATCCAGGCCATGGGAGATGTGGCCTGAGCAAAGGCAGTGGCCATGGAGTGAAGGCGGGAGGGAGAAGAGGCCAGAGAATAAAGGGCTAGAAACTATAATCTTGGTGGCTAATTTAATTGGCTGGGTTGGGATGAGGGAGAGGACAGAGTCTAGATGGTTAAAAATAGTTATAAAAATGCTGATGAGACATTAAACAGCCTAGGGAAGTGGGTATTACTACCCGCATTTTAATAGATGATGAGACTGAGGGCAGCAGCAGCATGCTGAGGCCTCAGGGCTGTCTCTTCAGTTTGTCAGGTGTGCTTATGTCATCATCCTCATGGCCATTTACTGGTGCACAGAAGTCATCCCTCTGGCTGTCACCTCCCTCATGCCTGCCTTGCTTTTCCCACTGTTGAAGATTATGGACTCCAAGGAGGTGAGCAGACCCAGGGGATCCTGGTAGCTTCCTGCTTCTCCTAGCCCTTCTCTGAGATGCCTAGGCCCCCGGGGGACCAGATGAGCCCATTATGGATACGCTTTGCCATGAAGACATACCACTTGACCCTCCATCCCTACGCCAAGCTGTCCCTGAAGTCAGCATCTAGTCTGCTCACCTGTCTCTGGGGACTTGGGTGGTTGTGGGCACAAGAAGTATGTGGCCAGGAGGTAACCCCGATGGGGCCTTCATACCACCTTCCAGGTGTGTGTCCAGTACATGAAGGACACTAACATGCTGTTCCTGGGTGGCCTCATCGTGGCTGTGGCTGTGGAGCACTGGAACCTGCATAAGAGGATCGCCATTCGCACACTTCTCTGTGTTGGGGCCAAGCCTGCACAGTAATTATATCTTCTCTTTCTTGCCATGGGGCTTCCTGTGGGCCCCAGGGCTGGGGAAGAGCTGTAGCACAAACCAGATCACTCACAGGCGAGGGGCCATGGGATTACCTGGGCTTGGCAGGCAGGTGGATCCCTGGGTGGGACATATGACAATCTTAGCTGGGGACACTAGATGCATGGGCAGTGGTGGGGGCCAGTGGTGAGCAGCAGTTGGTAAAGGTTCTCTGAATCCAGAATAGACTGGTCAGCAAGGGTCCTTGTATGTTTAGAGGACTTCCTGGAGAAGGGGCTGTGGGGTTCCACAGAGAATGAGGTAGGAGGAGGCTGGATCAAGCCATGCCAGACAGGGCATTTGTGGGAGAAGCAGGCCGGAGGTGGCTCAACCACCCAGCTCAGGGAAAGCAGAAAGGTCATCCTTCTAAAGCTGGCACATTTGTTCCTTCTGTAAAGAAGCTTCTTACTTCATTTCTCTCCACATCACTTAGAACCTCAGCTTCTCCCTCTTCTGCGAGATCTTCCCTCACCAATAACAGGCCATTTCCAACCAACCCATGGAGTTGATATAATCGGAATTACCTGCATATATCAAGCATCTGCAATGCACCAGGCATGATGCTGGGAGCTTATTTATTTCCCCATTTAACTCTCACCACAACTCTAAGAGTTGGGCATTATTCCTACCACCAAGTTCTGTAGACAAGGAATTTGAGACAGAGAAGGGTCACGTGGGGATTGTACCTGGCCTGTCTGATGAGGCCTTGCCTCCTCTAGTCGAGAATTCAGGATGTATTTTTCTTTTGAGGAAATGTGCTCCTTAAATGATGGCATACCCCAGATAGCCCTGGGAAGGCAACAGTTGTTTAGTTCACTTCAAATTCTTCCCGAGATGTTCATGTGTCAGGAACTTTGCTGGGCCCTGAGCACACAGACTCTGGTCTGCCCTCTAGGAGATGATGCCTGGCTTCCTTGGTGCCTCGGGCTCTCCTGAGCAGAAAGCTTTGTGACTCTTTGATCCCTGTTACCCTTCATGGTGTCGAAACCCACCAGTGATTGATTTACAGGGTCAAATCAAAAGCCATTGCATTTTCTAAAAATGTGAGAGCTCAGATTCCTTTTGAGTGGCCAGCTTTTCTCCATCAGCAGGTGGGCCTCATTCTGAGAGTGCTGAAGAACTTTTGCTCCCAAATCCAGGAAGTTCACAGATACTTCTCTTCTTCTTCCTGCCACCAAGCTTCTCCGCGGAGCTTGGCTTCCAGCTGTCCATGACACTGCCTGCCCTGGGGGTGGACCTGTATGATGAGGCCCCCTTGGTGCCTTGAAGCATCATGTCAAAGCCTCGTTCACACAATTTCTGACTTTTATCCCAGCCTGGCTCCCAGCCTGGCTCTCAGCCTTTGTTCTTGTGGGTCCATGAGGCCAACCTGCATGGACACCACCTTGGACCTTGGTGCAGTACAGCCCCTAGAACCCTTCTTCAGGCAAATTAGTGGCCTTGGGGAGAAGCCTGACTTCAGAGGGGCATGGAGACCAAGAGCAGATGTGCTCCATTCAGCCAGCCCTCCCTGAGCTCCTTCCATTCCTGGCTTTGTGCCAGGGTACATGGAAGCCGTGGAGAAGAATCAGACCCTTCTCCTGCTCACCATCCAAAGAAGGAGCAGACATGGAAACAGGTCCTCCGAATCCAGCCAGTGCTTAGTGTTGGAGGGAGGATGGAGGAGGTGTGTTCAGCCCTCTCTGGTGTGTGCTGGGAGAAAGGCTACAGAGGAGGGACAGGTTTTGAAGGACCATGAGGTGTGTTCTAGGCAGATGGTAAAGGTGAAACAGAGGTAGAAGACAGATGTTATAAATTAAGGGAATACGTTTTCTGAATACTGTTAGTTTGATCTAGTCCATTGCAGAGTAGAGGGGCATAAAGTGTGTATGCAGAGAGGGGCAGTGGGGTGGGGGTAGTCAGCCGTGAGGGAGCTCCTGCTTCCCTGGATCCCTCCCAGGCTCACTCTACTCCCTGAAGGCTGACTCTGCGCAGCCCTTCTGAATTCATGAGAGGTGGAGCAGGGTCTGGGGAGTGTGAGAATCTTCTAGACAGAAGTGAGATGTTGAAGATACTTGCACATAGGGCTGCTCCAGCACACTCCTAGGTCATACTAGGGCCAACTCTCCACATCCGGATGCCTATGTTGCCCCTGCTAGATGGAAGCTTCTTAGAACCATTACTGGATCTAAGATGACCCTTGGTGACCTCTTGGTGACCCTGGTAGCCAGCAGAATAGACATCAGTAATGTTTGCAGAGAGAGGTAGGAGGGAGGAAAGAAAGAAAGAAGGGAAGGAGGAAGGAAAAGAGGGCGGTAGAGAGGGAGGGAGGCACTAAAATTGCATCCTCTCTTGGACTACTCTGCATCTTTACAGGGGGACCTAGCCTCCCTGTTACTTTCTAAAGGCTCGGGGGTGGGCAGGGTGGGATTCTCCTTCTCTCCTTCCTGCTCCTCCTCTGCAGGCTGATGCTGGGCTTCATGGGTGTCACGGCCTTCCTGTCCATGTGGATCAGCAACACAGCCACCACCGCCATGATGGTGCCCATTGTAGAGGCCGTGCTGCAGCAGATGGAGGCCGCAAACGCAGCCACTGAGGCCAATCTGGGGGCCCTGGAGCTGGCAGACAAAGGCAAGGCCAGTGAGCTGCCAGGTAAGCCCCAACCAGTGTGCTGCCAGGGTTCCCAGTGGCAGCCTTCCTCTCTGTTACCAATAGCTTTGGCCACCTCCCTGACTCCTGAAACCTACTTTTAAACAAGCATACAGAGAAATACTTAGAAAATGCTGTTTTCCTAAGTTTTAGGAATGTAATTATTGCATAAAAGTTGGAACCTATAGCAAGTTCCCACCTTCAGTTCCTGCCAATCACAGAAATCAATATGTGCTCATTTGATTATTCATTTGGGCATATTTTGAGCATCTATTGGGTGCCCTTCACCCCTTTCTTCTCCTACTCATCCTCAGAGAGGCCTCCCCTGAATAGGACAAAACCCTCTCTTCTCTCTGCTCTCACAGGTATTGGGGTGGTTGTCCCATGTTGCTTTCCCACTATGTGCCGAACTCAGGGAAGTCAGATGGTGCCTGTTTTAGTCTCTGTGTTGTTTGCTACCCCATTGCCAGGGCCCAGCACAGGGGACTTGACCCATGCTGATGGCCTGATTGCCAGACCCTGGGCCAGGACCTTGGGTTGCTGAGATGAAGCAGACACACCCATACTGGACTCATGGAGCCCAAGGGGTGGGGAAATAAGGCCCCTTGTACAGTTCCTCTGACTTGGGGGAAACTACAGAATGCCACAAGCCAGATACGGAGGGAGCTCAGACAAGGGAGAGGCCTTGCTAGAAGAAGACACCTGAGATGGATTTGGACACCCCCCCTAGATGAAGGGACAGCTGGAGTAACAGCAAGAAGGCAGAAAAGAAGGGTGTGTGTCTGAAGTTGCTCAATTTGCACAGGGCATCAAGGAGCCTTGAGGAAGCCATGGGAAGTGACTTTCGAAGGCCCCTGTACAGTTCCTCTGACTTGGGGGAAACTACAGAATGCCACAAGCCAGATACGGAGGGAGCCCAGACAAGGGAGAGGCCTTGCTAGAAGAAGACACCTGAGATGGATTTGGACACCCCCCTAGATGAAGGGACAGCTGGAGTAACAGCAAGAAGGCAGAAAAGAAGGGTGTGTGTCTGAAGTTGCTCAATTTGCACAGGGCATCAAGGAGCCTTGAGGAAGCCATGGGAAGCGACTTTGGGAAGGCAGACAGGACCAGACTACAGCTTTGGGCTAGAGGCTGAGGAAAACTTGAGAAGGGAACCGGCATAGTTGGCATGTCCCCGTCCTCAGAGCAGCAGCAGAATTAAAAGCTGGAGCTGAGCAGGAGGCCCCCAAGACTGGCTCAGCTCATGGAGGTGTATCACTACAGGGAGCCAAGTGATTTTTGAAGGCCCTGCTATGGGGCAGCGGGAGAACAGTGACAGGAAGAGCATGTGCAAGGCCATGACCCTGTGTGTGTGCTACGCGGCCAGCATCGGAGGCACTGCCACCCTGACCGGGACAGGACCCAACGTGGTGCTCCTGGGCCAAATGCATGAGTGAGTCACTGGCCATGCCTTGTGGGGACAACAACGTGGGCCCTGGGTTTGGAGGGACCCATCCACCTCTTCCTCTTCCTTAGCTGGGTCCTGGAGCTAGGACTTTGTAGGGGTGGGAGGATATGCCCCCATCAGCCTCTGGGTCCCAGCATTGCTGCACTTGCTCAGGACCCATTGGGGGTGGGAGCTGATGACAGTCCTCAGATCTGGTTGCTTTCTGTCCTGGAGTGAGTCTCACCTTTTCTCTCTGGGCTCGGGATTCTTGCTCAGACAGGTCATGTGATTGAACTCTGCACTAAAGTCGTGGAAAAGACAATATAGTTTCAGATGTCAGGTCTTTGGTTAAAACTTGCAGAAAATAGACACCCCTACAGATGCTCCCCTTAAATCCGGCTCACTGACCTTGGTTGGGAATGGTGATAGTCTTATGATATTGGGGATCTAGAGATGGCATAAAAGGTTAGAGGTTAGATCACTCATTGCCTCACCAGCTTATTCACTATAGTTCCTCTAATTGCCCTTGAGGTGACTAGTGCCCTTGTGAGGCCCCAGGTGGACCACAGGGGTGGTCTGGAACTTTCCTTGGCCATGAAGGGACATAAGCCTTGAGGACCCAGTTCTGTGCCTGGCATTGTGCCCCATGGGGCTGGGATCACAGAAATGAGGGAAAACTGGGCTTTGTCAGAGGGATAGTCTTAGTTGGCTAAGGGCAGTGGATGCTTGGAGAATCTAGGTGGGTTATGCAAATGCATTAATGAAGGTAAGTACAAACTGCAGTGGGCACAGAGGGAAGAAACTTAAGTATGATGTTTCTCGTTCTGCGCATACAAGAGTCCTGGACAGGTGGGGAGGGCAGTTAGGAGGTAGGAAGGACAGGCCTGGAACCTGGCTGGCACAGTTGAGATCCAACAGGCAGACTATTCTGATCCTGTGAATGTTTTCTGTAATGATAGCCTTATGGTTTTCCCTGGAGTTCCTTTGAGAAAGGCAGCTGTCCAGCTGAGTGCAGAAAGCTCTGTGTTTACTTTGACACCCTTGGGCCACAGAGAGCAACACCTGGGGGTAGAAGGTGGGGCCTGGAGTGAAGTCCCACCCTGGGGAACTTTGAGATTTGCTTTCCTAAGGGGGCTCTTCCTTTGCAGAGGCCCACAGAACGAGGGTTCTGAGGCATCCTTGGACCCCCTGAAGCTGCCAAATTATGTGTGTACAAAGGTGTATTTTTCTGGAGGGACCATGACTTTCATGAGATTTTCATCAGGGCCGATTGGTCACCACTCAGGCTTGTCTTGTGTGTGGCCATGTTCTGAGGCCCCCACCTGACTGGGGTAATACCAGATGGCAGGTTTGGGTGGCTGGACCTCAGGAAGATGAGGCCCCTGCTCCAGACGGTCCCTTGGGGTCTATGGCTCAGCATCTGATAGAGATGTGGACTGGTGTTTCTCCCTTCAGATTGTTTCCCGAAAGTAAAGATACTGTGAACTTCGCCTCTTGGTTTGGATTTGCCTTTCCCAACATGGTGGTGATGCTGCTTTTCGCCTGGTTGTGGCTCCAGTGTATTTATATGAAATTCAAGTAAGTTTGAGCTACTTCCTGAATAAAGAGTCTAATCTGCAATGCACCTATGGAAGAACCCTCAGACTTAGTAGGCAAGTCCAAAAAGTTTTTCCTGTCCGGCCCCAACTACTTCTCCAGCCCCATCACCTGCTTGTCTGCCCTCTCATTTTGTCCACCCAAGCCTGCTGTGTCTTTGCACATGCTGTTCCCTCTTCCTGGAATGCCCTTCCCTATCTTCCTACCTTCTAATCCTCTCAACCTTCAGGGCCAGTTCAAATGCTGCTTCCTCAGGGACACCGTTCCTGACTGTTCTCCACCCTCATTCCATCGTGGAAGAATTTCTTGCTTGCTCTTTCAGCTCCTCTGGGCTATGAGATGCACTGTCTCTTGGTACCTGTAGTCATGTTCCAGTGCCACCTCTGCCCCTGGAGCTCCTCTGGGGCCTATGGTAAGTCCTCGCTATCCCTTGCACATATCCCGGCTCCTGGCCCAGGGAGAAAGAGAGTGTCATCAATGTGAGTCAAAGCAATTAAAGGGAATCTTGTCCTCATGTGCAAATCGATACTGCTGGACAAACTTCCACTTGGCGTATGTGTCCATTAGGTCTGGTCACAGCAGACCACCTGATAATGTCCAAACAATCCAAACCCAGCCCTTTACTGGATGTCCACAATGTTCCTAGCAGCGTGTGGGTTCTGGAAAGTTTACCTTCCTCTTCCCAGCACACTGGCAAGTTCATCAAGAGTCGACCTTGACAGCAGCCAGACTTTGGACAGAAACCACAGTGTGTGGCTGTCAAACATCTAAAAAAGCTGTTGTGATTTTAAAACACACAAATTTATCTATGGCGCAAAAGTGGCCTTCTTACACTGGGATGGAAAGTACTTAGCTGTGCCTTAATTCACAGGCAGCTGGAGCCAAATGAAAGACAGGGGCCTATGTGGCCAGAGGGAGGAGATCTCAGAGCTGAGAGGCAAAAGTACCCACAAAAACCTGTGAGTCAAGGGGAGAAATGGGGCCGTTCTATAAGTTTTCTTCTGAAGAAGGAGCTGTTTTGAAAACTGCCAGTAAAAAAATCCCTCCACGTAATCAGAGTAGTCATAGCAACTACGTAGCAGTAGTAGCATCCCTCACATGCCACCCTCATGTGCAGACCTCTCGTGAGAGGGAAGCTGCTCCCACAGGTGCTTAGGTACAGCTTGGTTTTGATTGAAGATCTTTGCTCTGCTTCTCACACCTGCTTCAGGACGAAAGTCCTCACGTCCATCCAGTGGGCCTCAGGAGACCTGCCCCAAACCTGTTGCAGGCTGCAGGTGAGTGTCTATGTCTCTTCAAGGGGCAACAGTAATAATAACAGCCCACATCTATTGAGTGCTTATTAAATGCCAGACAAGATTTTAAGCACTACGTATATTAATTAATCTTCACATCAATCTGTGAGGTAGGTACTCTTATTATTCCCAACTTACAGATAAGGCAACTGAGGCATGGAGAGGCTAAATGGCCTATGCAGGGTTGTATAACTTGAAAGTCCTGGGACTGAGATTTGAACCCAGGCAGTTTGGCTCTAGAGCCTGTGCCCACTACTCTACATCCCTGTCTCAGCCAGCTCGGGCTGCTATAACAAAATGCCAGACTGGGTGGCTTAAACCACAGACGTTTATTTCTCGCAGTTTTGGAGGCTAGAAGCTCAAGATCAAGGTGCCAGCCAATTTGGTTCCTGGTAAGAGCTTTCTTCCTGGCTTGCCAAAGGTCACCTTCTCACTGTGTCCTTACATGGGTGGGAGTGGTGGGGGAAAGAGAGAGAGACAGAGAGACAGAGACAGAGACAGAGACAGAGACAGACACACAGAGAGAGCTCGGCTGCCTTCCTCTTCTTATAAAGGCACAGGTCCTAGTCATTGGGCCCTACTCTCATGACGGTATATAAACCTAGTTACCTCCAAAGGCCCACTTCCTAATACTATCTCACTGGGGGTTAGGGCTTCAACATATGAATTTCCGGGGGGCACAATTCAGTTCATAACAGTCCCTGCTTAGGGAGGCTAAGGGTCGCTGCCCTCGACTGCCTTGAGGCCTAGGTACAGCTGGGTGTCAGAGACACCAGTCGTGGCTGCCCCTCAGGGTGGGGTTGGGAGCCTTGAAGTCCTGAGGCCTACGGAGTTCCCTGGTAGAACAAGCACAGGGTAGCCAGCTTGGCCCCAAGACCATAAGGAACCACCAGCCTCTAGAAGTGGACACCATGCCCCTGAAAACTCAGCCAAGGACTGGAGCTGTGGTTTACCTGGCCTGATGTGGCCTCAGTCATCTCTTCTTGACTGGCAGGGAGACTAGAGACTTCTGGAGTCTGCCTGTGGTTGGGTCAGGGCTGCTGCCTATTCCAACCCTTTCCGGCATGCGGCTCCAGCTCAGGAGCCCTCGCCGACTGGACGTGGAGTGTAGTGGGCAGGAGGATGGCTCACAGGCAGCCTCGTTTGGACAACTTTTTACAATCAGCTTGACAGACAGGACAATAGGAGATGTTCTCTGGCCCAGGTCATGTCCTGACATATACCGGGACCTGTTTCAGGATTCCTGCCCTCCATGCCTCCTGGACCACCTCACCTGAGGCAAGACAACACCTGTCTCAGCTGTGGGAAGCATCTTCACTGTGCCCTCACTCGACTCTCTCATTTGGAGGGTCATGGAGAGCAATGTCAGGGCCATTGCCTTTGGCCTAGTCCATATAAACTGTATCTTCCTAAATTTATGGGTGACCTCTCAGCCACCTCCAGCCAAGGACCCCCCAGGACTCCTCAGGACTAATGGGGTATCACTGATGGCTTATGCCCAACTTTCCTAACCAGGCTGACCCCTTGGTGAGGGCTCTTCTGGACACCTGCCATAGCAGAGGCAGTCCTCAGGGACTCAGGGGTCCCTTTACCTCTCTTTGGCTCTTCAGCATATTCACCCAGTTGATCCACATCATCCTTAAGGCCATTCTACTATAGAAGGACAATTGGCACCCACCTCACCCCCAGACTCCCATAGGCAAACTGGATCAATTTGCCTGCATCTCGTGCTAGGCCAGCGGTCACTAGACGGGATTAAACCAGAGATGACGGTGAAACTGCTTAGTGTAAGAGGGACTTGAAGGCTTGGCAGCACCACTGTGGGAGCCAGTTCTGGATAACTGCATGTGCATAGCAGCCCCCAGAGTCCATAATCACTGTGGTGTCAGGACTTGTAGGCAGCATCAGACACAGGCTCTGTAGCTGGGAGTACCAGAGTCAGCCCTTACCCTGAAAACCTGAAGCCTCTGGCCCAGCCTTAGAGTCTAGAGAACAACAGGTGCAGCAGATGGGGGCCTGATAGAACACTGACTCTCACACCCAGGGGGCAAGGCCACCTTCCACGCCAGCAGAGTCGTCCTTAAGTCGGGCAATCTGGAGGGCATCTCAAGCAGGTGATCCTTGGGATTTGTGGCCTTGCTCTTTGTTCAGCATGAGATCCCGGCAGGCTGTGCAGAACTGAGGCTCATTGCTGTCACTTCCTTTCCCAACCCCTGAGCACCTTGGAAGACTACGTTCTAACATCCCGTGTCCCACGCTCCAGGCCCTGTCCCATCATCAGCATGGCCTTCGCCCTCTCACGGGTGGTTCACATCCAGCCATGGCTTCAGGAATCTGCACCTTGGCACCCATTCCAACACCCTCTGCCCTCCTAGGAAGTCTGTCTTAGGGCCCCAGGAAGGACGTCCATAGGGTGAGCTCTCTAGGAAAAATCCTCATGGCCTGGCCCACCACTTTCAGACTGACAAGGGCTGGAACATGTGCATGAGATCTTCAGAGAGTTCCTCAAGGCTATGTCCTGGGCCCCAGTGGCCTCAGTTAGCCCCTCCTCACCACTGAGGTCCCCTTTGCACCTCCTCCAAGAATCCCTCCTTTCTGCCCTTTCATGCCAGTAACCCTCTTGTAGGGAACCCTGGGCAGGTATTGTTGGCCAATAGGCACCAGTCCGTAGGGAGCCCATCCAAGAGCAGGGCCAGGGCTGGCTTCCTTCCTGCCATAGCCATGCCTGCTGCTAGCTCCAGAGTCTCCTGGATCCTGAATCCTACACCTCCAGCTCCTCAGAATGTAGGCACCTATCCTGCTCCTGCTTGGCCCAATCTGCTTGTTCCTTGTGTCCTCCTGAGCCACCCTGATGATGAGGCTGGCATCCCAGGACCATAGAAGGCAGCTCCAGGCAGTGGTGAGAGGAAGAAGATTCAGGAAGCATGTGACAGAGCCCTGCCTCCACCTTGAGCCAGCTCCAGAACTCGGATGATGGGAGCAGCTGGTCTCCAGGCAAATGAGCACCTGCTTGGTCACATTTGCCACCTGCTTATTTCTGCCTCTGATGCTCCTGCCCAACACCTCCATCCTCCTCTGTTCGTCTCAGCCTCTCACCTTCCTGGATGCCCTCTCCTTTCCTGCCTTCATTGTCCCTGAGACTTGGCCCAGAACTGGCTGCCTCACTGGTGCCATTTCCGGTCTTCTCTGGGAGTACCCTTCAGTTCTGGGGGCACCTTGGAGCATGTGCTGGGCACGCATAATAGAGACTTTCCCCACTATGTCCTGTGAAGTAGGAGAGGCAGAAGACAGAAACGAGGAGCAGGAAAGGAACTTGCTCAAGGCCCCCGCAGGTGACAGGCAGCACCATAGGCCTTTATGCCAAGTTCTGCTGACCAATATTTAGGCTTTCATCTGATCAGCCCCTGAGCTAACCAACCTGCACTGCTGTTTTCTTGTCTTCACATCCTCTAGTTTTAAAAAGTCCTGCGGCTGTGGGTTGGAGAGGAGGAATAATGAGAAGGCTGCTTACAAGGTGCTGCAGGAGGAGTACAGGAAGCTGGGGCCTTTATCCTTCGCCGAGATCAACGTCCTGCTCTGCTTCCTCCTGCTGGTCAGCCTGTGGTTCTCTCGGGACCCTGGCTTCATGCCTGGCTGGCTGTCAGTCGCCTGGGCGGAGGGCGAGACAAAGTAAGTCATTTCTTCTGCAGCACCCTCCATGGTATTCCTGTGTTCTGTAGTTGAGTTCTGGATCACTCTGTTGGTTTCATGACTCATTTTTTCTCACCAATCTTCATGACAAGCCCATGGACGTGTTCCTGTGACCCTCCTGCCTCATCAGGCTGAGCAGAAAATACTTGGCCAGGAAGAGTGACCAGGGCTATGATCAAGAAAGATTCGTTGGACTAGAGCGGGACCCTCCGAGTTCTGCTCTGCCATCTTTTCTTTCTTCAGAGCCAGGCCAAGAATGGGGTGTCTTGGTTTCCAGCCAGAATTCAGTCTACCACACCACTCCTAATCTTGGTCTATGGGATTCCAGGTTTCGTATCCAGCTGAGCCTGTTTCTTCATGTAGGAGCATTTAGGCATGGTACAGGTTTGTTGCATGACTGCCATTGCAGCTGAGCTGGCTCATCCCACACTCTCCCCTACTTATAGGTATGTCTCTGATGCCACCGTAGCTATCTTCGTGGCCATATTGCTATTCATTGTGCCTTCTCAGAAGCCCAAGTTCAACTTCTGCAGCCAGACTAAGGAAGGTAAGGCTCCTGTCCTGGCCTTCCATTCGTCAGGGTTGGGGTCCTGGCCAGCAAAGTTTCTCTGTGGGAGTCCCTGGGCTCAGGAAGGAGAAAATCGTACCCTATGGAAGAGGACTGGTGAGGTTACAAAGTATGGACAGAGAGAGTTTTTCAAGCCTTCTCTGGGTATTGTTTAGTTCAAAATCTCTTCTTTGCTTTTTAAACATTTGAAATCTTACTAATATAATAGAAACAGAAAAATGTTTCACATTTTTCATAATGCCAGCAGTACTTCTGAGTTTCTCTCTTCCTCCTAGTCTTTATTAACGTACACATATATTATATGGGCATAATTAAAATACGCAATTTGAATACTGTTACTTTGTTGTATTTGTTTTCATATTTTTACTTGAGGTTACATAAGTATTTCCCGTTATAATCCCGCTACAGTCTTCAAATTTATCTTCTCTAATAACAGCATTATATTGCATTAAGGGACTGTAACCATTCTCCTGTTACGGAACAATCTGTTTTTGAATTTTTCATTATTATAAATTAATGTATTCACATATGTAGCTTTTTCTTGGAGGGTGTTTCTTCTTTAGAATAAATTTCTAGGACTGATGCTGCTGGGATAAAAGAGTATGTATGTCTTAATGGCTCTTAAATGTATCACCAAATTACTTTTCAAAAAGATTGTACCAATTTATAATGCCACCAGGAGTGTGTAATTGTTTTACCATATCTTCACCAGCAATGGCTGTAGTAATTACTGTAAATTTTAGCTAACTTACAGATATGAGATGGTACTCACTGTTCTTATGGGTTTTTATTCCCCTTCATTAGATCTCTTTTGCTTTCGAATGCTGCTCTGGGTTGTGTACATGTGTGCTTTATTTTTTCTTATCAGAAAGGAAAACTCCATTTTATCCTCCTACATTGCTGAATTGGAAGGTGACCCAAGAGAAAGTTCCCTGGGGCATTGTGCTGCTACTGGGGGGCGGATTTGCTCTGGCTAAAGGATGCGAGGTAACTTCTCCAGCTGTAGACTGCCTGGGGCCCCCTTCTTTCACCAAGAGGGCAGCCAAAAAAGTACTACATCCCTCCAACTCTGTACCCCTGGGCTGGTTCTCTGCCAGTCCCCTTCACTAACTGCAATTTTCTTGAGGACAGAGACTCTGTCTTGTCATCTAGGAACCCCACACCATGATTAGTGCCTGGAATAGAGAACGTACTCTGAGTGATTGTAGAAATGAGTGAATTTAAGTGACCCTGGTTAGCCAAGAGAGGCAGAGGATGCTGTGAGGTCTCCTTTGGGATTTGGAAATAAGGATCTTTGCTCTGATTTATCCTTGGGAAATCTTTCTTTCAAGTCCTTGTGAATATTTTCACTATTATCTTTGATTTTTCTACTTGCTGGACTCTTTGTTGATATGGCTGCCATTTAAAAATTCTTCTCTAGCTAAGTATATAGCAGCGTAGGAGAGGAACACCTTTTGGGGGAAAACACCCCAATATGTAACTTTCTTACCTCTGACAAGGAAGAAATGAGCCAGAGGAAGGGATGAGCCAGCATGGTGCTGCTTTCCTCCATCCATCCATTTACCTATCCGTGTATTCATCCATCTGCCCATCCATCCAGGAATAGAATGTAATAAATAGAAAGACTTGATTTATCTTGTTATTGCTATTTCCTCGGCATCTAAGGCAGAGCTTGGTGCATAGTGGGTGCATAAATATTTTTTAGATAAACAAATCCATCTGTCTGGTCACTTCTCCATCTAGTCATACATTCATCTATCGTTCATTCATTCATCAAACATTTCTATTATGTTCATACTAGTCCAGGCATGGGAATTACAGAAGAGATTGAAATTATTCCCTGTTCTTGAAGACTTCACAGCCCAGAGAGGGGGACATATTTGCAAGAACATTTCAAGAAGAAGTGATACATGAGTAAAGGAATAAGTGTGTGGTATCTAGCTGAGGAACAGAAGATGAAGCTGGCGAGGCTCACAGAAATGACTTAATGGAGGATCTTGAATTCAAGATAGGGCGTGTGGACTTTATTTTGAAGACAGTGGTCAGCCACTGAAGGATTGAGGCAGAGGGTGACTTGGTCAGACCTGCACTTGGGGAAAAATCACTCTGATGTCTGAAGTGGAGGCTTGGGCAGGGTAAGGGTTGAAGGAGACCCAGGAGACACTCTATAGCCTTCATCCAACTGAGTCTCAGAACACTGGACTCCATGGACCATTCTCTTCTTCTTGAAAGTCCCTCTTTGGCCCTCAAGACACCGTTTTATCTTTGTTTCCTTCCAACTCTGACAGTTCCTGCTCAGCTTCCTTCGCTGACTTTTCCTCTGTTCTCCTTTAAGTATGATTGTTCCTCAAGGCTCTGTCCTTTGCCTCTTCTTTGTTCACTTTTCATTCTCTCTCTGGACAATCTCTTCTCAGCCCAAAGCACCAAATCTAGATCCCCAATTTCTACCTCAAATCATTATCCTGAGCTTCAAGAACTGTGGGAGACTGAGAGGAGACAATAGACATGAGATGTTTTGGGTGACTTGGTGACCGATTGAATAGAAGAAATGAGGGGGGCAGAGACCTCTAGGATGACTCTCAGTCTTCTAGGTTGGACAGCAGATAGATGGTGAGTCCATTCACCAAGCCGGGGAGCCCAGGGGGAGCAGTAGACTCTGAGCTTAAGAGGATGAATGCAGGTTGGGCTATGTTGAGTCTGACATGCTCATGGGACATCTGGCTAGAAATTTCTAGGAGTATGGATGTTTAAATCTGAATAGTAGACCAGCTGGGTTGGAAACACAGACTTAGGAGACAGCAGAGTGAGGATAATGATTGAAATTTGGGGCATGGATAAGATCACCTATGGAATGGAAACAGACAGAATCAGAAGTTGGGGTTGGGTTGAGCTCCCTGGAGAAAGATGAGGGTCTCTACTGGCCTTGGAGGAATTGTAGCCCTGCAGTGACAGCCTTTCTGGTGCTTTCCAGGTCTCAGGGCTGTCTGAATGGATGGGAAAGCAGATGGAGCCCTTGCATGCTGTGCCTCCGACAGCCATCACCTTGATCTTGTCCTTACTTGTTGCTGTGTTCACTGAGTGCACAAGCAATGTGGCCACCACCACCCTGTTCCTGCCCATTTTTGCTTCCATGGTAAGTAACTCTGCAGGGGGTGGGCCCTTACCCATCATTTCATAGGAAGCTATCAAATCAGGGGTCAGAGCCCAACCAGGCTTTGGAGACCTGGGTCTGGCTCTGGCTCTGATGGGACTTGTGTGCCCTTGATGATCCTGGGCCTGACCTCAATGCTTTGTTAGTTCTTCTTTGTCACCTCTGTGCTGGCCGAAGTACTAAGCATGAACCAGGTGCTCAAAATTTATAAATGTAACTGACTACTTCTCCAGATGAGAAGACAGGACTTGCACCAAGTAGGAGCAAACAAAAGACATGGGGGAATGATAGAGGGTCTCTGAGTATGTAGCATGGGTATGTAGGACTGCAAAGCAGGGAGATACTGCTGGCTAGGACCCACCAGGAAGAGGTCTTGGAGCAGGTAGGGCTTGAGAATGGTTGGGGGGAGAGGATGTTCTGGGAAGATGGAGAGCCCAAGTAAAAGAATTGAGGTGCATGACAGAAGACTCCCAGAAGCCTTGTGTGGTAAGTGCAGGGATCAAGGATCAGTAGTGGGTGGTGGTGGAGGGGGATGCTGAGTGCCGGGGTAAGGAGCTTTTTTTTTATGGGCAAGCATGTTTTGGAGTTGGGACTTAGAAGAAGGCAGAGTTTATGGGGGAAATCGGCTGTGATCTTTTCTTGCATTTCTTTCTGTCACTCATCACATGGCGGTACTGACCTCAAGGTGGCACAGGAAAAGCCCTAGGCTTGGAGTCAGAAAGCCTAAGACCCAGTTGTGGGATCTTTGAGCATATCACTTAAATTCTTCATCCTACACTTATGTTGAGGGCCAAGAAACCGCAAAACTAGTCAGAGAGAGGCTGTGGTTGTCATTCTAGAATTGGGAGACAGACTTATAAAAACCTGAACACAAGATTGCAGTTGGTAAATTTCCACTTGGCTGCTGGGGTGTCCATGTGTATAAAAAGCAAACTCAAGAGGTTTTCTCCTTCTAGTCCAAGTGAAGTTGAAAGTGTGAGCAATAGCAAGGTGGCTGCACCTCCTCCTCCCCTAAGCAGACTACCCACTCAGATGCAGAGGACATCTTCTGGTGATGGGCATGTGGTGAGGCCTCTCTCCATCCCCAGTGAAGGGCTGGTTTTGTCACCTCCAGCCCGAGCAGTGAGCCCCGAGGGCCCCAACCCAGACAAATGGAGGTCTTAACCCAACAGGGTGGCCAGGCCCTTCGAAAACCAGCTTTTCTAGAACAAGAAGCCTCCAAGTAGGATTTCCCATGCTGCCTCCAAGCCCACTCACACTCCTGCCTCAGTGCCCACTTGCGGCAAAGGGAAAGATTGTGACCCCTTAGCTGGGTCACAAAGCCACATAGGGTGCACACATCATGCATACCTAAGACCAGGACAAATGAAAGAACCAAGAAACAGACTGTGCTCCTGCCTGGGTCCTCTCAGGTATTCCCAGAAGAAGTGTAACTTGGTTCAGTCTTTTCAGAGACCTGTTTACCCACAGGAAGCTTAACCTAAAACCTGCTCATACATTTTGACTCAGCAATTTCATGTCTGGGAATATGTCTCAGGAAATCATCGGAGATGCCTACAAGTATATACAATTGACCCTTGAACAAAGCGGGGGTAAGGAGCACTGACCCCCTGCACAGTGAAAAATCCGTGTATAATTTTTGACTCCCCCAGAACTTAGCTATAGTCCTTCAGTATCCATGAGTGATTGGTTCCAGGACCCTCCTCAGATACCCAAATCTGCAGATGCTAAAGGCCCTTATATATAATGGCACAGAATAATGCATACAGTTGGCCTTCCTCATCCACAGATTCCCAAATGCAAATGGAAAAATAATGTTTTCAATCTGTGGTTGGTTGAATTTGCAGATGGGAAACCTGGGGATACGGAGGGCTGACAGTACATTTATTGAAAAAAAGTGTGCATAATTGGACCTGAACAGTTTAAATCCATGTTGTTCAATGGTCAACTGTATTATAAAGACTCACATCACAGAATTATTTATTATAACATATTTCCATAATAGTAGAGGACTGATGAAATAAGTTATCATATATTCACACAATATATTACTATTGAACCATTTTTTAAAAATCGGAGTTTTGAAAGGCACTTAATAAAATGGAAACGTATAATTTTTTGAAGTTGAAAAGGTAATACATACGTGTGGGCTAAAATATCTAATAATAGCAAGGAATATAGGCCCTAACCCTCTAGCATCCTCCCTAGAGACAACTTATGTTATAAATTTCTTAAGTATCTTTCTGGATGTATCACACACACATGCACAAACACACACATACACAAACACAGACTCTTTTTAAACAAAAGGTATTATTGTATTATTCTATGCTTCTGCCCCTTAATTTTTTAAATCTAACAATAGATCTTAGAGATCTTTCCATGTTAGCACATAAAACCTATTCAATTCTTCTTCACATCTGCAAACTATTTCATAGCTCGTATGTATGTATTTTATTTAACCATCCTGCTATTGATGGCTGTTGGGTCTGTTTCCTGTGTATTTTGCTGTTATAATGTTGCATATGTGTCTGCCCTCATGTGCATGTAAATCTGCATGCTAGATTATTAATTTTGATAGATATTGACAGGCATTATGAATTATATCATGATATTCATTCATTCAACAAATATTTAAGGAGTGTCTGTCTACTTTGTGCTAAGTGCTGTTACGTGTAGCTGAATTTTAAGCTGTAGAATAAAAAAGATGGATACCAAATTCTATACTTAAAATGATCTCAAATGTGTACAAAAACACATACATAGATGTATCTACTGGTGAGAAGACGTGGTTCCTACCCTCTAGGCTCTCTCAGTCTGTGGCAGGATGGACAGATAATGTGCACACATAGACTGCAGGAACACTGAAAGATTCATTGCCGTCTCAGTGGCCAGCATGGTCTCTGGCACATAGTAGGTTCCCAAAAAATATGTGTTGAAAGAATTGAGGGGGTTCAGAAAGGCATCCCAGGGAGATTGCTCTGAGCTCAGCTCTCGGGGTCCAGCAGAGGTATCACCTGAGACATGGCAAAGTGTAGAGGACCCAGAAGGACAAAGGCACAGAGGTGGGAACACGCACAGCACGTTAGGGGAATGTTTTTCAGAATGATGGTCCCAGAAGCTTTTGTTTTCCGTATCTGTGATGCTGCAGTACTGTGTTTTCCCCCAGTCACGTTCCATGGGCCTCAATCCGCTGTACATCATGCTCCCCTGTACCCTGAGTGCATCCTTTGCCTTCATGTTGCCCGTGGCCACTCCACCTAACGCCATCGTGTTTGCCTATGGACACCTCAAGGTTTCTGACATGGTAATGCAGCCACTTTTCTTTATTCTTATCAGCTTTGATGCTTTTGTTGTAATAGATGTCCTGTTTATTAATGACATGTGATGTCATATGATTTTGGAATACCACCGAATGTCCAGATCTAGCCTCATTATTTGCATTTATATGCAGCTTTTCTTCTTTTTGGAAATAATCTCACATTTTATACTCCCAAAACTGAGATGGAGGAGGGAGATTGCCAGGTGTCTGCAGATGTAGAAGCAGGGAAGGGGCGAGAGAGAGAGAGAGAGAGAGAGAGAAAGAGAGAGAGAGACCATTGCCTGGGAATAGAAGATGCCTTGGAGAAACTCTTTTAGTTCTGCTCTGGCTTTACCACCTCTGACAGGAGAAGGAGGGCAGCTTTGCAGCTCTTGGAAGGGGAGAAGCAAATGTGTGAGAGGGGGAGGCTAGAAATGAAGGTCCCTATCTTAGTCCAATCAGGTATTAGGTATCTCAGTTCTCCTCTGGGTATCTCTGAGACTCCATGGAGCATTATTACAAAGAGGGTAGATTCCAGAAACCATGGACTGCAAACTCAATTCCAATTCACGGTGAAAAATCTACAACGGGGCTTGAAAGCAGTGGTTGATGAGCATGAGGAAAGAATGCAGAGCAGACATCAGAAAAAGCCAGGAGAGGTTCTTGGGAAGCCAGCAGGTGCTTGTGGGACAGTAAAGGTGCTGGATGAGCAGAGGACCTAGAGTCAGGCCCATGTTCCCTCAGTAACTCCCCAAGTGGCTTGGGGAATTGCTTCAGGTTGCCTCCCTGAGGCAATTTTCCAAATGCTCAAGTGAGCACAAAGAACCCACTGTCCTGCCTGTTTTCTAGGGATGATTTGAACACTGATGATACTTACTGGACAGGAAGTTGCTTTGTCTGGGGGTGGGGTGAGCACAGAGCCTGGCTTAGCACTGGGGGGCCCAGCAAACCAGCCATTGTCCCCTTCTCTGAGTGCACTAGTTCCTAGTGTCCCATTCACTTTTGTTTTGACAGCCCTGCTGACCCAAGGATACTGATTCTGGCCCTCTTTTTTTCCAGGTGAAATCAGGAATAGTGATGAACATAATTGGACTGTTCTGTGTATTTCTGGCAGTCAACACTTGGGGACGGGTCATATTTGACTTGGATCGTTTCCCTGACTGGGCCAATGTGACGCATATTGAGACTTAGGAAAAGCTATAAGACCATGACACAGCCTCCGCCTTCCTGAGGACTTCTGAACCTTCTGGCACACGTTACAGCAGAGCTTTGGGGTTTATACCCTCAAAGTGACCCACTGATGCCCATACCCCACAGAGACCCAGGCCCGGGTCATAGCTGGGAATGGGAAGCTGGAGGGCAGACACAGAAGTTAAGGGAGCCTCCCAAGAGGCTGCTGGCATCCATCTTTCCCAAAGCCCTGTTATCAACTCTGAGACAAGCAGGCTGCCAAGGGACCAGGATGCATGCTCCTACCCCCATTCGGCCTCCAGTTGGCCACATGCTGGGTTCTGACATCTACTTACTGAGTCCCAAGGTCATCTAAATGGGATTCAAATCCCAACTTAGGAGGTGAGAAAACTACCCTCCAGAGCCGGTGCCTCTTGCAGGTGACCTTGGGCTGCCTCAGATCACTCTTGGCACTTGGAAGGGACAACCCAGGCCAGGGACAGAATGTCTGGTCCTGGGCAGCTTCCCACTGCTGGAGTAAGAGTGGAAATCAGAGCCTCCTGGAACCACTAGCAGTATAGTGTCACCACCAAAGAATGAAGAATATGAATTAATAACTTCTGGACGATACCACCTACAGCACACCGTGGGCGAACCTGCTCCCCTCCTTACCTTGCTCCATTTTAACTGACAATTTGGACCCCTTTCCCAGCTCTCCAGTACATCTTCTTCAACTCCTAGGGCCCCTTTTTTTTTGTCTGGACCGATGTTTTCTGTGATCCCCTGGCTGGGGCCCCCTCGTACTCTCTTTTCTCCCAGGCAGGTCAGTTTGGCTCTTCTGGGAGATGCTTTCCCTGCCACCCCACACAACTGGGATCACACTCCAAGTAAGGGGAGTGAGAGATCCTCTGGGGCCACAGGTGGGTATCTAGGTCCTCCCTCACCTGTAGGCCCAGAGTGGACAGAGCCGCTAATTGCCAAGAGCAGTGTCTCTTCAGAATTATTCTGTCCTGCCAGAGTTCAAGCTCCCTTGGGGAAAGCCCTCCCTTCACTGGCTGGCCTTCGCAGCCATGCCTGGTGGTGACAGAGCATTGCTGAGAATGAGCAGTGCTTGCTGGTCCCTGAGCAGAAAGCCCCTGTCCATGAATGAATCTACCTGAAGCAGATGGAGTAAAGACCCCAGGGTGGCTTTGGGAATCCTCAGAATCCCTGTTAGAGAGACATGAGTGACACCTACCCTCTTGCCCACCAACCCCATTTTCTCTCCCTCTTATGCTGCTCTGGAAGAGGCAGTAGCAGATATAAGAGGTCCATTGATGGCATTTTTCAAAGCAGGAGAAAGTGTGGGAACCCAAGGAAACCCCCTCAAAGACAGAGCATGTACCTGGTTCCTTGGGAGAGAGAATTTTTGACCACCCTGTCTCTCCCCCATGGAAAGGTGCACTGCGTTGACTGTCTCTGGCTTTCTGCCATGTGTTGGGGGCAGAGGCAGGTGAGTGAATGAACACTTACTGCCCACCTCCTGTGTGCCAGGCCTCCCTGTACCTGGTACATCCACTACTTATCTTGTTTGATCTTTGCAGCACCCCTGTGAGATAGACAGGTATTATTATCCTTGTTTGCCTTTCAAGAATACTGAGGCTCAGAGAGGCCAAGTCATGAGTCCAAAGTCACATATCAAGTTAGTGGCATATAGGGTTCTGATCCAGATCTTCCACCTCCACGTCCACTGCCCCTTCCTCCTTAAGGTCCTTGGCCTTATGGGACCTACAGGGAAAAGTGCGTGGCCAAGAGCGAGCCCTCCCCAAGGCCCTGCTTGCTCAGGAAAGATCATCAAACGAGAGCCCCTTTTGGCTGCCTCCTCTGAGATGAGCTCAGGACAGTGTTGGAGGTGATCTTTGTCTGAAGAAGCAAAGCATTTGGTAGGAGAGAGAAGTATAAAAATGGCTACATGCTCCCCCCACCAAGATAAAATGACCCACCCTTCTATTACTGCTCTCCATACCGCTGCTGTGAATGTGTCTGCCACACCAGTCTGAGGGCTCCCCAAGGACTTGCACTGCCTGTTGGGTCCCGTACCAGCACTATGACCCAGAGCAGGACACAAGTGTGACTAGTAAATAAACAAGTGATCAACACGGTCAATTAGATCAGGGGTCCCCAACCCCAGGCCACTGGTCCATAGCCTGCTAGGAACTGGGCCGCACAGCAGGAGGTAAGTGGCGCATAAGCGAGTGAAGCTTCATCTGATTTGCAGCCACTCCCCAGTCCTAGCTTCGCTGCCTCAGCTCTACCTCAGATCATCGGCATTAGATTCTCATAAGAACACCAGTCCTTGGTACCAAAAAGGTTGGGGACCGCTGAATTAGATGCACACCCCTAAAGGTCAGTGAGGGTCATCCAAAGTGGGCACTGAAAGATGAGCAGGACTGGCAAGGCTGATGAGAGAGGATGTGGTGGGGTGGATAGAGGATTCTACCAGACTCCATCTGGTTGAGAGCTGACAAGAAGCTAGGTGGAGGCTTCAGGAGAGCAGATTCTACAGTGAGGAGGCTGACCAAAGGCTGTTTGTATATAATTTCTCTTGAAGTTGGCTGGAGTTACACTAACATTTATAGCCAGGATTGCTTTTAAATGCAAGTAGGAGAAAACCCAGCTAACAGTCGCTTAAACCATAAGGGCATTTAATGTCTAATTAAAAAGAAGTGTGGAGGTAGACAGCTGCTGGCATTGGTCCAGCAGCTCACTCAGGCCATGAAGGACTTGGGCTCTACCATCCACTCTGCCATCCTAAGGGTAGCTTGCATTTCTTTACTCTCATGCTTGACCCTCAGGCTACATACACATCTGCAATGAAGACAAAAAGAAAGGGGTGTGGGGCAGGGGCATAACAAAGCCTGCTTCATCTTTCTCTTTTATTAGGAAAGCAAAAACTTTTTCAGAAGCCCCTCGGACTTCCCTTTATGTCTTATTGGCCAGTACTAGGTTATATGCTCACCCTTAGGCCAATCATTGACAAAGAGTAATTGAAATACTTTTGGAATACTACTGAGACCAATTAAGACTCATCTCTTGAGCCTGGGGAATTGGCCTATGTTTCCTGAAATGAAGAGATATCTACCCACAACAAAATCCAATTTCTGGTAGGACAAAAGAGTAGGGAGCTGTTAGGTGGGTGATAAACAAGGTCTGGTGTTATGACACTTTCAGAGGGCTGCCCTCATTCCAGGCTACTTGAGTGGCTCCTTTTCCATGGAAATCAGTAGAAATATGTTCCGAGGTAGGCCGAGAGTATATCATTATCTAGTCAAAGGCTTCAGCTCTGCTTCCACTTCCTAAAGGCCAGGCCTCTTCCAGAAGACCCGCTGGATTGGGAGGCCAGAGTCTGAGTCATGAACCAAGTTCAGTCCTGACATCTGACACTAAACAAGCCAGTCCACTCTCTGGGCCTCAGTTTCCATTAGGAGGGGGCTGGACTAGAAGATCTCTAAGAGTCTGTCCCCAGAGTCATGATTTCAGTTACCCCACCAGATCCTTCATCAACTTGGGCCAGACGCAGTCTCCATCCCCAGTCTCCACTCCATCTCATCTTGGAGTCTATTACACAGCCCACGCCCTGTCCTTATCTGGGTCTTAGCCATTCGATGACCTTTTTCCCATCCATATTTTTGCCTCTTACATTCTATAAAGAGGTTCTACCCAAGACTCTTGAGTTCTTTCCTCTTAGCATCTGGATGAGACATTTAGGCCCGAGGTTAGCTGAACACATAACACATGACCAGGACTGCTCTCTCAACTGTTTTGCCAGAGACTTATGAATGCACAAGGATCCTATGCATTCCAAAGGTCTGGCCCCTGGGGACCAGAATTGGGACCTTTCCCTGTCTCTCTGAGCTGAGAACTTCCTTAGGGAAAGGCCTGGGCCACCTCCTCAGGCAGGACCAGTGAGCAGGGCATCTCCTGGGACACAGGAAGTCCTCTGTCCTCCCCATCATCTTCCTAATACTAACAAAAATAATGAATGATGGGGTTTTTGCTTTAGACCCCAAGCAGGGAATCACGTCAGTAGCACAGAGTCCAATTCTCAAAATGAATACAGACATTCTCAGGTATTGATGACATGTCCTTGTTTGTGGAAATAAAGACCATATGTTGGATTGTCCAGTTAAAAACTGTACCTGGCAGTCTCAATCTTAGCTCAGAACTCCTTCTTCCAGGGACTCTATCCCCCTAGTTCCACAGCCTCTGAAAAGCTTGGTCTCCCAACCCACCAGGGAAGTTTGTTTTCACATTAAAAAAAAATATTTTTTCCATCAAGATAAATCTTCCACACCATGGGAGAGGTTTGTACATTTATAACAGAAAGCTTATCACTTCAGGCTGAAATCCTTGCAATCAGATATTTAGTTTATTTCCCCTGGTGTCCTGAGACTGAGCTCAGGTTCTCACTTCCCTGCCCCAGGAATGTCTTCCAGGCACTTCTGTGATCTGCCTGTCCAAACACCCAATTCCACCCTCGGAGACACAGGCCGCCCACTGTTGGCAATTTTAGAACACATTTATGTCCCTGCTTTCAGCTATCAAGGGTAGAGAAACACTAAAATTCAATCTCAGAGCACCCTGTTATCTAATCAAGAAATTTTAACTAATTTTTATATTTAAAAAAAAAAAATAATATGAACACAGTAAAAGAAATTCCAACAGTACAAAAAAGTATTGAGATGTGTCCCTCTCACTTAAGACCTGAAACCCCTATCCCCCTCCAGAAAGACAACCATTGTCAACAGGTTCTTACATGTCTTTCCAGAGATATTACAAGCTTATGCAATAGATGTATATAGTCTTTATTATATATGGGAGCATACTATACACATATTCTGTCCTTGTTTCCACCACCCACCCCACTCCCTACCCTTGCTAAATTTATTTGGAGATCATTCCATTTCAGGACATACTAAGTTTGACCAGGGTGTTTTTTTTTAATTCAATAGTTAATTTTGTTTTAAAATTGAGGTAAAATTAAATTCAGTGAATACCATGGATCTTAAGTGTACAATTCAGTGATTTAGACAACTGTATACACCGTGTACACCCCATTTCCATTTCCTCCCCGAACATTCTCCTGCCCCTTCCAGTAATCTGCACCTTCTCTAGGCAACCACTGTTCTGATTTCTGTCACCATGGGTTAGTTTTGCCTGTTAAACTTCATATAAATAGAGTCCTACAGTACATACTCTTTTGTGTCTGATTTATTTTACTTAACAAAATGCTTTTGAAATTCATCCCTGTTGTTGTGTATATCCATTCATTCCTTTTGTTAGTGTTGCTAAGGAGTATTCCATTGTATGAACATGTCACAATTTGTTTATTCGCCTTTGATGGACATTTGGGTTGTTTCAGTTTGGGGCTATTATGAATAAAGCTGTTTTAAAATTCTCTCCAAATCTTTTTGTGAACATATGTTTTCATTTCTTTTGGATGTATGCCTAGGAGTAAGCCTCAGTCTTTTTAAGAGCTGCATAACATTCCATTGTAAGTATATATCATATAATAAAGAAGTCCCCTATTGGTGGGCATTTGGGTTGTTTCCATTCTTTTGCTAATACTGTAATAAACACATCTGTACTTACATCTTTGGGCACCTATGTAAGAACTTTCCTAGAATGGCATGTTGGATCAAGGGATATATGTGTTTAAATGGGACAGATATTGCCAAATAGCTTTCCAAAGAGGCAGTGCCAATATATATTCTCAAGAACCGTACATGAGACCTTACTCTCACACACCCTTAGCAACTCTGTGCATAATCAAACTTCTCATTTTTTGCTAATCCAATAGTTAAAAAACACTATCTAATGATTTTCATTTTTATTACTTTAAATTGCAAGTAACATTGAACATTTTTCACATATTTATAATCCATTTGTGTATCTTTTTTTTTTTTGTAAATTCCCAGTCTTTTTCTCATTTTTTTAAAGTTTTTTAAAAGGTCTTTTCTTATTCATTTGTAAGAACTCTTTATATATTAAGGAAATTAGTCATTTGTCATAGGAATATTTATAGTACTTGTTAAGATCTGGTGAAGCTAGTTACTATTTATTCTTTTCAATATTTCTCCCTAGCTATTCTCACATCCTTTTCCATAAGAATTTCCAAATCAGCTTCTCTAGTTCCCCAAAAAACCTGATTGCCATTTACTTCTCTAGCTAACTCTCCTACTACTGTTTCTCTCTCTCTCCAGGGTTTCTTGACCTCAACACTGTTGGCAATTATACCAAATAATTCTTTGTTGTAGGGAGCTGTTCTGTGCACTGTGGGATAGTCAGCAACATCTTGGCTTCTATTCACCAGATGTTAATAGCAACCCTGCACCCCACCCCTAGCTGTCTCCAGGCATTGCTAAATGTCTGAGAAACCACTGATTCACTCTGACCTAGCTACACTGATCTCCTTAATGTTCCTAAAACATGCAAAGGACATTC
>NW_006442497.1:1237441-1241080 GCF_000325575.1 Pteropus alecto
TTTTCGATCTGCTCGAATATTACTTCTCAGCCTGTTTTAAATTGTAACTTCCCTACCTGCCCCCACTCCTATACTGTCCCTGATTTTTCCTATTGCAACTTTCATCTTCTAATATACGATATAATTTACTCCTTTGGTTTTTTTATTTTGTTTGTCTGTCCCCCATATTTAAGAGTGTAAGTCCCATGAAGGCAAGGCAGGGGCCCTACCAGGAGACTGTAAGGAAGAGCTCTGGGCTGGGTGATAGGGAACAAGGAGCCTCCAGACATCACTGCAGGCCCCAGGGTCACCCTCTCAGAGAAGTCACTTTTATCTGTTTTGTTCACTCCTGTATCCCTTATGTCTAGGACACATCTGCCACATAGCAGATGTTCAATAAATATTGAATGAATGAGATTTGTAGATTGTTAGGTGAGAAATGACATCTTTACAATATTGATTCATCCTACATAATAAAATGGGATTTCTCCATATATTAAAGTTTTCTGTAAAGTTTTAAAATTTCTTATAAAGGAGAAATTCTAATTTTTTTTTCGTAGTAAACATTTGTCCAGCTTGTTTTTTATTTTTTTCTATTAGTGGACTTGGGAACTGGAACTGCCTGACTCACAGGAAGGGGGAATGGGCTGCCAGCAGGGTGAGAGTTCCCAGTGACTTCTCTGAGAGGGTGACCCTGGGGCCTGCAGTGATGTCTGGATGCTCCTTGTTCCCTATCACCCAGCCCAGAGCTCTTCCTTACAGTCTCCTGGTAGGGCACCTGCCTTGGCTGACAGTACCTCCTAGGCATGCATCCCCATCCTCCTCTCTGAGGGGGCTTTAACCAAGAGACATTGAAGAGACATTGCTCAGGACAGTCCCACTGTGTGGGATCTCTGTAGAGGACCAAGGGTTTATCTATGAGCTCTCCTGTAGAGCAGGTGACACAAGCTGAGGAGGATCTAACCTTTCCCTAGCCTGAAGGGAGGGACCCGTGCCAGGGGACAGTTTGTTCAGTAGAGTAGTGTATTGAAGGAGAGACCTTTCCTTGGCAGACTCTTAGAAGACAGAGAATGAGGGGCCTTCCTTTCCTCCCTGTGTTTTCACAGACCCATTCAGGTGGGCCTCTGCTCCCCACCTTGCACTGTACTCCCCCCCAGGCCTGAACTGTGGATGGGGAGACCCAAGGCACAGCCTAGCTCTGGACCCTCCTTCGTAAATGTGGCCCCTTACCTGGGAAATGGGCACAATAACTTTTCGAGGTTCTGAAAACTCTGGGCTGGGCACACATTGGGCACTTTGTGAAGGAGGCTGCTCTTACCTCATCAGCCATGGGTGTCATACCCTGGGGCCTCCTTTTCAGCAGTGCCTAATGAGGAGGGCCATCAGGAGGATAGGAGCCCAAGGTCCACCCTAATTGTGCCTGGGGCAGCGACTGGATGGGCCTAAAACTGTGATCTAGTGCCACCCAGGGCAGGAATAAGACTTAAAGAAAAACTAAACTCCAAAAAGTTTAGTTTTGGAGTTTAAATTTTCCAAATGGGCCTCCTCTTCTTGGATAAGTCAACATAAAACAAGATACGCCTGTGAGGGGAGACCAGAAGAACTGACTATTGGTGCGTGGTGCTGTGCAGTGCCTGGGTGCTCTGTCAGGGGGTCCCCAACAGCCTTGCTTAGAGCCCAGAGATGGAAGACCCAGCAGGCAGGTCTGGGCTGTTTCAGAGGCTTGGCTGGGGGCCCTGCAGCTTACACGGAGGCTGGGAGGCTGTGGGGCTGTGGCAGTGTACCGTGGTTTGCCACTTTACATTTATAGCTACAGTGCTTCTCAGTTTACTGTCCCTGTGGAGGGAGGTCTGGCTCTCTGGAAACCACAGCTGTGGTTAGTTGGGTGCCTGCCTGAGTGCTGAGCTGTGAGGGAGGCTCAGAAGTTTCCCAAGACACTGAGGCCCAGTCCCCACCTTGGGCTTGCCCTGGTCTTTTCCCAGAACCTGGTTCCAGGCTGGAGGGAGCTACCAGGATATGGAGGTCTCTGGGGATCCCTCCCCTAAGTGGCCTTGCCAGAGTGTGGGGTGCTCCTTTGGGCCCCAGTGGACTCTGGGACAAGGGAGCAGATGCAGGAGGTGAGAGTGAGTCTTAAGACTAGAGAAGGGGCTCACTAACCAGGGCTGTGTTGCCTGGAGCTTGATACTGGATGAGCACACAGCATGGAGCTGCTGCTCTCCAATACGAATTCCTTACCCTGCAGGGTTTCACACACAGTCCTATTGCCACAGTGACTGGCCCTGTGCTTTCCCTGCCTCATAGTGTGACTCTCAGCAGACAGCGCAGCAGGCGTGCCTCCATTTAGTCAGGATGGGTTCTGAGGCTGGGATAGGTTAGGGAAGCAAATGAGTTGCCTAAATGCTGGCAGCTATGGTGGAGCCAAGACCAGGATCATGAGCCTAACTCCAAAGCCCTGTTCTTTTCACTGTACCATGTGGACCCCAAGTTTTGTCTAAACTAGGAAGTGGGATCCTGGGAGACCTGGGAGGTGCAAAGCCTGACTCCTGTGCACCCACGGTGAATCTACCGTGCTCTGCTCAGTTAAGGAGCTGCTCAGTCACTGACTGGCTTCCTGCCCTGCCCTCCCCACCCTGGGCCCGTAAGCCTTGACTCTGGCCTGCTCTTTGAGAACTCTAGGATTAGAAGAGCAAGTCAGGGAGAGAGGAAGGGAGTCTGGGGCCAGGCCTCAGGGGCGCCTGGAAGCTCATACCCTGCAATCGAGGGAAACCCCAGAGAGCAAACAGAGGAGGGGTTGGGAGCAGGTAGAGTCATGATTATTGGGTGGGGTTTGGAGGAGATCCATGAGAGGGCAGGGCCAACCTTAAGGAGGTGAGGCAGGAAGGCAGCTACCTAAAAATGGAGCTGATTTTCATATAAATAGAACACCTATTGGGTGTGTTTTTTTACAGTTAGGATTTATTTCAGTGTTCCCTTCCTCAGCAAGCACTCTTGGCATGCCAGGCTATGGTGGTTTCAGCCTGGTGACAAGGGCAGCTGGCTGGTTCTGGTCATGGTTACCCTTGATCTGGGTCTCCGAGGCCAAGAGCAATTCAATTCTATGTTTACTGATGCTGCTAGATTCCTGGTCTGTGCTGAGATGGGGACACAGGGAGGAATCAGGTCCTGTCCCTGACCTCCAGGGTGTAAGCAATCCTCCTACAGATTATATATGAGGGGACAGGGCTAACTCAGTCTGTGTCAAACAGGAAAGGCTTCCCAGGACCTATTCTAAGCAGAGTTTTGAAGGATGAATACGAATTTTTCAGACTCTCCTTTTTTCTTGCAACAAACAATAAGTACCCAAGTGCCAGGTGTCAAACTAGTTAACACAGGACACAGACTCTGCCCTGAGAAGTCTAATAGGAGAATCAATGTGCATGGTGATAACAATGTCTTCAATGTTAAAACTGAAGTATGTGCAAGATGCATCAGAGGCCAGATGAAGGAACCATCCACTCAATATGGGGACATGAGAGCAAGGGTCTGTACGAGAAGCTAGCTGGCTTGTCCCAGGGAGTTGTGGCAGCAGAGCTGTGCTAAGAGATAGGTACTGAGATTTGGCTTTCTTAGTCGCTGAGTGCTTAAGCTGCCCAGGGGCTTGGGCCTGCCAAGCAGCAGCAG
>NW_006442497.1:1241167-1245158 GCF_000325575.1 Pteropus alecto
GTGCTCTAGGGACCTTTGGACAACTGGGTTCCAGCTCCCAGTCCTTCATGTATGCGCTGGGTGGCCTAGAGCCCCATACTTTACCTTTCTGAGCTCCATTTGCTCATGCCTATGAGTGTACATCATAACACTAGTCACATCTACTTGGCTGCGGTGACGTAAATGAGATGATGCATGTGACGGGTCTCCTGCAGTTTATCGATAAATAGGAGCTGTTCTATCTCCTTTGTGGGCTACCAGGAGGCAGGACTGGGTGTGGAAGGGGAAGTGGTGCTCCAGGTCTGTGAGCAGGGATCCAATCCCACCCTTGCTTTGTCAGGGGCACCTTCATGGGGCAGAGAAATGATGTTCTCTGGTGGATCCCAGGACAGGGACGGGTACGGCCCACTGGGAGGGAGGCCTGAATTGGCCCAGGCCTGGTTAGTCATGGGGGCTGTCTGTGTAAGCCTGGCTCCTTCATGCTCCTGTGTCTTTTTCTCTTTTCTGGACTAGGCCCCTTTGGGTGATTCCAGCCTATCTGTGACAACTATGCCCAACAGCCAAGGTTTGGCCCATCTGACCCCAGGACCCTGGTTAGTTGGGGAGAGCAGCATTCATGAATCTTCTAGTTTGCAGAGATCTGAGATTGGCCTG
Source organism: Pteropus alecto (assembly GCF_000325575.1). NCBI lineage: Eukaryota > Metazoa > Chordata > Mammalia > Chiroptera > Pteropodidae > Pteropus > Pteropus alecto. Next base: position 1,241,801 of record NW_006442497.1, read on the forward strand.
ACCAAGGGAGGCTGGCCTGCTCCCCTCAGCTTTCCAGGCCTCTGCTCAGGCCTCTGGCTCAGGAGGGCAAAGCTGGAACATCCTAAGCATCATAAGCATCACAGTCACTCATAAGCATCTACAGTTTTCTCAAAAGCCCTGAGCTGACTCGGTCTTCATGCTGCTCTGGGAGGGGCGCCAACAAAACAAGCCTTGTGAAAGGCCCGTTACCTGCCAGTGCTCAGCATCCAAAATAGAATCTTGAGAGCAACAAGGCCTTTAATTCAATGTGTCCCAACAGCAGGTCGGTGTGGGGATAACTATGATCTGACTGGTCTTGAGCTGTAATTATGGAGTCAGAATAAAAAATTACAGGCATTGTGTGGGCTTGTTTTAAATATAACGTAATCCATACCGTCCTCTCTCTTATTTGCTAGATTTGAGGTGAAGTTTTTGGCAGTTGGCACAGGTTTTGCCTGACGTGTAGCAGATAAAAATGACCCTTGTCCAGTGAAAAGGACACGGTGGGAGGCCTCCCCAGGCCCCTAATGTTCCTGACTTCCCTTGGCCCATAGCCCACAATCACACGCATGCATGCGTCTGTGCAGTCCTCTTCGTTATTATCTGCACGTCACATCTCCCCGACTGGTCTCCCTGTCTCCAGTCTCCCCTCCACCAGTTCTCCAGAAACAACTTTGTAAAACACAGTCTTGATACACTTAAGAACCCATTAATGGTGCCACTCTATGGGTAAACCCAAACTCCGAGTTCCTTTATGTCGTGGCCCCAAACCACCTTTTAGCATCTTATCTGGAAACAGCAGCTACAGAACAGAGGCGAAGTACAGGGCCCTGGGGTCCAACAGCTTGTGATCAAACTCGGGCTCCCTGTCTTCAGAGTTGAGTGTGAGTCTAGGTAGGTCACTTCCTCTGTAGTTTGTTGTGAGAACGGAATGAGGTGACATACTCCTAGAGTGACCCCAGGCATGTCCCTTTTTTTCACCAAGTCTCAGGTTACCCATTTAAAAAAAGCAATAGACTTCCTGCCTTTCAAATCAGCAATTGTTTTTTAGAATGATATATTCTTGGTGCAGTAGTGTGTGGTAACAGGGGCATGCATTAGTTCAACTTTCTAAAAAGCAAAATAGAAACACATATGAGAAGTCTTAAAACATGCTTACACTCTATGAGTAGGAATCTAACCTAAGGGAAAAATCAAATTGTGGACAAAGATACTTAAGTACTTTAGTGTGTTTTTATGCTCTTGAAAAACTGAAAACATAAATGCCCAACATTTGGGTAACAGTAAGTATTTAGTGTGTCCACTTGAAACACTCTTGTGCAGTTATGAAAAATTTATGAAGAACATTTCAATAGATTAAAAATGCTTAGAATCTAAAGTTAACAAAACAGATAAAAATTACATATACTGTATGATCTCAGTGATAATAAAAATATATACGACCACAGAGAGTTGAAATGGAAATATAACAGCAGTTATCTTTGGTGAATTGACAGGATTATATTTTTTTCTTTATTGTTTTCTGTATTTTCCAAATATTTTGGAATGGGCATGCACTACTTGTATAACAATGATTTTTTAAAGAGCTGAGTATTACAAATGGTAAATAAAATGAGAGAGTAGAAACTAATGTCGGAGCTCCCATCCAGCTTTTAATAATCTCTGACTGTAATGTGCTGGAACTGTCCATAGGGTCTGAGAGGTGACAGCAGAGACCCAAACTCTCAAGGCCTGTCTCAGTGACGAGAAGCAATAAGTCCAGTGCTCAGAGTCAGCAATTCACCAAGCACAGGGCACATCAAGAGCATCTGCACGCACTTCTTTTGAGGTCAGCTGTCTTTCTGAAATTCTCCCAAGGGCTCAGGAACCTTCAATGCCACTGGACGTGGGGCAGTGCGCTTTGTCCCTGCCACATCATGGATTGCTGGTGTGCCCCCATCCACCTGGGTCAAGTGAGTTTTCCACCTGAGAGATGAGTGCTTTCTGTCACTTTTGGCAAGGGGCTCACTGGAGCAGGAAGACAGGCTGAGCTGCTGTCATTGCTGTGGGCCCCTCTGCTGTCTACACATCTGGACTTTGGGGACCCTATTCACTGGCTCTGCCAGACCATACATCTCCAACTACCAGGACATGCAGGTCCCTCTGGCAAATCTGTTTGTCCTGAGGGTGGACAGCCTGTAACACTTCATTAGAGGGGTGTCACTGAGGGACAGCCCTGTCATTTCCAGCCATTTCTTGGGAGGTCAGCCCAGATGAGGCCACCTGGAGAGATGAAAGGGTCTTTTGATGAGCCCCTGGTGCAAGTTAGGGCCCTGAGTTCAGAAGGGGAGGGAGGCCTTAGAGACCAGTGGCCATAGGGTCTGGGTCTAGCTGGCAGCTTGTCCAGGATCTTCATGAGCCAGCCACGTGCCTGCCCAGTTAGAAACCAGAGAAAGACAGGAATCGGAAGCTGAAAGACCAAGACAGACAGACAGGCTTAGAGAGAGCATGGACAACACGTAGCAAGAGGCAATGAAATAGAGACAGAATGAGACCCAGTGTTACATGGAAGGGAGACCATCACCAAGAATGAACCCCAAGGAGTAGATCAGCACCTAGAACATGCTCATCCTGGCTGCAATCAGGGAAATGCATATTAGAGTAGCCTGAGGTGCCACTTTCTTAAAAATTAACTTTATTGGGGTAACATTGGTTAATACAATTATATAATTTAATTCAGGCGTACATTGTAATTTGACATCTATATATTCTATTGTGTGATTACCACCCAAAGTCCAGTTTCCCTCAGCTACCATATATTTGTCTCCCTTTACCCCGTCTACCTCTCCCCTCCTCCTGGACCCCCTACCCTCTGGTAACCACTAGTCCACTGTCCACATTCTTGAGTCTCTGTTCGTTTGTCCTGTTCATTTGTTGCTTTTAGGTTTACATCCCACATATAAGTGATATCACATGATTTTCAACTTCTTGTCTTGCTTATTCCACTTAGTATGATTAACTCGAGGTCCATCCATGTTGTCGCAAATGGCGCTATTTTATCTCCTCTTATGGCTAATATTCCATTGTATACATGTACCACTCCACATTCTAGTCTCTGTTCATTTGTCCTGTTCATTTGTTGCTTTTAGGTTTACATCCCACATATAAGTGATATCACATGATTTTCAACTTCTTGTCTTGCTTATTCCACTTAGTATGATTAACTCGAGGTCCATCCATATGGTCGCAAATGGCGCTATTTTATCTCCTCTTATGGCTAATATTCCATTGTATACATGTACCACAGCTTCTTTAGCCAATCATCTATTGTAGGACACTTCGGTTGCTTCCATGTCCTGGCCACTGTGAATAATGCTGC
>NW_006442497.1:1247028-1277369 GCF_000325575.1 Pteropus alecto
AGAAAAAAGATTTATTATATAAAGGTCTCTCTTTAGCCTGCTACAAAGAAGGCACTTTTCTTTTGGTTTCCAGTAGGTGGCATCTAAGCATCTTGGATCCCTTCTTTAGATACAGCCTAAATAATGTTTTTTTTTTTTTTTAATTTTCTCATAGAAATCTAATCACACTCGCTACTCTCAGTTTCAGTCTCTGTCAGTGTTAGCAAACAGTTTCGGTAGTGTTTGCTCAGATTCCCTGGGGATCTGTGGTGTTTGGTCTCAGAGGGTATGGGGGAGGGGTCCTCTGGGTCAGGGGTTAGAGGCTGCAGCTCAGCCTCAGTTTTGCAACCGGGACTGGTAAAAAACAACTGTTGTTCCTCTGTGGTCCTATCCTGCTTCTCTGCTTTCTGCCCTGATGACTGGGCCTTGCCACTAGCTGCGTAGAAGTCCCAGCTCTTCCAGGCAGGGTTGTTCAGGGAAGTCGCCGCACCTTCACCCCTTCCCCTCCTCCTGAAAGGAGCTCCGGCAGTGCGAGAGGCAGCTTCCTTATTTCTCCCTGTCCGCTGCCTGACAACACCCGGGGTTCTGATCTGTGGTAATACTTATGCGCAGATCCCACGTTTAGACGTGCTGGTGTGCAGTTTGTATGTTTTTTGTTCAGTTTTAGATGTTCGGCTTATTGTTGTTTCAAGGGGAGAGATCTGAGGACATCTCTCACTCTGTCATGTTTCCCAGAATCCTCAATTCACAAGCTTCAGCTGCTCGTAGGTAGTTGCTGCCATCCTGCACCACCACCTCCTTCCCTTTACACCTACTAAATTAGCATGCATTAACAAAATGATAACATCTCACGTTGCTGAGATTGTGGCAAAACCAGCTTAAACACACTGTCAGTGGCCCTGTAAATAAGCTCAACTTTTTAGGGAAGAAATTGGGCAATACGGCTCCAGTGCTATTAAAATGTTTATCTCTTTTTACATGGTAATTCCATTCCTGGGAATGTGTTGCAAAGAAATAATTTAACAGATAAGTGACAGGTTTGTACGTAAAAGATGATGAGTGTAGTGCTATGTTATGTCCAACATGCTACAGTATGGCACCATGAATATTTCTTTAAATAGAGAATATGAAGACTAAATAACATTTAAAGATCTTTATGATATGTGTAAATGAGCACAAAACAAAACTATTTATGAAAATTAATAATTACATAAAGTAGCTGTCTGGATGCCAAGGCAGCCCCACCCTCATGGGTGAACGGTGATCCTTGACTCCTGTAGCCATACAGACTCTCCTGTCTTCCCTGCCACTCCCTGTCTGGAACTCTAACCAAGAAGCCTAATCCACAGACCTCAGACTAGAGGAGAGACAGTCTCAGCTGAGCCTGCCCACCTGGCCAGCTCATGATGGCAGCCCCAGAGAGTCTGGATGATGTCTACTGAGTCACTCCAATGTCATACCTCAAGGAGTCAAAATGAACAGATATGGTAGAATTAGGTCCTCATTTAAGATAAGAGGTAACATGGTTTTTTTAGGCTGTGAAGTGTCTTGCTATTTGCAAGCACAGCAATATGTTTAAGCCAGCTGAAATCTGGACTCCCATCTGGAGCATCACAGGGTAAAGACAACTTAGAACAGACTGAAGGCAAAGGGAGGAAGAATCGTGGGGTCACCCCTGCTGGCCTGCCTCAACAGGAGGCACAGATCTGATTCTGAACTCAAATCATCCAGTTCTATGTCTTCCCCTCACTCCTAGTGGTCATCACAGAAGCTGGCAGTGAGAACTCAGTAAATTGTGGGTGAATGAAAAGGATAAAAGATAAAGGAAAAAGATCACGTAGTATATGAATGAACATGTGTCACCAAACAATTCTGTCTTTATTCAAAGCCTGTCTGGCTTTCCAAAGTGCCCTTAATGGTGCTCCAGAGAAACTATGTCCCTTGTGCCTGCCCTGCTTACTGCCAGAGGATGCCCTGCCTTACAGGGACCGAGAACATTCAGTGACCATGCCTGTGTCCAGACAAACTTAATCTTGTTCATTTGGTCCATAGTTACTGGACACAAAGAGGCTTTATCATAGTCCCTCCTCTTGATGTGCTTTGAATTTCATGGGAGAGACAGGAGTAAACAAGGAAGAAAAATTCAAGGAGTGATCACATGAGTGCTGTGAAAAGAGGCTGCAGTGTAGGGGAGTGAGAACATCCAGGAAGTGGGCTCAGGTTGGGGTGGAGGACTGGGCAAGGCTCCTTGGGGAGGTAAAAATGGAGAAGGATTCTACCTGACAGAAGAAACATCAGAGGGCCAGGGGCAAGCACTGGAGTCCACCTCGGCTTTCCCCAGCTTTTCACCCATGGGCCTGCCAATGACCTGGGCTCTGTGCCAGCCAGTTCTGCCTGGACTGATACAGAGAGTGCAGTGCCAGTCTGAGTCTGAGTCCAAACTGTTGAGGGTTCTAAAAATTCACCTTGTCAATTTATTCATTTCTTCATTTGCTTACACCACAAACACTTATTGCATGCCTGCTCTGTGCTAGGTATTACTACAAGTTTTGGGGGATATAGTGACAAACAAGCAAAGTCCTTGCCCTTCCAGTGGGGAAAATGGACAATAAACAAGTGACAAATAAAATAAATTCACACTAAAGAAATAGAAAATAAAGGTTAGGGGATAAGGGTGATGAAGGTGGGAGAGGGGGAGGGGGTATCTAATCAGTAAAAATCAATATCTGATTTAACACCTAAATGATGTGAAGAGGCAAACCATTAAAATCTGGGGAAGAACATTCTAGGCAGCATACATGGAAAGTGCAAAGGCCCTGAGGCAAGAACTAATTTGGCATATTTAAGGATTAGCATGAAGGCCAGCAAGGTGGAAAAGGAGTCGGTGGTGGGGCAGTGGTAGGGGATGAGAGCAGAGAGGTGGCAGAAAGCCAGGCCTGGTCATGACGCTGGCTCCTGGGTTCCAGGAAATTACAGGATGTCTTGCATCACAGCCAGGTTCTTGCCTTGAGTTAAAGGTTTCAGGACTAGATCCAGGCCCTGCACACTAATATGCTTGACTGGGCCACACCCTCAACCAGAAGTACCCACTGGATCAGATGAGGACAATGGACAAGTCACACCTGGTGTGCCATTCTCACAGAAGACTAGATCCTCCAGCTTCTTTGGTTTCACCCATTTCTATGCTCTCTTCCGCCTGTTCCTCCAGGGAGTAGAGTTGGAGTCCCAGCATAACATGAAATCAGGTCACAGAAAGTGTGCTATTCAGGAGTGAGCACGAGTAGGATGTGGGCTGGAGCAGTGCCTGGAGGGGCCTTGTGGAAAATGATGCCAGAGAATTGAGAGCCGGGCTAGGAGTAGTGTAGGAGGTGCAGAAGCACTAAAATGCTTGAGGAAGGGAGAAGGAAATAGTGAAACGTTTGAGGAATTTAATTTTAGTAGCATTTTGGACATGGATCAGAAGACAGGAAAGGAGACCAGGCAGAGAGATAATAAGACTCTCAACTAGGGCAAGAGGCATAGGCTGGTTTCAAGAGACAAAGCACATAGACCCATTGGACCAACTTCTATAGGGGGTAGTAATTGCGAGAAAGAAGTAAAAGATAATGGCTATTCCTACCAGGCAAGTGAGCAGACAGCATTATTCACTGAGAAACAGGAGGTGGAAGTGTGAGGGAATATGGCCAAAGTTATGGTGGGGAGTAGGGGACAAGAGACACATGGGCCAGTTTTGGATGCTTTGAATAGAAGATGAATCTAGGCCATGAAAGAAAAGATGTCCAGGCCAGGAAGGTCTGGTGCTCAGGAGGGAGGTCTAGGTGGGAGGAACATCAGCATTTAGGCAGCAGTTGGCACTGTGAGTGCTGGGGTACAGTGTACAAAATAAGAAAAGGAGGTGGGGAAATAATTCTGGGGACCACTAACATTTGCAGGATTTGGGAGGAGGAGAGGACATAGTGAAAGGAGACTGGGCCAGGGCATGCAGGCTCATGGACACCCAATGGAGGAGGAAATTTCAAGGAGGGGATGGTTCTCAGTGTCAAATACTACAGAAGGGTCAGGGAAGACAGAGATTGAAGAGAAGCCACTGGATTTGACACTGGGAATAGCAGGAAGAGATAGTGGGAAGGACAGATTTGGTGCAGCTAGGCTGCAAGAGTAGGAAAAGACTACCAGGATGGGGAAGTTTAAGCAGTGAGTACCGACAGCTTTTTGAGGAAGTCTGGGAGAGAATAAAATAAGATGAAATATAGCTTAGGAGTGGTGCGGGGTGGGGTGAGGAAAAGGGACTCCAGTTTGAGAACAAGGAAGATGAAACATTTTGCTGACTTATGCAAGGGAACAGGAGTGGGAGAGGTGTCTCATGGACCTCTCACTTCTTTCTTCTTCTCCCCCTGCTCAAATCTCAGGCTTCCTGGGACTTTGCAGGCATCTCTTCCCCAGTGGTTGTCCAGTTTCCATCTGTTCTTGCTCGGGAAGGCAGTGTTCACCACTGTGTGGCAGGCAGGCAGCCTAGTCCCTCATGGGACTGGCTCAACTGTTAGAAAGCTTTCCTTGGAGATCTGACACAGATGTGGCATAGAGTTGGGATTTCAATGGGGCTAGGCATTCTATGTTTGTAGATCTTATAATAAATTTAAAAAATTCTTCCTGCTATTGTGCCCAAATGCATCCCCATGTAGGTTTTTACCCTCTGATTCTAGTTCTACTCTTGAGGCTTCTTCTGACAAAAACAGCCCTTCAGATGGCAGAAGGAAGTGGTGCCCACTTTGTCCTCCTATCATGGGCTTGAACATCCCCTGCTCTTCTGATGGTCCTCCAAGATTTCTCCTGAACACAATGCACCCTCACTATTCTTTGAAATAGATACACTACTAGAGAAATAGACATCTATTCCTCTCATACTAGCAGAAGCTAGTGGTTGAGAGCCAGCCTAGGTTTGTATCCTAGCTCCACTTCTTCCTAGCTGGCATCCTTGGGTAAGTCACTTACCTCCACTCTGCAGTAGAGTCCTGACCTATCTCACCTAGCTGTGAGGAACGTGTGAGTTAGAACATGTGGAGTGCTTTGAACAGTGTCCAGGGGAGAGTGGGTGCTCAATGCAGGTTCACTCCTCTCAGATATCAAAGCTCCTTTTGGAAGGGACTGTGAAACACAAGAGTCTTCCCTAAATCAATGTGGGCATATCACATGAAGATGCTTTGATTTCCCAAGATGAACATGGTTAGGGCCCAATCCTGAATCACAGAATGTTGGTCTGAGAAAAACAAGACACCTGAAGCATCCCAAGGGTGTTTTGAAAGTTTAGAGTCAAGAATCCAATCTGGGGATGGAGAATGGAAAGTAGCTACAGCAAAGCCATCTGGAAAGTGCTTCTCTCTTAAAAGCTGTCACTCCCGTAGGCAAATGAACTGGATTTTCCGTTAACAACTGTCATCTTAGGCCTGATCTCAGGCCTCTGTCCTGCTTGGCACTCCCCCTAGCTAGGTTTCTGCTCATCCAAGGATCAGTCTTTCCTGTTGTGTAGGGATTTTCTGACCCCTGCCGTCCACTGTCTGTCATGGCACGAATTTAAAGATGGTTACTGACTCAGGGGGCCCTGTAAATGGGAAACCTCAGACATATACTTTTTCCAACTTTTTTGACAGTGACTCCTAGTGTTAATATATTTCACACTGTGACTATACACAAAGGTTTCACAAAGCAACTCCTACCTTTACTATGTGCGTAAACTCTAAAATAGTCTATATTTTTCTACCTTATTTTGTTAATAAAAAAATTCTGATTGCAATCCACTGAATTGATGTCACAGCCCCAGGTTTTTTTTCTGGAGTTCACAAAACATTAATTTAATTTACTAAATTAGTACTCTAGTTTCCCGAACTTCATTCAGTGTATATCATATCACTTTCAAACATTTGGTCACATTAAAGGCCAATTTTTAATTTTTATTTAAATCAATTCACTAAAACATTTTTAAACGCCCACTATAGCCTAAGTAAAATATTGGTGAAATTATAAATTTGAGGACTAGCTGTATATTTTCCCAATACATACTGAATAAATATTTAACTATCAAAATAAAAAATATTTCCATACCTCCTAAAATCATCTTGCACAACAGCAGTGTCTGCATTCCTCACTTTAGGAATCACAGATCTAGAGATTAGTTCAAACATTTCATTTTACAGTAGGGGCAGTGAGGTCTAGAGATATGAATTAACTTATCTGAGGTCTAATTTCTCAGTCAATGGGAAAAAATGTGTTGTCTGGTCACAGGAGGGAAAAAGGGAAACAAAGGAGATTTACATCAAGGCTGCCCATGGCCAAATGCTATGCTAAGTCTATCAGTCTTACCACTGCTGGAGGGAAGCCCAACCCCAAAATCTCGCCATAGCCCAGAGATCAGTTTATAGTTATTTTGGCAGAGCCATTTTAAGACTTTCGTAGGCCTTAGACAGCGTTATTTTTGGAGATCCTGATCCATATCATATCATGAATATCACAATTTGTCCATGTTGGCACTGACTAATTTCAATTTTGTTTTTTCTTTTTGCATTTTGAAGCCAATGAATTTTATAAGCTTCAACCATTTTTGCAGGCCCTTAAAAAAAGCTCACAGGCCCTACATTTATAGCTTGTTGTCCCTAATGGCTGAAGTGGCTCTGGATCTGGTAAAAGAATCTGATCAATGAAGACACACTAAAGTGCAATTTTATTACTTAAACCCTCTCTCCTGGGGGAATGTTTTCAGGCCACTGACAACTAAATGCATGAGTTTCCAGTGGTGAAATCTTTGTTATTTTGGTAGACTGGTGAGAGCAGTGCCATTTCAGGTGAGTTAAAAGCCACGTGACTGACAAGCTGTTAACAGTCTGAGCCTCAGTTTCCTCATTAAATAAAACAAAGGGATTAGACTAGATTGATGAATTTCAAAGATTTTATTTTAGCTTTGAGTCCCTTTTCCAAATGAAATCTCATTATCAGACAAAAAGGAGACCTGGCTCTAAGATGGACAAAACTCTGATCAGCCCTCTGAATCTAACAGATATGAAATTTATGATGTGAAGACATCCAGGAGAATCTCCCCTACATGTTTGCAAAGATAGAGAGGTTTCATGTAGACAAGGGGAGGTTTCAAGACCTCTGAAATTCCCCAAGCCTTGATCAGATCTCAGCTCTAAAATACAGTACATTTTTCAAAACTCTTTGACAGTGGTTCACAATAAAAAAATAAAGTTTACATCAAGCTAGAGTATGTATGTACTGAAATAAAAGTATGTTCCTAAAACATACTTTTATACTGTAGAAGAAAATATTGTCCCATACTTGGTCTGGGTCAGGGACATTTAGGGAATATAATCCACAAACTTGTCCTTGAGAATTAACTATATTTCTGATAAAATGCTTGAGCAATTTTCTGATAAATTTTGATGAGATAAGACCTCTGTGAAACCAGTTATCTATGAACTCAGCTAATATCAACTTTGGGAGGGGCCCAACAGCCTTTAGCTATCTTTCAATAAATCTAATAATCCTTAACCAGAACTTTTCCCCCTCATATCCAGTCTAACAATGGTTATCTAACCATTCTCTTTTCCTCTTCATTGTCCTTACCAACAGATACTTGTTGAATTGTCCAGGTAGAAGCCCATTCCCTTGCCATGAGATTGTAATATAAACTTTAACACTGAGTTATATTAAATTGCCTGAAGCTTTTTCTGTCCTCTCCATTCATTCCTTGATGGTGTGATGCACTCTGATATTTTCTGTTCCATTCTATTTCATTTTTAAAAATGCTGATTGAGACCCAGTAAATTTATTTGTCTTTAATGGTTTTGACTGGAAGCTTAAAAACCATCAAAATAGCACTCCTGGCGTATTAGTCTATTAAGATGGAAACACACTGCTACCATCATAAAATAAAACCAGTGAAAAAAGTCAGGTCAAAGAGTGCTTACTTTCCCTGAGTATCTGGAACATGGCAGGAGTTGAATAACTGTCTTTTGAAACCTAAAAAGTAATTAAAATTTAAAAAAGGGAGCACGTTACAAACTTTGAGAATATGCTTGCAATGCAAATGAGAATTTGTATTTAGAACATTTAAAGGACTCATAAACATCAAGAAGAAAATGACAAAAGAAAAATGAGCAAAGGATACAAACAGGTAATCTCAGAAAAGGAAGATAATAAGCAAATAGAAAGATGTTCTACCTCACTTATAGACAGTAAAAGAAAGAGAATGGAATTATTAAAACTGAGAAACTTAGAGGAGGAACCCCTTAGAGCTGAAACTCACACCTCTGAGAAAGGGTATTAGTGAGCTGGCACTGGTGTTCTGAAGTAGGGTACAATAAAGCTGGTTCTTCAAATATCAGAAAATTGCCAAGTGGATGCAGCTCCTGCTAAGAGAAGGCCCTACTGCAACCGGGGTGAAGTGTGCTGGTGGGATGCTCACATGAACCATGAGCAGGAAGCCTACAGAAAGTAGACATGAAGAAGTACCTCCCTCCTCCTCCAGCCCAGAAGGTTCCCTCTAGTACCCCTTATTGGCAGAGTGCAGCATGGGGCCAGGTAGCAAAGCAGAAATGTGGTTTGTGAAGTTACAGCCTCAGCCACAAAGTGGAATGTAGAAGAAGAATTTGGAGTCAAGGGACAAAAACATAACTGCTACAGCCCATAATATTGGCTAACAAACTTCCATACCAAAAGAAAAAAATGTCGTTTCTAACATAACACAACTATTCTTCACAGAGAGAAAGATGCTATTACAATCTCCTCAAAAACAAGGACACAAGTATCCCTTTCTGGGAGACAGTTATTACACTATCCATCTCTGGGCTATGGTAATTCCACACATTCAGACACATGCCCATCTGAATATTCAGTTATCCAAAGACTAAATTGTAAAATTAATGTCCAGTGAAACATTAATTAATGAGGCAGCTTCCTGCCAAGGTGAAGTAACAGGAATCAAATTTGCCATCCTGTCTGAGATAACTTAAAAAAAAAAAAAAAAAGATGAAGGTGAACCCTACAATTGCCCTAGCTTAATGCCTGAAGGAAGCTTTGAGTCTGCAGCGTAGGAAGGAGGAATCCTGTCAGAACTTGGCAGTTTCCCTGAGCTGAGAAAACAGAGCTAGGAGTCTGGAGAGTTCAAGGCAGCTAGAATTTGCAGGGTGAAGTGTTAAAAATGAGAAACCTGCATAGAGAGAGAACTAGAGATGAGCAAAGTTCCCCTTGAATATTCAGCTGAGTACTGATTATCATGTGCATGTGAGGGCAGGAAAAGAAACACCTGAAAGGAGAGCGAACACTCCTAAAGCTCACATAATGCTGAGAATCATGCTTGTTCCTACCAGTTGGGATGGAAAACCTCATAATTCAGGGAGTATCAGAGTACTCAGGAGGGTTTTGCCTCAGTAGTGGGAAAAAATTAACCTTTAATTTAACACTACTCTGGACTCTCTGAACAAAGTTTAAAAGCAAGTCTTGAAAAGGATAAAATTATTTCCAAATAATTTAAGTGTGTCCTAGAACAAAGCTCAAGAATGTTTATAAGAATACGAAAATAGCCAACACACAACAAGATAAAATCACAATGTCTGCCATGCCAACAAAAATTACCAGGCATGCAAAGCAGCAGGAAAATACAGCCCATAATGAGGAAAAACATCAATTAATGGAAACTAACACAGAAATAACAGATGACAGAATTAGTAGATAAAAATTAAAATAGTTATCATAACTACATTGCATGTATTCAAGAAACTAGAGGAAAAGTTGAACATGTCAGAAAGATATTAAAAAAATATATGGAAGAATTTCTTTATATATGGAAGATATGAAAAAGACCCAAATAGACCCAAATGAGAGACAACTGAGATAAAAACCAAACCAAACCAAACCAAACCAAAAACAAAAACACTGGATGGTATTTATGACAGATTAAATACTGCAGATGAGAGATTAGTGAATTTGAAGACATAGCAATAGAGACATTGGGTGGCAGTGAAATATAGAGGGGAAGTAAAAAAAAGAAAGAAAGAAAAGAAAGAAAAAGAACAGGATCAGTGAACTGAGGGACAGCATCAAGTGGCCTAATATACTTTTAATTGCACTCCATGAGGATAGTGTGGCAGAAAAATTATTTCATGAAATAAGAAACAATTTCCAAACTTGATGAAAACTATAAAACTACAGATCCAAAAAACACAATGAACCTCAAGAAATATATGCTTTTATGCTACATAAAAGCACATCATAATCCAATTGCTAAAACTAATGATAAAGAGACATATTGAAAGAAGTCATAGAGAAGCCCTTGTACAGAGGAACAAAGATTAGGATAGAGTAAGATTTCTCCTTGGAAATAATGCAAGTCAGAATGCAAGTGAAATAACACTTTTAAAGTACTGAAAGAAAAAGAAAATAAGAATTCTTTACCCAGAAAAAAGATATGTATCAAAAATGAGGGCAAAATCAAGACTTTACTGGACATATAAAAATTGAAAGACTTCATCATCAGCAAACCTCTGTTAGAAGAAATGATTAAAGAAGTCTTTTAAGTAGAAGGAAAATGCTACCAGATGGAAAGCTGATCTACGCAAAGAAATGAAGAGCACCAAAATGCTAACTATGTGAATAAATACAAATAACTTTTAAAGTAATTATTTATATTTCTTAAAAAACTAATTAACTGTTTAAAACAAATATACTAACAGTGTACTGTGGGGTTTATAACACGTGTACAAGTAAAACGTATGACAATGATAGCAAAAAGGCCATGAAAAATGAAAGTATACTCTTGTAAGGTTCTTACACTATGTATCGAGTAGTACATCATCATGCAAAGGTAGAATATGATAAATTAAAAATGGATTCTATAAACCCAAATGAAACTAAAATAAAACAGAAAGAGTAAATAAGCTAACAAAGGAGATGAAATGGAGTAATTAAAAATATTAAATACAAAAGAAAAAAGAAAAAAAGAGGAATAATAACCAGAGAGTACAAATAGAAAACAGCTAGATGGTAGATTTAAATCCACCATAACAATAATTACAGGAAATATAAATGGTCAAAACATTCTCATGTTAGCAGAAATTATTAGGATTAAAAAAAACCAAGGTCCAACTATATAATAAAACAAATCCATTTAAGTATAAAGACACCAATAGGTTGAAAGTAAAAGGGTGGAAAAAGGCACACCATCCTAACCATAATCAAAAGAAAGCTGGAGCAGCTATACTAATATCAAATAAAATAGATTTCAGAGCAAAGAATATTAGTGGGGCTACAGGAGGTAATTTCATAATGATAAAGGGGCTAATTTATCAAGCAGACACGATGATGCTAAATGTTTATGCACCTAATAACAGAGCTTCAGAACAGTAATGAGATGTTTTTGGAGCCTTACAGGAGAGTGCTCTGTAGAACTGCACATAAATGTTACTTTCTTCCTTTTCTATTTTTAGTATTATCTACTATGCTTACTGTAAATTAATTAAACTTAAGGACACTATACCTACCTTTATTTGGCTATCAAAAGAAACCATCCTAGGAGGCAGTAAATAGTGGTTGCAAGAACCGCTGCTCTTGGCAAGTTACTTTTGGCTTCTATGGACTTCAGTTTTTCTATCTGTACCATGAAGATCAACTGTTTTGGGAAAAAAAAAAAGTTTTTAAACAGTAAATTCTTTCTCCAGCTTAATAGTATATGGAACTCATATAAGCATGTGGAAGCCCGTATAGGCTGGGTCAAGTACCAGGGCTTGCACTAGCCATACTGGGATTGGGGTAACAGCAAGGATGGAGGACTAGGAGTTCTGGGAGATCTAAACAAAAACTTGTGCCAAATACCTCATTGGTTGAACTATTAATTCTCCCTGTGGCTTGTATGATCTGGGTATTCTATTAATTACATTCTTTCATTTCAAGTATTTTTAATACAACATACAGTAAATAAATATGCTGAATTTTGTAAGCTGGCCTCAGCTTATATGTAAATGAATGGACTAGAGGAAAATGACAGGTGCTGACTTCTACTTATTTAATTTTTTAAACTAACCTGGTTGGCAACAACTGAAGGCAAGTAACAGTTATTTCCTAACTTAAAAAATCCAAGAGATAAGTAGATTGAGCCATTAAAGGCTTTCTTGGTTGGTAATGGAGGGACGACACTGCTCTTTGCTCTTTACTGTACACGTGTACTTAGCATTATATACCATGTCACAGATAAAACAGCACTCGTGCTCCTTTGGAGCTTCCACGAGTGGACAATGTGGGGAGGATGCTGCCACACGGTATGAGTAGCAGACATTTATAATATGCAGCAAATACATTAAAAATTATGACAGATACAAGCTTCTTTAATATATAGGATCATTTTAAAGCTGTGGAATCTGACATGTAAAACAGTATGTATAGCAAATATCTTGTCACATATTTTTCTTCATGTCACTTGTCTTTTTTGACACTTTCTTGCTCTGTGTGGATTTCAGCTTTGAAACATGGATAAACAAAATTAGGAGGAAGAAACATAAGTAAAACTCTTCTTATGAAACAAGGATGACAAAAAGAAAGAAGCTATCAGAATCTTGTATCCTTCCAAGAGAATAAATCATCTAGAAACCAAGTGTTTGACTTTTTCACAGTACCAGTCTTACGAGTAATACTAAGAAAGGGGATAGAAGCAATTAATGCAGAAAAGTCTGGAAGGATATACTCCAAGTTGATAACATTATTTCCAAAGGATGGGAATGGAAAAGAATGATGACAAATTATTAAATTGTTCTTTACACATCTCTGAATTATTTCATTTGTTACATTAAACAAATATCACTTTTGTAATAACAACAACAAGGAACTCTGTTAAAGAAAGCAACTATTCTGATCGTTGAAAAAACACTGATTAAGAGAGTGTTTTTATGTAATGCACATAGTCTGTCATGTTAAAAAGAATTAGTAAGCTCACCAAAGCCTAAAATTCCAGTCTAATTATAAGTTTATAGCAGAAATTGTATGAGGTAGAAGCATGAGCATAGCCTCTGGGGTTTCACAATATTCCCCTGGCCTGAGCTCCTATTCTACTGGGCAATCCAGTGTACTCTCCTGTAATTAACTGTAGTAATGTGAGTAATGACTTAGCACAGTGCCTGAAAACAGCAAATACTCTGCTTCACAAGAAGGTCCTACAGAATCAAGGTCATTTATATCCTGCTAGATGGGACTGATTTCTTCTGGGGTAAATATCACATAAATTATTGAAAACAGAGATGTAGGGTCTCCTCAAAAAACAACATATCCCACTCCTCTGAGAGCTCCTGCCCTGATATTTGACACAGGTCACTACTGCTAAACCTCTCCCATAGCATAATTCTGCTATGATTAGTAGGGTGCTTCCTTAAATGGACCATGCTTTCGCTTTCTAAGCTGCTAGAACCTTCAGGGTTTTCAACCTTGGTACTATTGACATTTTGGACCCAGTGATTCTTTGTTGTCAGGGGCTGGGTTGGGGATAACCTGTGCATTGTTGGATGTTTAGTAGCATCCCTGGGCTCTACCCACTAGATGTCAGTAGCACCCAATCCCCACAGTTACAAAAGCATCTCCAGACATTGCCAAGTGTCCCTTGCTGGGCAAAATTGCCCCCAGTTGAGAACCACTGTTATAGATCAATTCAGTTGTTCTGCAGCCATCCCATAAGAAACTAAGGCTAGGACTACACATTAATATCCATGCACCTCTCTCTCCTCTCCCCGCAAAAAAAGCAAAAAAAATCCCTTGAACTTTTGAACCTTTGTTTTAAGACCTTCCCAGGAGCAGTGTAAAGTTATCTGTGAAAGTCAAGTTTTCTGAAACGTTTCTAACATTTTAGTGCAAACATTCTCACTTACTGGTGGCTACCAAAGGACTACAGGCAAAGAAAAAGGTATGTTAAGCCAGGCTCTGTGGGGATGAAAGGGAGGGAAGAGGTGTTCAGCCAGCTGAAGCTCCCTGAAGAACAAGATTTCAAATTCATTCATGCAGCACAAAATGAGTGAAACAGACTGGCAAACGATAGTCACTCAGTCCTGTGGCTTTAAATACCATCTATGTACTGATAACCCCACATTTTATATTTCCAATCTTTACTTCTCTTATGGTAGCCAGCTTTTTGCATTCAACTGCCACCCAATGTCTCCAATTGTACAGGCATCTCAAACTCAACATGGCCAAAACGGAACTGATTTTTCCCTCTTAAACCTGATCTCTCCCTAATATTTGGGCCACACTACCATACACCAAATTGCTCAAACCAAAACTTAGAAGTTATCCTTGATTCTTTTATTCTTCCTTCTCTCACCTCCATATCCATCAGTCATGTCAGCTCTGCCTCTGAACCTATCTCTAATCTGCCTTCTTTTCTATAGCTCTATTTTCTATAGTTGCCTCCCTAGTATGAGCCACTATCCTTTCTTACTGGACCACTGCATTAGCTTCCTAACTAGTTCTTGTTTCCTGTCTTGTCCTCTACATCAAAATTTCTCATTCTCACACTACTGACATTTGGGGCTAACTAATTCTTTGTTTGGTGGGGGAGGGAGGGGGGTGCTATCTTGTGAACTGTAAGATGTTTGGCAGTATCCCTGGTCCCCAACTACCAGAAGCCAGTATTAAATCTTCCCCCACTCTTCAAATGTGACAAATGAAACTGTCTCTAGATATTTCAAGGGGATAAAACCAGCCCCCAGTTGAGAACCACTGTCCTACATCCTACGCACAGAAACCAGGATATTTTAAAAACATAAATCGCATTATGTTACTCCCCTGCTGAAAACCCTCTAATGTCTTCCCATTGACCTTAGAATAAAACCAAAGCTCCTTACCGTGGCTTCCAAGACCTCCATGAATTGGCTCCTGCCTATTCTCTAACATCCTCTCTTCCATACCATGCTCTCCCTCATTAAGCTCCAGCCCCACTGGTCTTATTTCTGTTCCCTGAACATTCCAAGCTTGCTCCCATACAATCTTAGCACTTGCTGTTCCCTCTGCCATGCACTCTTCCCAGATCTTTGCATGGCCCACTGTTCACCCACACAAATATCAGCTCAAAGAATGCTTAGTCAGCAAAGCCGTCCCTGACCATTCTATCTAAAGAACCCCTTACGCACATTCTCTATCATGTTACCTGTTTATTTCCTTCATAATGCTAATCACAATAGAAAACTGTCTTGCCATTTATTGTCTGCCTCTTCACCAGAGTGTGAGCTCTTCAAGAGCTGGGACTCTGTCTCCCTTGTTCACTGCCATAGTCCAAGTGCCAAAATATCATCTGAGATAGAGTAGGAACTCTATAAATATTTCTCCCCTCTATCTCCTCAAGTATCAGGTCAGGTTTCCCTTCTAAGAACATTCTTGTTGATGTTATTGATCTTCATTTTTAACTACATTTGACCTATGTTAAAAAGTGTGCGGCTGGAGATACCACGTACAGGGTTAGTATAAAGAAAATAACTATTTTGAAACATAAACAAAGGTTAATTAATTAATTAAACTGTTCCTTGTTCCTCAGGTTTTTGGCAGGTATATAATTATTCTACTGTTTGCTCCCTGTCCCTAGGTTTGAAGCAGTGAAGGCTGTTCAAGGACTATGAATCTCAAACTCACCTGGCTCATAGGATCAAAAAGCCTCTTTGTCCATCAACTAAATTTGTACAGTACCATGGGCCTGAAATCTTTTTTTGCTGGCTTCAAGTCAAAATAGTTGCCTGGGTCAAAGGCAGGATGGGTCTAAGGTGTGGCATGGTCAATAAATGTTGACTGAGTTCCAAAGCCATAGCCTGGCTGTTTCTTACATTGATTTATGGGCTGTTTCCACGAAATCAAAGATGATTGGTCCACCCGGAAGCTGGATGGCTGCAAAAGAGAGGCAATTCAGTCCTGGCTGAGGGCCATGACCCTTTTGTGGCCTTTGGGAAGCATTTCATCTGGCCATTTTTACATTCTGGCGGGCTGCCGGCTTGTCTTGCCGGAGCGAGCTCTCCACGCGGTGTAGAGACGTCTCCACCCGCAGAGATGAGGCCCTGACGTGGCGGGAGGACGATTCTGTGCACTGCGAGGAGATTTCCACGTGCTTGGAGGACACCTCGAGGACGTGAGGAAGCCGCTTCCCAGAGGGGGAGAGCGAGGGCCCCTCACTGCGGCTCTGGGAGGTCTCCACCTGCCGAGAAGATGTGCGCACTTGCCGGGAGGAAGTCTCCACACGGTGGGAGGAGGTCTCCACGCGGTGGAAAGAGGTCTCCACGCGGATCGACGACTTCTCCTTGTGGCGAGCAGTCTCCACTTGGGGCGAAGCAGGCTTTCCTCGAAGGGGTGAGGCCATTCTGCGGGTGTACGGGGGCCAAAGAAGTCTCAGGAGACCCCACAGCCCAACCTTCCCCGACAGTCTTGCTTGTGGGTTACGTCACTGGGTGAGGGATGATGTTACAGAGGCGCGTTATGTCACCGCAGGCAAAAGGGTAGACACGATGACGTAAAAGCATGGGAGTCCCGTGGGGGTTACATTCTTCCTTCCAAATACTGGGCCCTGGCCCCAGGCGCTTTTGGTCCCCGGCGCCACGCCCTCGACTTTTGGAGCCAGGGCAGGCGGAGCGGGGGATGAGCCGGGACCGGCAGGGAATGGGCGGAACCTCCCGCCTCCGCGCCTGGCTGTGCCATCCCCCGTATCCCACACTGCCTCGCGACAGGAAGGCGGAGTCGCGGCTTCCGGAACCTCCTCCGCCACTCCGGCAGTTGCTGTGTTCGGCTGGTGGTGGCCTAACGTCTTTGCTGGTGATGGCCGCGGCTGTCGCTATGGAGACAGGTCAGTAGCGCTGAGAGCCGCGAGTCTTCGCAAACAGAACTGTCCGAGCCCAGACACCTCCCGCCTCCTCCGGGACTCCTTGCAGGTCTAACTCCCGGCAGGTTAGAGTTCAGATCCGGAGGCGTGAGGGCTCTCGTAGCGTCTGGAAAGGCGAGGGTAGTTTGGCCTTTTCAGAGTCTGATATGTTTGCAGGCCATTTTTCCTCACTTGCTAGTTAAACACTGACCCCACGGCCTTCCTGGCGCGAGCGAAACTGAGAGTTCAAATCGGTCTTTTCGATTTGTTTTTTGCGCCTCAAATGAACTTGTATAAGTTTAAAGTATCATCGACACCACTGTACATTTTTCTGCCACTGACGCTTCTCACATATGCACACACTCCCTGATCTTGCACACCGCCTCTTTTTCAGCTTGAATTCTAAACCTTTCCTTATTGATTTAGCATTCACGTAGTTTTTGCTTAACTTAATCACGTAACAGTTGTAAAGTATAATTAAAATAGTGAATTGCACAGTTAGTACCACTTACTCCAGTGATCACTTAAAATTTCTACATAGTGTCTCACGAGGAGTAAACATCCTGCCCCGCTGTGTGTTTCTATCTGATGACTTCTCTTTAACTTTGGAGAAACTTCTAACAATTCTTTTAATCAGAGCTTTGTTTTTATTAGCCTTCTAAGGAAGGTTTACCTCCTCCCACACTCAATTTAGGCCAACGATCACCTGCCCTTCATGTGGAAGCATATCAGCATTAGGTGTCTTTACTGCTCTTTTCTTTCTACAAATCAATATTATATACTGAACTTTATTTTGGATGATTTTTGCTGTCTTTTCTTCTAGATGATGCTGGAAATCGACTTCGGTTTCAGTTGGAATTGGAATTTGTGCAGTGTTTAGCTAACCCAAATTACCTTAATTGTAAGTTGTTGAGCACCTCATTGAATTGAGTAGCTGTTAGTTTTTGACAGAAGAGTTGCAATTCATAAGTGTCTACTTTCATACATTCTCAATTGAATGGAATTACTTCTACACTTATATAATTGAGCAAACTGGGACTTGTTTTTTTAATTCAGTGTGTGTTGGTGGTGGGGATGTTATGTAAGTAAATTATTTATGTTGGGAGTCACAAATCAGTACAAAGATTGGTCTGCTCTACAGATTTTTTTTTTTTTTTTTATGCCTTTCAGTTCTTGCCCAAAGAGGTTACTTCAAAGACAAAGCTTTTGTTAATTATCTTAAGTACTTGCTTTACTGGAAAGAACCAGAATATGCCAAGTATCTAAAGTAAGTTTAATTTTTATAGTCCTAAATAAGTATATACCTTATTATACTCCAAAACACTGATATTTAATGGACTTCTTAGTTTCACATTGAAAAAAATACATTTTGAATCTCTTCATTTCTTTTATTTGCTACCACTGTATAAGACACGTTCATCTCTAACTTGGATTATTGCAATAATCTACTCATGGGTTATCTCTTCTTCCACCCTTATCAGCCAAACAAAGCAAAATAATTTTCTACACAGAGCCAAATTGATTTCTTAAAAATGTAAAATCACAACATGTCACTTTCTTAGACCTTTTCAATGGCTTCCCATTGCATGCAGAATAAAATAGTTTCTTTTCTTGAGCTAAAGTTATATATGATTTGGCTCTATCTTTATCTGATCTTATATAACTCAACATATCTCGCTAGTTTATTGACTCCAAGGAACCCCTATCAATAAATGCAAAGAGACAGCCATAGGCTGAAAATTAAAGAATGCAGGAAGGGGTACTTGTAAGGAAGGTTTTCTGGAGTAAGAAACCTTATCTGAGTCTTAATAGCTACTGTCTTTTTTTTTTTTTTTAGGGCCTCCTATGTGCCAAGTACTGTGCTCATTTAGAAAAATGTATATAATTATATAATAATTGAGGTTGTGCAACAGATGCTGTCATTTTAAGAGGTACTACATTGCAAGAAGCATAATCACAAACCTTTTTTTTAATGGTAAAAAGTCTTTGAATTCACACTTATGCTTTGTTTTAATTAGGTAGTAAAAAAGCATTAGTGAAACTTTTTGTCTTTTTCTTTTCTAAACAAATACAAGTTTGAGAGGAAAATGTTTCAAACTTGTACTTTATCCAATATGCTTTTCTGTGTCTAATAGGTAATACTTGAAGCCCACATCATTCTGTCTGTAGGATTCTTTGCACCCTAACTGGCCCTTTATAAACAATCTCTTATTCATTTAATAATCCATAGAAAAGACTTTTTTTATTAGATTGCAGCATGTATGTATGTAGACTTAGAGACAGTATTGGACATTGAGTCTTGAGTCTTAGACACTATCACGTTCACACACAACATTGCTGATATGGTAATCTATGGCTAGAGGTTTCCAGTGAGCACATGTTGCTCTATTCAGGGACACCCAGTTTGATTGTTAGCTAGATGTTACAAAGTTCTTCCTTATATTGTGATATAATACACCTTCCTATAGCTTTAATCCATGTCCCAGTTTTATCGCTGAATTAATCTAGAACCAGTCTTATGCCCTCTTGAGGCAAGGACCCTTCCGACATTTAAGTTAGATTGCGAATTAACCCCTGTGAGCATATCATTCAGTCTGCACAAGGTTTTTGTTATTTCAATAGTTGCCAACATTTAAAGATTGGAAACTTTCACATAATCAGATTTCTAGCTGCTTTTTGAAATCTGGAACATCTGGTGACCCCAAGTCTTCATTTTCACAAATCAATGACGGGCTAGAGCTGAGGAGCAGCTACTTCTTCTAGACACTTTCTACCATTTAACTTGCTTTACTAACAGCCAGTATCTGCACTATAATGTCTTTTTTACATTTATTTTTCTCAACTACCTTCAGTTATTTCTCATATGCTCTCCTTTGATATTTTGTAATTGTGCCTTATGTTGTTCAGCCAAGAACTAAACACAGGTCTACAGCCATGCCACCCTGAACACACCCGATCTCGTCTGAGAACTTGGAAGCTAAGCAGGGTTGGTCCTGGTTAGTACTTGCATGGGAGACCACCTAGGAATACCAGGTGTTATAGAAGATAAATAAATAAGCCTTTAAAAAACAAAGAACTAAACACAGGCCTTCAGATGTAAGGGTACAGTGGACTAAAGAGCACTTTTTTCTTCGTATAGACATTATATTTCTGTTAGTTCAACTTAAGTTTACATTACCTTTTAGGGGGGTTAGGGCTGGGAGGGGAAGGATTCACATTGTTGACTTGCTAGGAGCTTTATGCCAACTAAAATCCTTCAGTTCTTATTTTCATTAGTACTATTGAATTCTCCATTTATATCTTGTTTACTTCTTAAAAATCTAAATGCAGAACTTTCCTTTTGTACCTCATCTTGTTGATTAATACTATAATTGTAGCCTATCAGAATATTTATAATTCCTTTTTGTGTCCTTTAATGTATTCTGAACATTGTCTTCTACAAGTTTGATAAATGATCACTGTGTCTAAATTTGTTATTGACTAAATGCTTCTTGAGACCATTCTCTTGGTTTTCACATTAACTTATTTTACAAATGAACTAAACCTTTAGAGGGGTTAAATACCTTGTTGAAAGCCACCCAGCTGGTGAAAGGAAGAGCTTGTATTCAGACCTAGATCTTTTAAATTACCAATTCTCTCATGAAAAAGAAATAGCCAGGATAGGTGTGATTAGGGCATTGCAGGCTTAGCTACTAACAATTAGAAGCAACTATGTATCTTTGGAGTGTAGATAGAACTTGTAATATCTTGGAAGGACAGTATGGTATTGGGCTCTGTTACGCAATGTGGTCCTCAGACCATTAGTGTTGATATCACCGGGGAGCTCGTTAGAAATGCAGAACTCAGGCCCTACCCCAAACCTACTAAATCAGAATCTGCATTTTAAGAAGTCAGTTATGTGCATATTCAAACTTGAGAACCACTGTTGTAGTAATTGTTTTCCAAACTTTAGTCATTTGTATCCCACTTGTAGTTTTGACTCTTGTGTACTTCCTATATGATTTAATGTTTTTTAATTGATTCATTTAAATTTTGTGTTTTCTATTTGAAATAATTTCACTTACAAAACAGATTGGGAAAATAATGGGAATTCCTGTATATTCTTTACCCAGATGTTTTAAAGGTTGACATCTTATATAACCACAGTACAATGATCAAAATCAGAAAATATATTATCTAAACTTATGTAATCTACAGACCTCATTCAAATTGTGCCAGCTGTTTTACTAATGTCCTGTGTCTAATCTAAATTCATCAGTCTTTTTTCTATGATGGTGACACAGATGTGATGTTGTATCCTTGTAGGTATATCAGGATTCACAGGAAGTCAATTTACCCACCACTGGTGACGTTAATTTTGATCATGGTTGAGGTGGTGGCTGCCAGTTTTCTCCATATGAAGTTACTATTTTTTGTATTTCATCAGTATCCTATGAGGAAATACTTTGAGACTATGTAGTTTCATATCATACTTTTACCCACTAATTTTAGCATCTATCAAAGATACTTGCTTCAAAGAATTTTTACTATGGTGATTTTCTAATTCTATCATTCTTTCTACATTTATTAGTTGGAATTCAGTTGTAGGGAATATTCACTTGTTCCCGATTTTCCTCTTCATTTAAAAAGTTTTTTCAATAGACTCTTGGATCCTTTTTGTTTTTATAATTATGTATTTTCTTGCTCTAGTGATTCCAGAAATGGCCATTGGGAGCTCCTTCAAATTGACTCTTGAGTATTTTAGACCCAGCAGTCCCCAACCTTTTTGGCACCAGGGACCCGTGCTCCTATGAGAATGTAATGCCTGATGATCTGAGGTGGAGCTGAGGTGGCGATGCTAGTGCTGGGGAGCGGCTGCAAATACAGATGAAGCTTTGCTTCCTAGCCCGCTGCTCACTTCCTATTGTGTGGCCTGGTTCCTACCTAACAGTCTATGGACCTGTATCCGTCCGTGGCCCGGGTGTTGGGGACCCCTGCTTTAGACCAAATCCCGATAATTTTTTGAGCACTTTTGTTTGCCACTACATAATATTCCAGGCTCATCTTGTGCTTTCTCTGCCTTAGCCCTGAAATCAGCCATTTTTCAAAAGGACCCTGGAAAATGCTATTTAAAACCCACGATATGGGCACTAAGTGTTCATTGGTACCACAGCGTCATTGTTTCTAGGCCTTCGGCACACAAAGCTCTTTCTATATGTATTAAAAGTAGTAAGTTCATATTGATGTTTTCAGTTTCAGCCCAACAACAGAGTTTATTCTTGCTTTCCTCCTTTATCTTTTTCTCATAGCCAGAAATTTGGCTTTCTTTATCCACAGTATATTTACTTACATATTTGCTGCCTTAGCATACACATAAATTTCAGAATTGGTACATCCCCAGGGAAAATTAAAGTGCAATATTTGTGCATAGTTCCTTCTGAAATTGACTCACTTTTAAAAGTTTTTATCATTATTGATGGAAAACCAAGTTATCAATTAAACACATAATTACTAAAATTAAAAATTCATGTTCCTCACCTTGGAAACCACCAGAATTGCATTATTTGTCCCTGAATGTTGATTCTGCTGACCAGTTATTGTGTGGTCTTGGGCAAGTTACTTAATCTTTCTGAACTTAAGGTTTTCACTTTTGAAATTTTGCTTAATGCTGACTTTTGATCACTAGTTTGTTGCCTAAGCAGGAAAAAAAAAAAAGTGTACTAAGTTAATGTTATAGAAGTGGTAGGCTATAAGATCATTTTTAAGTAAATGAATTAGAATTTCGCATTGACTTAAATTATGTCAATTATTAACTTATAAACTTAAACCCAGGTACCCTCAGTGTTTACACATGTTAGAACTACTCCAATATGAACACTTCCGCAAGGAGCTGGTGAATGCTCAATGTGCGAAATTTATTGATGAGCAGCAAATTCTGCACTGGCAGCACTATTCCCGGAAGCGGATGCGTCTTCAGCAAGCCCTGGCAGAGCAGCAGCAGCAAAATAACACATCAGGAAAATGAAAAGCTGGATCCAGACCAGGCTCTTAAGACATGTATATATTGCTTTTGTACAGTGAAAACAAAATACTTACTACCTACCTTTATTGTGGCAGCACCTAGAACCTTTAGTGTGCTTTTTATCCAACTAACTTTTTATTGTTAATAGATTATTTGTTTAACCAAAACCATTGAGTTTCCTGTGGATTTGTAAGTTTTTATTAGTATTTTAACAGTCCACTGAATAAGAACAGAAACATGTGCTTTAGATCTATTTAAGGAGGCAGTGGGGAGGGAGCAAGGGGAGGGTCACCAAATATCCCAAATTCAGCCTAGCAATATTCTTAATGTACACTGGGGCCTGAGGCAGTCCATCTGGAACCTACTGTCCCTCAGATCAGCTCTTCTACCTCCCTTATCTATAAAATAAGAGGAATGGGGTCAATGACCTCTTTAAATCAGAGAGCAGGAACTGCATAAAGTTTCTTAAATTCTTCAGGAGTATGACATACCTGTATCACTACTTGCTTTGCAAGAGCTTTATGGAAGAATCATTGGTATGTTGCTGACCTAGTGATGGTAGAAAGATTGGTGGTTAACTACTAATTGGACTCTTGACCTTAGACTAAAAGAGGAGCCTCAAATACTTGTGCTCTTTTGGGAAAGCTAACATTTGGCAGGTACCACAAACCAGGCACTGTGTTAAGTGCTTAGTTGCATTCCCATTTTATTCTTAGAATAGTTGTTCTTAAAGGAAGAAACTGAGGTTTAACTTGCTTACAGTTACACAGCTAGTAACTGGTAATCTGTGACTCACGGGCTGGACTCCTTCCCACCACTAGGTTATATAATCTCTGATCTCTGCCACTGCCTCATCCGAAGAAGTGAAGCACATTCAAACAGTTGTAAAGCAAAACTGCATGAAGCAGAGGCTAGATTAGATGTGCTGTGCTTTCCTTCAGTGGTTAAGTTCTAAATTCTAAAGCCAAAGAAGGTGTTTTAGGAATAACAGTGCTTTGTTTCATGGAATTTAAAATAAAAGATCCTTACTCCTTTAAGGAGATTTGGAAGCTGTCTACTCACTATTAGGGGATTTCAGATATTTCTGTTACCTCCAATAATACATTCCTTTGTGCTATTACTGCCACTCTTGAAGACTTATTTTACCTATATTTTAAGATATCCACATATTACAAACTGAGGGTTCATGAGCATTTTAACAGAATTCTATTTAAACATATACCAATTTTTTAAATGTCATATTTATTGCTAACATGAATTCAAAGCAAGTATGCAATTTCTTTTATACTAGAGCAAATCAGGAAGTCAGTGCACAATTGCCATCATCAGATCTTAATCTTCAGAGAACAACATCTCCACGAGGTTGGCCTGAAGACACTCAGATTCTACCAGTTTTTGAGGCTGTAAGAGAAAAACATTGTAACCCATAACTACAAAAATGTTATTAGGAGAGGACAGTTCTGTTGGAATGACACAAATCTTAGAGAAATTATACCATTCAGAAACTATCAACCAGTTTTAACAAGTTTTGTGAAGTAGTTAAGATATTTGCTTTAAGATGACTCACTTGGCTCTAAACTTAGACTAAGGAGGCAGCAAGCCTAATACTATCCTCCTTCCCCACAACTCTTTAATTTAGAATCACAGGGCCATGACTAAATTAGAGGAGGCAGGTACCCCTTCTTTTCAACCAGAATTATGAATTAAATGGGAAACACTGATGCCAGTGTTTTAAGAAATTATGTGTAAACCAACTTTCTTTAGCAGTACTTATAGAATTTTAAACTAAGAATAGCTTTTAAAACATGAAAAAGATAATATTTATAGATATTTGCATTATTAATAGTTTACTGGGATTGGCCATAGGGGATGGACAGATATACTCTGAACAGCAATGTGATGTTTGGGATGAAATGTCAAGACCTTTTAAATTTGAACCTACAACAAGTTAAAAGTTTTGTTGGTGAATTGTAGCCCTAACACATTAAAGAAAGGTACTCACTGTTCCATATTTAAGTAGTGTAGGCACTGCAGTTACTTTCAAGTTTTTTCTGAAGTCATTATTTGGATCTTTCCAACTATTTTCGAAAAGAAAAAGTGATCATGAAAAGTATTTACTTGGTTTCTTACATTTTAATATTTGGTATATTCCTACATTTAGTCTTTTAGTAATCATTGTTTTTGTTGTAAACATTTAAGAAACCTTGAGGACTGTGACTTATCTATTCCCCTGTGTAAAAGTTTTCATTTAAAGTGTGACTAAGATATAAAATAAATGTTAAAGACAAGTTCTGAACTAACACCAGGCCAAATTTACCTTATTATCCATCCCTACCTAATACAAGTGGCTGAACATTCAAAATTTTAATTTGTATTTAACGTCTTCTTGACTCATCTAATTGTACTTTAGAATGGAGAACCTGTGTCCCGAGGCCCTTTCCACTTTTGTTTTCAAGAGTCTAGTAGTGCATGTCAGAAATAAGGGTATACTCTGTCACTTACTAAGGTTTTTCTCCTACTTGGCAGTAGATGAACACGCATCCTTCACAAACATGCTTCAACCCCTCTCGGACGACTGGTTCAGCTTTAAAAAAAAAGTTGATATAAAATAATGACACATTAACTCTATAACCAGACACTGATACACAGTGTCCCTCTCCCCTCCCCTCAGTGTTGCTAAGAACTCATACTTTAACCTGCAGTTAACTGAAGAGGTTAACAGAAATCATGTGTTCTCTGATTTGAGGGCCACTTTAAGGGTAAGGACTACATCTCAGCCCTGATTTGTCTCCCCGCCACAGCGCCTAGAACAACGAAAGGCATAAATATTTGCTGACATCTAAAGGAGACCAACTCACCTCTCCTGTAAGACACGAATCACACTGGGGAAGTGAAAAGTTTTAAAGGATTAGATTCCAAGATTATAAGAGTCGAATGATAGAGCACTCTTGGTGGGGCGGGGAAAGACAAGAAGAGAGAAAAATAAGGTTGGAAAAGGAAGTAAGGTAACAGCTCAGATCGCCCTGCGGGTATCCGGGAGCAAGACTCCCTCTGCCTCTTTTCAACCCAGCTCTCCGACCATAGCCTCGGCCTTCCTGCCACTTCCTCTGGACAGCAGCCCTCGAATCCCGGTCTCACCCTGCACGCAGTCGGGGCACCAGCTTTTCCCTTCGGCGTCCTTAGAACCGGTAAAGTAGGCGAAAATGGTCTTGCCTTTGTGCTGCTCCACAGCCCGGCTGAAGTCTTCGAAGCCAGACACATTCACCTCTTTGTAGTGGGCCATCGGGAAAGCGTTGCAGACCGCGGGAGAAGTTTTTGGGTTGTGCCACGTGGGGCGGGGCAAAGCTGTTTCCGGGCGGGCTAGGAGCAGGGCGGTGCCTAAGCGAGCCCACAAGGCTTAGAGGTGTTACGGGAGCCTCTGAGGGCCATCACTCGTCGTAACGTCTTTCTCTTCTCGCTTCTACGATCTTTCTGTGCTGGCTCCATTCTGAAACCAAGGCTTCTGCTCTAATCTAGTCTTGGCCCCAGCTCCGTGTACAGTGACAACCGTGCAGCTCCTGGACCCTTACGTGGCTCAGGAGTCCTAACGGCTCCCAAACCGCCCTGCGCCTGTTGCTATGGCGACTGGGCCAGCGGCCGGAAGCGAGGCCTAATTGGCAGCCCCGCTCGCCCCGCCCGCTTCCCTGTAGCCGCGCCTCGCCTTAGGCCAGGTGGGCTCGGGCCGGAGCTGGGGGGATTCTGGGAAGCCGCGTTAGGAGACATGGACCTGGGGGAGAGGAGATCTTGATCCGGGGCAGATTCTGCCTCTTATCGCCCCCAATTATCTATTGTTCTGCCTTGGTTTGGGGCGGGAGGGGATATTGGGGTACGGGGTAGGAGATTAGGAGGGAGTAAGGCTTTGAGGTTGGAGCTGAGTGTGTGAGTGCGTGTGTGGAGCAGGCTTGGGAGTGTGGTGCTAACACAGAGTGTCCTAGGGGCTGCGTCGGGGAATACGAGAATTGTCCTCGAGCTATGAGCAGGGCGGCTGGCCATGAGGCCTTGCCCAGGCTGCGCATGGGCGGGCGAGCAGCAGAGAGGCCGGGTCGCTGTGTAGGGCCCAGCAGGTCCCGGCGCGGAGTTCGGCGGCCATGGGGGAAGAGATGGAGTGCAGGGACATCCCGAGGCCGTGGAGCAAGGCGCCGGGCGAGGTCCTCGGTGTGGGAGACGCGCTGTGTGAGTGCAGAAAAGCTGCAGGACTGTCCGCAGCCATGGGGTAGAAGACAAGCAGCGGAGACATCCAAGGCCGCTGAGGCGAACGAGGTTTCAGGGACACCTGGTACTGCAGGCTCGATTGAGGCTGCAAGAGACCCGGGGGCTGTGTGGGTGAACGGGGCTGTGGGGGAACCCCAGGTGGTGGGGCCTGCCGGGTCTGTGTGGGTGACTGGCACTGGGGAGGTGGAGGAGACAGTTTACAGGAGTCCCAGAGGCGGTGAGAGAAAAGGTCGTCCGGGATCTATGGGGCACGAGAGCATTCTGGAGCTGTGGTTGAAGGTGCAGGCTATGAGGGCAGCTTCAGGATGCGGGGAAGGAAGCAGAGTCGAGCTCCATCCTGTTCCTGCAGGAGAAGGGCCAGTCGAAAGGGGCGTACCTGGTCGAGCTTCATGGGTAGAGACCAGCCGTGGTGGTCTCACAGGACCGTGGGTGAAAGGACAGGCTCGGCCAGTCCCCCAGGTCTCAGGAATTTCTACAGCTGGTAGCCTAGGGGCAGGTTGTGAGAGGCCCTCAAGCTCATGTGGGCAGAGACAGGCTGCGAGGTTACCTTATGTGGGTGTGCCTGGGCCTATGGAGACAAGTTCTGGGATTGCCCCACACGTGCTGGGGAGAGGACAAGCTGTGGGGGTGCCTGAGGCTGTGGAGGAGATAGGCTATGGCGTTGCCCCAGGCCCTTGGGAGAAAGGACCGACTATGGGGATTCCTGGGGCCATGAGGTGGCCTGAAGCTGTGGAGGTACCCAGAGCTGTGGAGGGAGAGATAGGGTGTGGGGGTGTTCCAGGTCTGTGGGAGAGAGGGCAGTCAGTGCAGGTGCCTGGGGCTCTTGCACAAGAGGCAGTCTGTGGGGATACCCCAGGCTTATGGGGGAGGGGACAGGCTGCAGGGATACCTGATACTGTAAGGGTACCCAGAGCTGTGGAGGAGGAAACTACCTCTGTGGGTGCTTCAGGCGTTTGTCGGAGGAGACAGGCTTTGGAGGAAATAGGCCCTAGAGGTATCCCTGGCCTGTGGGGGACTGGACATCTTGTAGGGGTGCCTTGTTCTGTTGAAGAGGAAACTAGATGTGGTGGTGACCCAGGATTCAGGGAAAGGGGACAGGCTGTGTGGGTAGAGACAGGCTCTGGATGTGACCGAGGGTCATGGGAAGCTGCACAGACTGCAGAGGTATCTGGTCCTAATGAGCAGGAGGCAGGTCCTGGGGTTGCTTCAGGCCTGTGGGATGTAGAACAGGCTATGGGAGTACCTAGGGCTTTGGGGAAGGAGACAGGCTGTGGGAGTGTCCCTAGTCTGTGGGGAACAGAACATCCTGTTGGGGTGTCCCAGGCTGGGGTGGTACTGGGAGCTGTGGGTGAACAGACAAGGTATGTTGGTATCCCAGGCCTTTGGGACAGGCAGCAGGCTCTGGGGGTGCCTTTGGCTGATGCAGTGCCACGGGTCGTTGGGGAGGAGACATGTTGTGGGAATGTCCTCAGGCTGTGGGAAAGGAGGCAGGCTGTGGGAGAACAAGAGGCTCTGGTGCCTACAGTTTTAGGGATACATGGATCTGTGGATCAAGAGACTGGCTATGGGGATGTTTCATGTCTGTGCAGGAGGAGACAGGCTATGGGCTTGCCTGAGACGGTTGGGATGTCTGAGGCATCTGGCATGCCCAAGCACAGGTGTGCCCTAGAAGGGGTACCCACGACTGTGGGTGTGCCCAGGTCTGGGAGGGTGCCTGCCGCTGTGTGGTTGTCTGGCCCTGTGTGTCCAGAAAGCAGCTCTAGCGATGTCTTGAACCTGTGGGAAAAAAAACACACAGGTGCAGGGATACCCGTGGCTCCAGAGGAGTTGTCATCTATGAGAGAGGATGCTGGTTCTGAGGCTTTCCCAGGATCATGGGGAAAGAGACAGGCTATTGGTGTTTCTGTGACTGACAAGGTTTCTGTGGCTCCTGAGGTACCTGGGTTTGGGGAGGAGACCGGCCCTGGGGGTGTCCCAAGATCTTGGGGAAGGAGACAGAGTGCCAGAGTTCCTGTGGCTGCTGAGATGCCCGTAGCTCCTAGGGTGCCTGGTCCTCTGGGGGTGGAGACTGCCTCTGGGAGTTTCTCACACTTGTCAGGAAAGAGACAGACTTCAGGAGTACCTGTGACTGCAGGGGTGTCCACAGTTTGTGGAGTGCCTGTGGCTCCTAGGGTACCTAGGCTTGTGCAGAAGGAGACTGGTTCTAGAGGTGTCTCAGGCTTGTGGGGAGAGAGAGAGACAGTGCAAGGATCTGCAGATTCCAAGGGCCCCACAGGGAGGGTGATGCCCACCACTGCCAGGATGCCTGGGCCCATGGATGGAAAAATGCGCCCTGGAGGTATCTCAGGCTTGTCAAGAGAGAAGGAGACTGCAGGGGTATCCGTGGGTGTGGGGTTGTGCACAGCTACGGGGGTGCCTGGGCCTGTGGGGGAGGAGACACTCTCTGGGGGTCTCTTGGGCTCATTGGGAAGAAGACAGACTGCTGAGATGCCTGTGGCTGCTAAAGTTTCCATGGCTGTGGGAGTGCCCACAGCTGATGGGGTCCCTGGGCCAATGGTGGGTGATACTAGCTCTGGGGATGTCTCAGGTGTATGGGGAAGGAGACCAATGATTGAGGTGCCTGCTGCTGCCAGGGCTCCAGGACCTGTGGACAGGGAGACTGGCTCTGAAGGTGTCTCAGGCCTGTGGAGAAGGAGACCCAATGGAATAGTCCCTGAGGCTGTGAGGGTACCTCTGTCTTTGGGGGTGCTTGCAGCTGTAGGAGTTCCCATGGCAGGGCGTATGCCTGCTGAGGTGTGGGTGACTGGGTCTACAGGAGAAGAAATGAATGCTGCTGTTTCAAGCCTCACAGTGGTGAGGAGACGATCCACAGAGGGACCTGGGGCTTCAGGGGAGGAGACAGGAAGTAGAAGTGTCCTGGGGCTGGCCGGAAGGAGCCAGGCCACAGGGATGTCTTATACCTCTGGGTGTAGGACCAGGTTATGGAGCTGCCCAAGTTCTGTGGGGGAAGAAACAGACTATGAGAATGTGCCAGGAATGTCAGGGACAGGAATGACTGGGAGGGTGAATGAAGCTGTGGAAACGTCACCAGTTTCAAGGGAGGAAACAGGCATTGGTCATTTCAGAGATCACTCACAGCAGAGTGTGAGGAGACAGACTGGAAGAGTGTCTGGAATCAGAGTGAGGGGTAACGATTTGGGAGAAAATTGTGTCGGGGAGGATGGGTTGGGGGGGGCGTTCTAGTAGTAT
>NW_006442497.1:1277388-1282467 GCF_000325575.1 Pteropus alecto
TGTAGGGAACAAGTTGGGGGATCCTGGGACTCTGGGAGGGAACAGTTTGGGGTGGGGGGAGTGGATTTATCCTGGGTTGTGGATGAAGGTATAGGCTATAGGGTTATCTCAGGATGAGGGAGTGAGATACTTTGTGGAGATGTTCTACGGTCTGTGGAGTAACAAATTGGAAGATTTCTTGGAGCAATTGGAAAGGGACAGGTTGCAAAGAGAGATGTCCCAGGACTTTGTACAGGGGAACAGTTTGGGGGTGGGTGTCCCTGGACATTATGTGTGTTTTGTGTGTGTGTGTGTTTTGTGTGTGTGTTTAGCTTCAATTCGAGGCATCCTGGAACTGCGGAGATCACCAGTTTTTTCTTGGTAAACAGATTATTAGGCCTTTGACATCCAAGGGGAAAGTGTTGAGCACATAAAAGTTGCAGATGCCCTTGCCCTGATTCCGCAGACTCCTTCATTCTGCAGCTCCAGCCCCTGAACTGTGGTGATACCACCTCAGTTGGGATCGCCTCGCTCATGTGCCTCCTCCCGTCTTCATTTTTGATCATTTCTCTATAGCCTTACAAATGAGTCTTAGACAGCTGCCTTTGTATTCCTTCAGATGTCTCTATCTTTAAGCAAATCCAGTCTACAAAGGTTGGGTTTATTCAACAGCTCAAATTAGGAATTTTTAAAACCCGAATTTCCCAATTTATTTACTGTGGGATTCTTTAAGAGAACAAATTCCCCAGTACATTTAACACTAGTCAGTTTATGGAAAATCAGCTTAATTCAACAAATGTTGAGTTAATGTTCTGCTATGCTCAAAGCACTGTGTTGTGGGAAATATCAGAGAAGAGCAAGACAAGGCCCTTACCCTCAAGGAACCTTGTCTACTTGTCTAGCTGGGAAGATGGGACATAAACCTGTGAAATAGGTAAATAACCTGAGACAATTATGTCATAAGCACGTGATGTGTGCAGGGATAATAAAGGGTTCATAAGGAGGCATTCAGAATAGGGAGAGGCAATGGTAAGGATATAGCCCATAATGGCTTACAAAATGCTTTCATATCTTTTATCTCACTGTGTGTATATATGGTGGGGGGAAGATGGGAGAAATTGAAGATTTAGAGAGGTCATTCAGCTAGTTAATGGCAGATCCTGGCATAAATCTAGATATTCTGATCCTGCAGGTTTACTTAGAGTCATTCAGTTATGTCTTTTGGAGCTACCTAGTAAAGCGTACTTGCTTTTGACTAGTGGTTAGGATTTGTTAACGTAGACTGTCCATAAAACTGTCCTGCCGGAGGTGCTCGTCTACCATAACAGTTCTGTTTGGGGAATAATGTCCTACTGGAGACCCTTGAGATTTGAAATTTGGAATTAAAAGGGCTCAAGAGATTGCTATTAAACAATAACAGTCTATTCTCTTGGAAATTTCAAAAGCATAGTTGCTTTTGTAAATGGAAGAGACTACCGTAACTGTCCTTTAGTATGAGGTTACTGTGGACTACTTGTAGAATATTGTTATGTGAGCATGGCATTGAGTTTTACTTATTTCCCTTTGTTTGAAGACTCGGTCTGAAAATAACTATCTTTCATTTTAGGCAGTGGTTTTAGGGAAGAACTGTTGACCGATGACTACTCTTTCACTGTTGTTCTACACTGTCTGACATGATGGGACCAGGCAGACCAGCTTCAACCTGTGTTCATCTAGCATCTACTGTCCAACTACATGGGAGAAGTGACCCCATGAGACTTCAAACCCAGGTAGTTTTGTTATTTGTTCATATTTTTATTATGAAACTTTCAAACTGTAAGAGTCGAAAGAAAAGAACAATGAACTCCTTTTAAACCTACCTCTGGTTCCATAATTGCAACAATTTGTCCTCTTTTTCTATCTACACATCTCTCTAAAATGCTTGCAGAATGATTTCCAAGTAAGTTGCAGATATTTGGACACTTCACTTCCAAATATTTGAGAATACTAATCCTAAAAATAAACTCTTCTACTTAATTGTAATGCCATTATCACACCCAAGAAATGGATGAAATATTTTCTGGTATTATCCAATAACCAGCCTATTGAACTTCACCCAGTTGTCCCCCAAAATGTCTTTACCCCCAACATTGTATTATGAAGATCTTCAAACACAGCAAAGTTGAATCTCACAATGAATAGCTAGATCCCATTACTATTTCACTATATTTGTTTTATTGAATATTCTTCAGTCCATTCCTCTAGAATCCATTCATCAACCCATATTATTTTTTGACATATGTTAAAGTAGATTGCAGACACAATTAACCTAACTGCTTCAGCATGTATATTACATACTAGAATTCATTCTTCGTTTACCATTTTTTGGATATAAATTTTACATCTGAAATGAATACTTTGAAATATATACAACTTGTCACATTTGCTGAATTTTGACAAGAGTAAACACATATAACCCATACCTCTTTCAAGATACAGATAATTTCCATTACCCCAGAAAGTTTCTTATGCCCCTTCCTAGTTAGTCTTTACCCTACTATCCAGAGGCAACCACTATTCTGATTTTTTCCCACCACAGATTGGTTTTGCCTATTCTAGAACATCATATAAATGGAATTATATTCTGTGTATTCTTTTGTGGAAGCCTTCTTTCCCTGAGTATAATGTTTTTAACATTCATCCATGTGTTGTGTGTCTCAGTAGTTTGTTCTTTTTATTACTGAGTAGTAGTTCATAGCAGGAGTGTACCATAGATTGTTTATCCGTTCTGCAATTGATGAACACCTGAGCTGTTTCTGGTTTGGTTTATTATAAATGAAGGTTCTCTGAACATTCTTGTATAAATCTTTTTGTAAACATGTTTTTATTCTATTGGATAAATACCTGGGAGTAAAATCTCTGGGTCTTAGGGTAGGTGTATGTTTATTTTTTTAAACAAGCCAACAGACCTTTTCCCAAAGTGGTTTTACCATTTTACATTCCAAACAATGATAAATGAGACCTCCTCCAGTTCCTCCACATCTTTGCCAACATTTGGTGTTATTTTTTAAATTATAGCCATTCTGGTGAGTGTGGTTTACGAAGAAATCTTTTTTAAAAATTTGACATAATTTCAGACTGACAGAGAGTTGCAAGAATAGTACACAGAATTTCTGGATACTCTTCTCCCAGATTCCCCAAATATTAACACTTATTACATTTTCCGTCCCCACGCCCATTCTTCCTCCTTCCCTTTTTATATCTTTCATCACACATACACTTATTTAAAAACCAGTTAAGAGTAAGTTGCAGACATGATGGCTTTTTACTCCTAAGTACTTGTGTATTTATTTACTAAAAACACGGACTTCTCAATATAACCATAGTACAGTGACCAAAAGCAGAAAATTAACATTAAAATAATGTTATCATGTAATTTATTGACTTCACTGAAATTTTATTAGTTACCCCAATAATGTCCTTTATAACAAAAGAAAATCCAAGATCATGTTTTCTTTAGTTTCCTTTAATCTGAACAATTTCTCAGTTTGTCTTTGTATTTTGTGACTCGACTTTTTTGAAAAATATAGGCAATTATTTGAGGATTTTCTCTCAATTTGGGTTTTTCTGATGTTTTCTCCAGATTAAGTTGGGGTTATGCACTTATGGCAGGAAAATCACTGAAGTGATGCTGAGTTCTTCTCAGTGCATCATGTCAGGAAATGCATGTTGTTGATTTAGTCCCATTACTGTCAGTGTTAACCTTAATCATTTGATTAAGGTGATGTCTGCCAAGTTTTCCATGGTGAAGTTACTCTTTTACCTTTTGTAATTGAAAGTACCTGTCTTTGAGACTATGTGAATATCTTTTTACTCCCCAAACTTTCATCTACTTGTTTTAGCATTCATTGATGATTTGCCTGAATGAATTTTTTATTATGATAGTTGGCAAATGGTGACTTATTTATTTATATCAGAGCAGACTTGGAGTCTTAATGCAATAGTTTATAATCCTTTACCCTCATTTTTATGTTCAAATATCTATTTTTATGTTCATATGGTCTCTGACTTGGCCTATGAGAACCACTTCAAACTGACTCCTGTCTCCCTTTTGCATGTTTTCATCAATCTTTGACTGCTTTTTGGTAGAAAAAAATATTCCAGGATTAGCATTTTTTTTTCCTGTTCTAGTCCTAGAATTAGTCATTTATGCAAGGAGCCTTCTTCCCTTTAGTGGAAAATGGAATTTAGAAATCAATATATGGGTACTAGAAATGCTCATTGATTCTTGAATGTTGATTGTTTTTAGGCCTTTTCAGGGGACATAAGTGGGAAATAGATGTATATACTTGTGTGCCCGTACATACATATCCACACTCACATCTGTATCTCTCCCTCTCCTTTCCCTTCTCCTTTCCCTTTCTCCATTCTTCCCTTTCTAGTCCCTTTCTATGCATCTGTCTGCCTATCTACCTGTTTGTCTATATGTTTTAAAACCTGTGAGTTCACACAGGTATCTCCAATTCCAATCCAACACTTTTCATATTTGTAACTTCTTTATTTAACAGTGTGAAACCTTGCTCCAGTTATCCATAATACTTTTCCTTATTTGCTCAATCCTAGAATGTACAAAAATGTTTCAGGATTTTAATCTATGCCTCTGCAAAAAGAGAAGCCTACAAATTAGAATTCGATATTTGTTTAGAGTACTTTTTATCTTTAGCCTGAGGTCATATAGTCCAAATGCTATGTTGAGAAGTTAATTGGGTTAATTTTTTTAACCCTCACTTTTTAGTATGGTTATGTTATTCATTTGAAATTCAGTTTGGTTCGTTAGTTTCTGTTAGTATTCATTTTTAGGGCTTTCCTTCATCCTTATTTAGTTGTTCCCTCCCTCCTTCTTTCTCTTCTTCTCTTCTTTTCTCTCTTCCTATCTCTCTAGTATATGTGAAACCTTAACATGGTTCTGAATATACCTGTAACAAAAAAAGTATATTCAGAGATGTGTTATCCCCTCCTATTCCCTCTATCTTTCCACACAATTCCTACCTACACCCTGTAGATACCTAATCTTAATAGTCTCTGATTTTTCTTTTCTGTGTGGGTTTTTTTTTTTTTTTT
>NW_006442497.1:1282553-1283435 GCF_000325575.1 Pteropus alecto
TCTTTTTTTTTTTTTTTGGTGGGGTTTTTTTTTTTTTTTTTGCACAGATGATCAGATGTATGTATGTTTCTCATGAAATATTTTTCCCCGCTTCTGAAGGGTAATATATTACAAATAACTCTTTTTGCACTTTGCTCTTTTCACTGCACAATATGTCTGAGGAATCCCTCCACATTAGTTCATAGAGATTGTCCTCATTCTTTTTTCCATCTTCACAGTACTACTTTGTGCAGATATATAGCATAGTTTATTCAGTCATTCTCCTACTTGGGCATTTAGGTTGATTTCAGTACTTTGCAATTGCAAACAATACAGCAGTGAGTTATACTGTGCATAGGCATTGATGTGGGTATATCTTCAGGAAACATTCCCAGAAGTGCGACTGCTAGGTAAAAAAATAAATACATATGTAATTTTGTTAGACTTTGACAAGTTCCCCTTCCCTAAGGATTGTACCAATTTACATTCCCACCAGTACTCTTATGAGAGTGTCTGTTTTCCCATAGCCTTACAAAGAATGTGTAATTGTCATACCTTTCAACTTTTGCTAATCTGTTGCTATTTCAGTGTTTTTTTAAATTTGTGTTTTATGATATTGACCAACATTTTATGTTTTAGGGCCATGCTTATATATTTTTTGGTAAATTATCTGTTCATGTGTTTTTCCCATTTTCTATTGAGTTTTGATCTTTTTTCACCTCAGTTTTTAAGATTTCCTTATATTTAAGGAGCCTTTGTATTTACAAATATTTTTCTTCCAGTTTTTCAATTGTTCTTTGACTTGGTTTATGGTGGTGGTGGTTGTTGTTGTTGTTGTTGTTGTTTAACCATAAAAAACAGGTAGAAGTTGTTTTTAAAATTATTTTAATATAGTAAAATTTA
>NW_006442497.1:1283478-1289902 GCF_000325575.1 Pteropus alecto
TTAAAAAAGCCCTTCCCTACCCCCAGGTTAAAGGGGAATTCCCCCAATTTTGGCCGGGGGGGGGGTGCTTACATCAAATCCCCCAGGTATTTTAGGTTGTTTTTATTTTGGGGGAGGGGAAGAATTTCTATGTTTAAAACTATATGTTTCAAGTACTGTTCATCAGTCTGAGCCCTCTTCAAATGGTAACCATTTTTTCTCTCTCATAACCTCTAGTGAAGTTTTAACTACTTTTTTTTCCCAAAATACTTTCCTGAAGTTTTATCACAATGGGTTTATTTTAAATTGGCTCTTCACACACAATTACATAAACATACTTTATTATGAGAGTTGGGGAGACTGTCCCCAAGATAAAGACATCACAGCACAAGCTTCATTGAGTTCGTCATTGACAGGTTCAAAGCTATAAAATTGTTTTGCCTTTGACCTAGTAATCCCAGAATAGATAATGTATCCTAAGGAAATAGCTTGAAAAGAGAAAAAAACTAAATGCATGGAGGTATTAATTGAAATAATATTTTTGTCAGTGGAAAAACTTAATCTAAATGTTTAATAGAAACTTATAGTTAGGTTAGGCATGAAAAGGGCATTAATTGGATTTTGGAAATGTAACCATGAAAAATAATGAAAACTGTGGGAATATGGAAACATGCCTATGTTTATTAAGTGAAAAACAAAGTAAAACTCATATCTGTTATGATTAAAACTGACAAAAACTTAAGCCTACATAAGAAAGATTATTTAAAGCAGTGGTTCCCCAGCCTTTTTGGCACCAGGGACCGGTGTTTCTATGAGAATCTAATGCCTGATGATCTGAGGTAGAGCTGAGGCGGTGATGCTAGCGCTGGGGAGCGGCTTCAAATACAGTTGAGGCTTCTCTTGCTCACATGCCGCTCACCTCCTGCTGCATGGCCCAGTCCTAACAAGACACGGACCAGTACCAGTCCGTGGCCTGGGAGTTGGGGACCCCTAGTTTAGAGCAAGATGAATTTAGGTGTGGAATAAAAGATGTATTCCAACCACCTGATGAAAAATGTTAGGAAGACCTGAAGAGGTATTGTCAAATGGCCTAGGTCCTGTGTGGCATGTCTGGAGCAATTTTTAGGAATGCTCATAATGATTGTATTGGTCACTTGATGGAACAGATCAGAAGTTCATAATTGGGGAGTTGGGGAACTTACTGCTTGAACCTTTTTGGGTTGATGTTTAGAGGAGGATCCCAGGATGCTATTAGTAAACAGAAGGATGATACTGTGAGTCTGGGTGATTGGAGGATAGAACCAGGAGTATTGGATGAATTTGGGGGCATGTGAGAGTGGCTGATTCTGCTGGTACAAAAGAAATGTACTGTTTAGCAGTAATAGTCATGTGGGTGAAATATTAGAAACTTGATTGTAGATGTATACCAACCATGCAATATGTTATTTTTCTAATGAGTGCTTACTTTTATTTATTTTTTTAAAGAACCAGCTGCAGTTTAATAAGAATGTTCCTACACATTCAAGCAACTTGGCAATCCGATATTCTTGCCCACATGCAATTAGAATTGAAAAACTGAAGCACTCGTACAATGAGTCATACCATTGTAAAGATTTGGATTTTAGAGATGGTCCTGACCTAAGCAGTTCTGTTTCATTTTCTGTCATATCAGAAGAGAGACTTAGCTATGCTGTCCACCTAGCCAAAAGAGATGTGAAACGAAGACAATTTGAAGAATGCATAAAAGAACATCATCTCAGAAGTCAGCCCCAGATCTCTCAGAAATGTGGACACACTAACCATAAAATATCTGACCATAGGGTGGAGAGAAAGGAATTGGAGAGTCAAGAAGTTTGTCATGGCGGCCACCAGCCATCCAAAGTAGAAATTTCCAGCTCAGGTGCCAAAGTATACGTGTACACATCTCATCCGAGACAGTCAGATCTGACCATGCCAGCTTCACCAATGACCCATGATCCAGGACTTCCGCCACATGCCAGGATAGATGACCACAAAAGCCTATGTGAACACAAAAGCCTGCTAGAAGTTCAGCGACTCCAAAAAGAGTTGAGCAGTTGTATCCATAAAATTGAAGAGGTAACTAAAAAAGGTGAGAAAAATTTGGATTCTTCGCTTTGAAGAGATGCTCCGAGAGTGAGATAGTTCAAATACATTCCTTTGGGACCCCCACCCCATCAAATTTCACTCCCTTCTTCTGTCACTAGAGTGACCAGACAAGTGGACTTTGAGTTTGACCAATGTCTTTTTTTCTGAAGAGTCTGCCCTGCTCTACCCCCTCTTTCCAGCAGAGGCACATGATACAAATCCTTTCTTATAAGCCGCACTTGGTAATCGACTAACTGAGGGCCCAGCCTAGGAACGGGGAACCTGCTGTCTGAATCTTAGGTCTTCTAGCACCAGAGTACAAATTGTCTTGTAGTGTTTTGCTTCTTTATCCGGAAATCCTTCTGACAATGTTACTTTTAATTTGTTCAAAAAGAGCATAGTATACGTATATTGTGGATGAATCCACTTCTGACTTAGGCAATGTTTAGATAAACACACAGCAGTGACAAGGGAAGTGGTAGATACATGTGTAAAATATCTGACAACAGGGTAGAAAGGAAAGTATATAATCACCATATACTGTTTTCTACAATTCTTCAAAGTTCCCTATGCCCTTGTGTTTCCTTGGGGAGTAGAGACTTGATTCCATGTGGAAAATTTAGGGTTACCAAAGCTAACAAGTAGGGGAATCAAGCCTAGCTTGGATTGCAGGAAGTAGGGAGTTGAGCATCACAAGGAACCACCTTGCTAGAGTAATGCATAGTCTGTAATTTAGATATACGTTTATACATATATGCATGTTATATGAGGAACTTAAGGTCCCTTACAAAAATATCTGTGGTTGAACAAGATAGAACACACACATGTAAGTAAACAAGGATATTATGGCACAGGAAAAGAGGAAAAGAAAAATAGGATTTATTAGGAATGAATTACAAATTTGTTTCTGAGCTTCCTAGCAGCCAGCTAAAGAGGAAAATGTAATGAGTTGCAGAATTTTCAAAGTTGTTTAGAAAAAAGCAATTGTGTAAAGAAGACAATTGTTTCATGTATTGAAGTCAGTGGGTTTTCATAAAGAGTATGTTGTGTAATATGAACAATTTGAAAACATTCCTACATCAAGATAACAAGAGCATTATGGCTCCTTTCTTAAAACATTCCTCTGTGCTGGTGTATGGCATACATTGGTAGAAGCCATGCTCCCTGGGGGAAGAAAGCCATGACTCTCACTGCTCTGATGATGTGGCCTGCTACAGGGGGACCTTTAGAGCAGAGCTGCTCAAATTCCGTGGGGTTGGGTGTTTTGTTTTGTTTTGTTTTAAGTTAAAAATGTCTTTCACAAATCAGTACTTTCTAAACTATAATAAAAATGTCACGAAAATGGCTTATTGTTATAAAAACCTGTAAATGCATATTTTTGATTTCTGCACTTAGCTTGTCGTGGACTGGTAATAGTTTGCGATGGCACCTATCTGCAGCCCACTATTTAGTAGCCCTGAAATACCCAATGGTGCTTCCCAAATGCTGCTTTGCAGACTGGTTGCATCAGAATCATCTGGAAGGTGAGGAGTTAAAACCCCACCTGAGCCTGTTACCACTAATATTCATATAAGTTTATGAATCCCAGGTTTCTTCATG
This sequence comes from Pteropus alecto, assembly GCF_000325575.1. Classification (NCBI taxonomy): domain Eukaryota; kingdom Metazoa; phylum Chordata; class Mammalia; order Chiroptera; family Pteropodidae; genus Pteropus; species Pteropus alecto. The sequence goes on from NW_006442497.1 coordinate 1,287,163, forward strand.
CGGTGCAGCCCCAATAAGAGATAGACACAACGTAGCTTGTAGACTCCTCTGTGACAGCGTATGTGTCCACGACTCCTGATTTCAAATTTTTGATTTTTTTTTAAAACAAAAATATTAGTTGACTTTTTAATGAGTAAATATTAAAGATATCTAATTTGTATATTAGAGTTTTACATAAGAATTTGTTATATAAGTACATTGGAGTAGTACATAAGAATTTTTTATACAAGAATTTGTTTTATGTAAGAACTTATATAGGAGTTTTATTTAGACCACATTTGAAAACCACTGACTAGAAGGAATGGACAAGTTGCATATCCCTCAGGCAATCTTCCAGAAACAGTTTCTTTGAACTAATCTTTTGAAAATGTGGAGCTTTAGTGTATACGAGGTTGTGCTTCCCGACAAATCTATGAGGGCTTTGGACATTCATATAATCTTAATGTGTTGGAGAAAGGATTTGTTTTTTTGAATTCAAGATAAGAAAGTGTAAAAGAAATCTTGCTAAACATAAAAATAGGACAGTAAAGGGTTTTTGTAAAAATAGAAAGCATTACAGTTTTGGGCTCAATATAAAGAATTTTAAAATAGTAAGAGATGCCTCACAGTGGACTAGGCTGTCCAGTGGGCTCTAGTTCAGGGAATTCCTGCATGGAGGGGAGCTTGACCTAGTTAATACCTTCCTGACCCTTCTGTCTCTGAGTCATTACACAGGTCTACTTCTTCCTGATTTCTTGGCTAATAAAAAATGACATTTGTTGTTAGGACAGCCGCATTTTTTTTTCTTATTTAAAATAGAGATCTTTGTTACTCGTTTGAGTAATTGAAATTTTTATAAGTTTTTATATTTGGCTTATAATTCACTTTTGGGTAAAAAATATTTTCAGACAGAATGGAAGAAGTCTTGGATCCAGATGAAGAACGGCGAATCCATGTCAGGAGGCAAGAGCAAGCTGTTCGTTGTGCTCGAATGCTCTATGTCCTCCAGCAGCAGGTACGAAAAGCAGGGAGGAGTGGAACATTCAGCCTTCTGCATTACCTTCATAGAGAATTTGTTTTCCATTTATCTCAGAAATATAGTACCAATGTATCCTTCATGAATTCTAATGCTTTTGTGAGGCAAACTTTTCTGAACATGTGGACAAATAATTCTTTTTCTTTTTGTTATCTGCCTTTATGTACATTTGTGTATTATGTATATATGGCCAAACTTCTTAAATAGTGTTTTTGACTTTTTGGTGTTGTAGACTCTTGAGAATCTACTAAAAGCTTTGGGTCCTCTCCCCAGAAAAAAAATGCTCATATGGCACATATTTTTGTAGTGAAGTCCAGGGAATCAGTTACTCTAAAACCCTTGGTCCTCAGTTATGAGCTTTTGTCTTAGAAGAAAAGGACCTTGTTAGTTTCTATGTGTCTCATGTTTGTAATGTACTAGAAGCTTAGGAATAGGAAATAATTTGATTATTAAATAGTAAAGAATGAAGACCACTAAGTGTCTTTCAGGACACATTTAGTGGCTGATAAACAGGGATTTATGTTGTTGACATTACGGGTAGATTTTTAAAAATGTTTAACTTTAATGCCTTACTCATTAATAAGTCTTAAACTCATTTCTGGTCACTTAAGTCACGTGTTGGCCTTATTGCTTGAACTAACAACTGGACCTTTTCATTTAAAATAAAACGCCTGAGTTAGATTTTGTTCTGTATTCTTTTGGATTCTATTTTGGTCCTTACTCTGCATTGCTAAGAGATTACATAGAGATTGTTTTAAAACATGAATCTCACCCTGTCAGACCACTGCTTAAAAGATTTCAGTGGCTCCCTGGAACATAGAGGATGAAAGCTAAATCCTTTAGCATGGCACTGAAGACTTCATGATCTGGCCTTCCAACCTTTCTGGAGTCACCTCCACCTTCGCTCCTTCATGTTAAATTCCTATTACATTGGGGACCAAGGGATGGAAGTGAACATTATGCTCTACTCACCATCTTGAATTGGAAACCAATAATTATTTTGGGGGGGCATGAATGAAGAGCCTTATTTCATTTTCAAGTGACGTGAATTAATAATGGTTATATTAGACAAGACAGGATGCATCCTTTCCTACAAAAAAGATCAGTGGAAAGGTATGAAGTTTTTCATTTTTCCCTTTTTTACAAAACAGGTTAAAGAAATCCAGGAAGAGTTGGATAAATTGAGTCCACATAAAATTAAACACACTAAAAAGGTATGATGCGATTTAAATATAATTAATACTTATTTATAAATTAGATTACCATTGTTTTCTTAGTATTGCGTGTGTCTTCTCTGCACTGTTATCTACAGTGCTTGTAGAAACCTGTTAGCGAGGGCGTGAGCACTTTAAATATTCTGAATTTGGGGTCTCTTTCCAAGGAACAGGTTCTAAAAATAGATTTTTGTTGTTGCTGGTGTGAGAAACTGAGAATACGAAAGAAAAGACTTTGTCATTAGAAAACTTTTAAACTTTATAATTCCCTCTACTGTGAAACAGTTTTCAAAATGTAGTTCAATATAGAAAGAAAATAGACTAAATATTCTTAAGGGTTGGGTTAATATCAAGAAGTTCTGAATATTGAAATAACTTATCACATTTCATTTATTGCCAGTCATGGGCAATGTCCAGGCTGGCAGCTGCCCATCGAGGAGCCATTCGGGCCTTACAGATGTTTGTCACTCAGTTTACTGACCGAGGGGAGCACCCAGTTCCTGTTCAGTGT
>NW_006442497.1:1289917-1309631 GCF_000325575.1 Pteropus alecto
TCACTCTGTTCTGCCAAGCTGAATGCTGATTCTTCTGTCCCTGATGTGGTTATAGATATCCTGCAACAAATTGAGGTATGAAATTGACTCTAATTTTTGTTAAAAGTGCATTGTTTCTAAGCAGGGAAGTAATGTTTATCATCTCCAAGTTTCATTGGGATTTATGGAGAATACAATGCAAAGCTTCTACACCTAGTAAATTAAAGCTTTGCTGAGGGCAGAAGCAGCACTTCATTTTTATTTTATTGTTTTACAGAGTAGTGTATAATATTGTATTTCACTTCTTGGAGAATTGATGGCTTGAGTCCAGAATGTATAACAACTCTTAACCAGGTCCATTAATTAAAAAGACTTTTCCGTTCCTTGACTGTGCCATTTAATAAAGAATTTATTAGCATAGAAAAGGAAAAAGTAAAGCAGTCTTAGATTAGTGCTTTGATTAGAATATCAGTGTATAATCTAGATAGATTTTTTTTAAAAAAGTTATTAGTTTTAAGTATACAGTACATTGGTTAGACATTTATATAGTTTATAAAACAATCCCCCAATTGCTTTTTTTTTTTTTTTTTTTGCCTCTGGCTCTCCGCCTAGCCATTACATTAATGCTATCTGCATTCCCTATGCATGCTCCCCATCCCCGTGACCATCTATCAATTACTAATTTGTACTTCTTTTTGAAAAGAAGGGACTCTTAAAGGTGTATGGAAGCAGAACCTCAAGTCTCGTGATATGGCTAGAGACTTCTGGAAATCACAACTGATATGTACTAGTCAAGAGTGTTCTTAGTTTATTGGTGACAAGGACAAGAACAATATGCCCCGTTAAACCTTTATTGTTCTCTGAAGTTCAGACTGCTACTGCATAATTTTGTCATTTCATCATTACTGCAATGCTGTGATTTGCAGTAGGTTTTATTACTACTGTTTTACAGACAAAATTTTAAAAAGCAGAGGTCAGAAGATAACACAATTATTTTTCTTGAGAGGTGGAAATTAAATTTCAATCTTCTGACTCCTATGCCACTGTTATTTCCACTACACTACACATTTTTATCCACAAATAAAAGGACCTTTATGTTAGTGTGGTATGGTAAGCTGTTAGCTATAGAGGAAAGGTGCTATAGTGGGGAGAATTATGAGCTAATTGACATACCATTTCTACCGTTAATTAGCCCTTGGTGGTCTTAAGGCCTCTTCTACCTTTACAGTTCCATTATCCAGAAAATATGTTTGTATTTTACATTTTCCTTTAGTTTATGAAAATAGATTAAAAATAGTCTGTTTGCCCACTTAAAGTTTTATTTGAATTTATATGGTTTTCACTGAGAATTAAAATGCTTTTAAAGCATATAGGATTACATCCTATTCTATAATATAGGATTATATTTCATTAACTATATGGTTTCAAAAAGGGTGATTCTTAAATTTAGGATTTGAATACCTTTAAAAGTAGTCATATTCTTTATCTTTTTGCTCTTGGTTTTCTAAACATGTAAAAGAACATGCAGAATTCCTTTTATTAATTAGATGCCCTAAATAATAAAGTTTTAAAATTAAACAACATTTCATTAACCATTAGAGATAGCCATTTAATAACACATTTCTCTGGAGTCCTCATTTTTCAGTTTTGTGATTAAAAGTCAGCCTTTTTAATCACTAAGAGATCAAGTAAGAGAACAATTTGACTGTTTCATGGCAGGCTTTGGAATTCCTTCTGGAAAAGAAGCTGTCATCAAAAAAGGCGAAGAAATGTTTCACTGAAATTCGGAGCAGATTTCCCATTGGTAGTCAAAGGGCCTTGGAGAGATGGCGAAGTGCATTGCCCAAGAGTGAGAAGAGATCCCTTGTAGCAAAGGAAATATTTCCACAGGAAACAAAACATCCTTGGGTGGCAAAGAAGCTTCTTGCTGGTATGTTTCTTAAAGTGTTTATTGCAAGGTATTTTATTCTTTGGAATTGTCTGGACTGTAACAGTTGCTACACTGAGGGGAAAGTGAGGATTTAAAACTGAGTCCACAATAGGTGTACTTGAACTAGGATTAGTGAATAGCAAACCAAGATGCTTCCTTAGACTGGGGGCTGGAGTATTCTTTCATAGAGGAGAATAGAAAAAGTAAAATTTCCTTTTCCTACATCATAGCTTTTGGTCTACCCAAAATAAATTCTACAGAGCTGGAAGTTAATGCCCCAACCCTTTTTTAAAGTTTATTTTCATTTTAATGTTAGATATATGCATATATACATATTTGATATATATGTATTTTTTTTTACATAGGTAATAACTTCTTGTCATTCCAAGTGGAATTGCTAGTTTATATGGTATGTCATTTAAACAGATACTGCCAGCTTGCCCTTAAAAATGGGCATACAGTTATGTTTTGACTTTCGGTGACCATCAGTATATATTTCCCCATATCCTTGCCAAGCATTTAGTATAAGGAAATTTTAAAAATTTTCCAGATCTCAGTGGAAAATGGTATCACTGTTCTATATTGCATTTCCCTGATTACTAATGAGGAAGATCATTGTTTCTCTCATGTGTTCCTTAGCCATGTTTATTTCCTCCCCTGTGATTTGTCCATATCCTTTGCCATCTCTCTGCTGGGCTTTATGTCTTTTGCTTATGGATATATGGAAGTTCTTTATACATTCTGGATCTTAATCTTTTTTTTTTTTTTTTTTTTTTGGTTTACATATATTGTTAAATATTCTCTTAGTCCCTTAACTTTTGAAATTTGTTTATGATGTCTTTTCTGGTGCAGAAAATTTTAATTTTGTGGAAAAAAATCATCCTTTCTTGCATATTTTAGTGCTTCATGAGGCAATTCTTCTCCTTTTGTTCTCTTTTTTCAAAATTTTGCTGATGGAGATTGCTTATCTTCATAGGAATCTAAAATGAGCTTGTCAAGTTCCATAAAAAATGCTCTCCAGATTTTGATTGAGTTCATAGATTAATTAGGGGAGACATGACATCTTTACAGTAGGAAGTCATCCCATCAGTTTATTCATGTTCTTTTTCCTTCCCTTCAGTTGAATTTTATAATTTTCTATATATAAGAATTCCTGACATAAGACTACATATATATTCTTAAATTCCTTATTAGGTTTATTTCCAGTTTTTAATTTTATAGTTTTTATTGCTATTGCAAATGGGATCTTTTTTTATTACATTTTGAAATTGGTCATTGCTACTTACAGGAGAGCTTTTGGTTATGTACATTGCTCTTATATCTGGTACCTTGCTGAAGTCTTTGTTATGACAAGGTATACATTTGAACATTTCTGAAATTGGGATACATTCTTAAATTGATGATATCTTACAATTAATTGGCAATATTTTAAAATTTGTTACTGATGGGCAAAATAATGATATGTTTTGTGTTTTTCCAGATAGATGAGATCACGTACAACTAAGTAAAGCTTTGCCTCTCTTTTTGCAGTTTTTGTACCTTTTCTTTTCCCTTTCTGCTTCAGGGAATAGGTTTTAATTAAGAATAATATTAAATAATAGCTATAATGGTAGACATCATTCCCTCCCTAGATTTAATGAGAATGTTTCTTTTTTTTTTAAGATTCATTTCTTTTTTTTATTTTAATTAGTTTCAAGTATATACTACATTGGTTAGACATCTGTATAGTTCGTAAAATGATCCCCCCAGTTGCTCCCTCCCTCCCCTGACCCTCCACCTAGCCACCATATTAATGCTAACTGCATTCCCTATGCCTTACTCCCCATCCCCATTACCATCCATCAACTACTAATTTGTACTTTAATCTTTCACCCCATTCTCTCAGCCCTCTTAACTCCCTCCCCTCTGTCCGTAACCAAACTGTCCACTATATTTGTGATTCTGTTTTTGATTAGTTTGTTCTTTTTATTCTTTAGTTTCTATATATAAGTGAAATATATGGTGTTTATTTTTCTCTGATTTAAATACCTTCTAGGTCCATCAAAGCAATATCTTTTTCCATCCCCTTTCTTTTCATATGTAGAAGTCTTGTTTTTTAATCTTTTCAGCCATTCTATCTTTTGGTTGGAGCACTTAATTCTTTTCCATTTAAGGTACTTATTGATAGGGATGTTACCATTGTTTATTCTTAGTTGTTTCCATAGTTGTTACCATTCTTTATTCCTGTTTTTGATACATGTTTTTTCTTAAAGAAGTCCCTCCAACATTGCCTGTAATATTGGCTTGGTGGTGATAAATTCCTTTAGCTTATTTTTGTCTGGGAAGCTCTTTATTTGTCCTTTGATTTCAAATGATAGCTTTGCTGGATAAATTATTCTTGGTTGTAGGTCCTTGGTCTTCATCCTGTTGAATATTTTTTGCCAAGCCCTTCTGTCCTTCATAGTTTCTTTTGAGAAATCAGCTGCCAGTCTTATGGGTGTTCCCTTATAAATAACTATCTGTTTTTATCTTGCTGCTTTTAATATTCTTTCTTTGTATGGCTTTATGTCCATTTCCTTCACCAGGTTAGGGAAGTTTTCTATCATTATTTCTTCAAACAGCTTTTCAACATCTTGATTTTCTTCTGTTATGCTGATCAAATGGATATTTGGACCCTTAATAGTGTCTCGTATTCTCCTTAAATTATTTTTATAGTCTTGGCTTCTTATCTCTTACCGTTCTGATTGTGTGTCCTTGGCTTTCTCATCCCTTAGATAAGGCATTCGATCCTTTTCTTTATTCACTTTGTTTATTCCTCTGTTTATTCCATTTAATATACTTATCTTAGATAGTGTTCTCCATTTCAGACTGGTTCCCTTTTATAATTTCCGAAAATTTCCATTTTTATCTCTTTGTTGGAGTTCTCTACGCTTCCCAAAAGTTCATTGAGCATCTTTATAACCAGTGTTTTGAACTCTGTTTTTGTTAGATTACTTGACTACATTGTATCTGGATCTCTGTTCTGTTCTGTCATATGGTTTCTGCTTCTTTGTCTTCCCATTTTACCTGCCTTTCCGTGTCTGTTTCTATGTACTAAGCAAAGCTCCTAAGTCTCCAGTCTTATTAGTGTGGATTTGTGAAGTAGGTGTCCAGAGGCACAGACCTGAGAGGGGTTCAGCTGCAGGCCAAATTTAGCCCAAGCCTCTACCTCTCTGGCCCCACCTGTTAAGAATCAGCAAGCAATCCACAGATGCTGTGCTTATAGTTGCCTCAAAACGTCACACCAGAAACTGAGGCCCGCTGCCTTCTCCAGTGTGAGTCTCAGCAAGGAGCACCTGACTCTCTGAAGATACACCTGGATGTGGCTTGGGTGGGGCTGTGAGTTGGGGGAGGCGTGGTTTCAGGGAATCCTCTGGGTGGAGTGACCTCTGTTATCCAGTTCAATGACATCAGGGCTATGAAGGTGCTGTGCCCCGCACTCTGCGTGGGGAGGGCTCAACAGGGAACAACGGATACCACTGGCACTTCTGTACCGAGTGAATCTCACCTAGGCACTCACTCTTACAGTGTCTCCCTGTAAGTCACTGGTGCCCGCTGCGTGCAGCCGAATCGGCACTGGTGCTCAGAGCGAGCAGGTCTGTCATCACGAAAATCCACTTGTGGACACAGCCCCTTTAAGAGGCTTCTGCCGCTGCCGCAGCCTCTGTCTCACTCAGCCGCTCAAGACCGGGCAGTCCTGCATCCTCACCCTGTCCTACCTTCTGCCATTGCAGGGTGATTTCTTGGACTTCTCCTTAGTTGTATGCTTGTTCATCCCAGGCGATTTTTCCTTGCTGCTTTTCCTTGTTTCCATCACAACTTTGATTTGGTTGCCAGAGGGATGAACAGAGCCTCTGTCATCTATGCCTTTTTTTTTTTTCGGGAATGTTTCTTTATATATGACGCTGACTTGGTTTTTGGCCATTCTGCATATGAGGTTAAAGAAATTTTCTTCTGTTCTTGTTTTGGTAAAAGATTTCCTTTTCTTCTTCTTTTGTCTTTCTTAAACTGACAGAGATATATATGTTGATAGTGTTTTAAAATAGTTTTAAAATTTTAATACTTAATTTTTTAATGTGCTCTTCCTATCCGAGTGTGGATAAATCCAGTAAGCTAGTTTTCCTTTTTTATTTGAAAAAGAAGTCAAATATACTCATAGAAAGGTACACAGAATATAAATTTACAGTTCAGTTAATTATCCGAAGACATACATGTGTATAATCACTACCCAAGTCAAGAAATGGAACATTACGAGCACTACAAAATCCCCCTGGACCTTCCTATTCCAATCTCTTATTGCCTGCCTCCTCTCCCAAATTAACTATCATTCTGATTTTAATGCTGTACTTTGGTTTTGCCTGATTTGGAACTTTTATAAAAATCGAATTACATAATAGGCATTTTCTTGGGAGTGGCTTCTTTGATTCAACACTTTGTGAGATTAGTCTATTCTGTTTGTGTAACTGATTTATGTTCATTGCTGTATTCCTTGTGTGAATATACCATAACTTATTCTGTTGTTTTTTTTTTAAAGATTTTTATTAAACTATACATAACATACAATATTGCATTTGTTTCGGATGTACATGTTATACCATAGTTATTCAACATAATTGTTGAGTTTTTTCTATATTTGCGCAATTATAAAGAAAACTACTGTGATTATTCTTATACATGTCTCTTGGTACATGCGTGCATATGTTTCTCTTGGGTATATTCTCAGGAGTGTAATTGTTATGTCATGTGATATGTGTCTGTTCAACTGTGTCTGTTTCAAAGTTTTGTCATTTTATATTCCATGCAAGAGCGTATGAGAACAGTTGCTATACATCCTTGCCAGCACTTACTAGTTTTTAAATTTTAGCCACCCAATTGATGTATAAGCTATCATTGTGGTTTTAATTTATGTTTTCTGGATAAGTAATGGTGTGAGTACTTTTTCATATATTTGTATGCTATTTACATGTCTTCTTTTGTGAAATGCCAGTTCAAGTCTCTTGCCCACTCCTCCCTCCCTGATCTCTGTCCCTCTTTTACTTTCTCTTTTATTGATTGTAGGAGTTCTTTGTAGGGGTATTTTGTATTATAAATATCTTCTTAGAAATAAGATGTCTTGCTTTTAAATGTTGCAGTGGTGTCTTTTGATGAACAGAATTCTTAATTTGTAGGAGTTCTTTGTAGGGGTATTTTGTATTATAAATATCTTCTTAGAAATAAGATGTCTTGCTTTTAAATGTTGCAATGGTGTCTTTTGATGAACAGAATTCTTAATTTCGTTGTAGTCCCTTTGTAGCAACCTTTTCCTGTATTTTTTTTTTGTATACTGTTTAAGAAGCTTTTCCCTATGTCTAAGTTAAAAAGACATTTTTCTGTTATTTCCTAGAAAAAAAAGTTATATTTTCTTCCAGATGGATATCTAGTTGAGCTAATACTATTTGTTGAAAGAATTAATTTTTCGCCAAAGTGGTATATAGTGCTACTTTTGTCATAAAGTAACTGTCCACATATGAGTGGGTCATTTTCTTGGCCCCCCTGTTCTCCTCCATTGATCTAATTGTTGGTTCTTATGCTAGTGTACACTACCGTAATTATTCTAAGTCTTGATATCCAGTTAAACAGCTTTGCCACCTGTTCTTCCAGAGTGTCTTGGCTAATCTTGACCCTTGGCGTTTCCATAGAAATTTTAGAATCAGAATTTGTCCATTTTTACTCCCTCCCCGCCCCACCGAAAACATCAATGAAAACCAAACTTGGAATTTTTATGAGAAATTGATATCTTTAGAATATTGATTTCCCAATCCATAAACAAGGTATATCCCTCCATTTTTTTTGGATTGTCTTTAAATACTCTGAGTAATTTATAGTTTGTGTGTGTGTGGTTTTGTTTATCTTTCATTAGATTTATTCCTTGATATTACTATTTTCAATGTTCTTATAAACGATGTCTTTTTAACAATCTAATTTCTGATGTATAATGCTGATATATAGACATATGATTGGTTTTATGTATTGTTCTTGTATCTAGCAACCTTGCTAAGCTAATTTATTTATAATAATTTATCTATAGATTATTTGTGTTTTTCTGTGTATATTATATCATCTCTGAATAACCATTGGTTTATTTCTTCCTTTCCTATCTTTATTTCTTTTTCTTCTATAGTTTTCTGGTTTTATTTACTTGCTCTGTAGATGACTGATATAAAGGTATGTTAAAGTGTCTTATGATACTTGAGATTTTCTTAATTTCTTATTATATTTTTATTCATTTTTGTTTTGTATATTTTGAAATTGTGCTGTGGGGGTGCCTAAGAGTTTCTGACTGCTAAATCTTTTTGGTGGATTTTATGTGTTATTATTATTAAATATTTCTTTTTTTCTTTTTTAATGTTAATTCACTTTGGATATTGTTTTGTTTGGTATTAATGTTGTTTCATCTAACTTGTTTGACATTTACTTAGAATAACATTTTCCATTCCTTTATGTTCTGTCTTCCTTCACTGTTTTTATTTTAAGAAAGTTGCTTGTAAATAGTTTATTGTTGGTGTTTTTAACACTGTTGTAGAGTCCTATATTTAACCTAAATTTACTGAGATTAATGATACATTTGAACTTCCTGCCTTATTTTATGTTTTTCATTTGCCAAGTTTTTTTTTCCTTTGTTGTAATTTACTATATTAACCAAGTTTTTCTTGTTTCATTTTGTTTCCTCTACTGATTTGAAAGTTATATATCAGTCCAGTTTTCACTTGATTTATTTCTCAATCTGCCATTTATTCTGTGGAACCTTAATAGCATATAATATACTATCTCTAATGTGAATGTAACAAAACCTAATTTACCGGATTGCTATTAGATATTTATTCACTATAATGTGATATTCTTTTTTCTTCATTGGTAGGTAGTTAGAACTAAATAGGTTTGCCTTTGCCAGCCTTTCCTTTCAGGACAAGAGTTCTATTTGCTGTTCTATCCTCTGCGACCAGCCCAGTGTTAGGCACTTAAGTGATAGACTCAATGAAGAGGTGCAACTGAATAAGAAAAGCAGATCATAGTAGATTGAATAATGAGTGTTGGAGGCTCACTTGTGATACTCTGGAGGAACTTTCCAGACCTGCAGAGAGACATGTTTCCTAAATGAGCTAGGAGATTAGAGGTGCCAATAACTGATTAGTGAAAAATAGGAACAGCTTCAGAAAGAGAAGTTGGAAAACCTACTAATTGAAAACTCACCATACGAACAAATGAGAAAGCAAGAAGACAGACCACCATGGGAAAAACGCAAACCAAAAGGACCTCACTTCTAGTCCCGGCTCTGCCACTTTGTGACTTAATCTCTCAAAACCTCAATTTTTTCATTTGTGAAATGGGGACAGTAGTCCTTATCTTATGTGACTTAGTTGTTCTAAGTAGCAAATTAGGTAATTACTAAGTGCTATGAAAATGTGAGAAATTGCTTTTAATTCATAATAATCATCTCAAGAATTAGACTAATCACTGTCCTGCCTGCTCTGTGTATCATGGTGAGGCTCAAATGTGAATGTGAATTATGTTATAAACTGAAAAGAGTTTGTGCAGATATAAGTGATAATAATCATTATTATCCTTATTGCAAATTGAAGTGTGGTTATAATTAGTCACTTTGCAAATTTTATAGGTAAGGATGTGGTATTCCTCTTATTTGCATTTTTCTTCTTTCCCTTATATGATCTGGATTTCATAAGGTTACATTTTCCGTTTCTGTTTTAGATATCACTCACCTAATTTGTCCATTCTGACTTCTACCTTCAAAAAAATCATAGGGAGCTACTTGAGTAGAAAACTGTCTCTCTTGCCCTTTTCAGTTGGGAAATCTGTGTGAGCCTGATTAGATCTTGTGATTTATGTAATTGTTGGCTGGTACAGTTCTTTAGCGGCTTCTGAACTGTTCTTGGAATGGGTTGATTGCATTAATATAACTTGTCAGATATGAGGATGGTGGCTCCCTCCCCTCCTCCAGCAAAGTGCTCAAACTCAGCTACCCTAGAACTTATACTGCATTTGCATGTTGATTTATGCAGATCATAACTGGAAAGGCATCAGGACCTAGAGGTCAGAGTTGCCTTGCACTATGTAAACTTGGGGGTTAATAATTATAGATTGAGGATTTAATCATAACATTCTTTCCTTCTAATTTATATTTCCTTGCTCTGTAACTTCCATGGCCTTGAAAAGTAGCAGATTAAAGAAGAGTTGTGGGGGATCTGAATCTGGCTCTTGAACTCTGAACGCAGTTTGCCTTTCATTATGAACTATTTAAAACAAAGAATGAAAATAGTAAACACCTGTGTATCCACCACCCAGATTTAAACAAATTTTAACACTTTTGTTTTATTTGCTTCGGATTTTTTTTTAGAAATAAAATATGATAGGTAGACCTGAAAAACTTTCTTTTATATTTATCTCTCCATTCTATTCCCCTCCCTCCCTCACCGGAGGTTACTCTTATTGTTATTATAGTATGGACCTGTTCTGGTTTTATGCTTGTACTGCTTATGTATCTATCCATAAGCAATACACAGTATTGTCACATATACATACGTTTAATATAAATAGTGTCTTGCAGAAAGCATCACTCTGCAGTTTGCTCCCTCATCTATGTCTGTACGCCTTGTTCATATTGACACATGCATTCTAATTTATTAATCTAGCTGTTGTATAGGTTTCTCTTGTATGAATATACCATAGTTTATTTTCAGCTCTTACTGTTGGACATTTGGGTTATTTCCAATCTTTTGCTTTTATAAACAATGATGACATGTATATTCTTGCTCATGCTTTCCACATCCTTGTTTATACTTGGTATTTCACATTAAAAAGTCTCCTCTAATCTAGTAGATGTGAAATGGTACCTCATTGTTTTCATTTTGATTTTTCTGGTCATCTTTTCATGTTTTTATTGACAGCTTTTTTTTTTTATTTCAGCTTTTCTGTCTAAATTGCTAGTTTTTATCCTTTGCCTCTTTCGCTATTGGATTGTTCATTTTTCTTAATAGATTGTAAACGTTCTTTATATATTCTAGATATTAATCCTGTGTTAATTACATGTATTACAGATACCTGCTTCCAGACTCTGGCTTGTCTGTCAACTTTATTGTATCTTTCTGTCAAAAGAAGTTGTAGCTTAGTATAATTACATTTAAATTTATTCATATTTAAATTCATATATTTGATAAGTAAGCCTTGTATTGCTATAATTCTAAAAGCTTTAAAGTTTTCCTTTCATATTTAGGTCTTTGTTCCATTTAGAATTTAAGTGTTGCTCTGTATGAGGCAAGGATTCTATTTTGTTTTATTACTATTCAAAAGGATAGTCTCAGCCCTATTGAACAAGCCAGTTCATACTCACTGATTTGTCATGCTGCCTTTGTCATATCCATTTTGCTTCATTGGTCTCTGCCTGTTCCTGCTGCACTCCCACACTGCCTTAATTATTACAGCTTTATCACGAACACTATCTCTGGTAGAATAAGACTCCCGCCCCCACTCCACTCCCCACTTTGTTGTGCTGTGCAATTATTTGGGCAGTCTTGGGATTTTACTCTTCATAAGAATTTTAAGATCAGCCTGGTTTTACCCACACACACAAAAAAATCTGTTGGATTTTAATTGAATTTGCATTTGAAATTATAGATTACTTTGGGAAGAATTGACATCTTTACAGTATTCTTTCCTTTCATGAAAATAATTTATTCATATCTTCTTCAAGTCCTTTAAAAATACCATTGAATTTTTTCTGTAAAAGTCTTGTATATCTTTTGTTAGATTTCTAAGTGCCTTATAGCTTTTGTTGCCAATGTTAATGGATTATTTTTTTTTCTTATATTTTTCTCTAATTATTTTGATATATGGGAATGATACTGATTTTTGTATGTTTTTCTTTTATTTAGAAACATTGCTGAACTCTCTTCTTAGTTATTATCTGTAGATTCTCTTAGATTTTCTACATAGAAAGCATTATCTCATCTTCAGATAAAGACAGTTTTATTTCCTTTCGCATTGCTGGTCAAATGTCCTAGAGTTCAGACTTTATTCTGTATCAAATTAGAAGACATCAAAGTTTTCGAGAAGTGACATTTAAATATTTACATTTTAGAAAAACAATTTTGGTAGTCAGGTGAAAAAGATGTGATTGGTGATAAAGAAAGGGTCAGTTAGGAGATGCTATTATTACAGTCACAGGATATTGCAAGCCTGACCTTGGCAGAAGGGCGGAGATAAGTACAAGAGCTATTTTAGAATTAGGGTCCAAGAGACCAGGTGAACGAGTAAATGTGGGCAGTGAGATTCAGGGAGTTAACCATGACACTTAGGTTTCTGCCTGTAGAGCTGTAGTGGGAGTCATAGGATGAGGAGCAACTTTGGCAATGAAATAGCTCACTTTTTAACAGGGCTGGGGTAGATATTTGGAGCTTATCTGTCTGTAGATAATCATTCTCACCTACTTGATTTGAATAGCATTTCTCTCAGTTTGTCCTTCTGAAATCTCCACATAGATAAGTATCAACCTGATATAGAGCTTCCAGTGACTCAGAGGTTGGAGAATGAATTTGACGTATTAGATGCTGATATCCTTCCGGAAGAAGCTCTGTCGATTTTAGACCAAAATGCAATCTGCAGAGAAGAGGCATTGGCTCTGGCAAAAACAAAAGCAGTGGAGAAGAGGCCTGCGACTGAGCCAGTTAGGAAAAAAGATACTCTGGCGCCGACAAGACTACAGCAAGTATGAAATTACTTCTTTCTTTTGGCCCATTTGTATTAACCTGACATTGCCCAAGGTCACATAGACTAGTACAAGGTGTATCCAGGATTTGAGTTCTCAGGCATTTGAATGCGAGAGCCCTTGAGTTCAACTATCTAAATTAAGCCGACTTAGCTTAGCTCTAGGTTGTTTTTCTTTTTTAACAGAAAATAGCAATTTTTAATATTTTGGTAGGACAGAGCATTCTCTCTTGTCCTGGCTTGGTTAGATCCTAACTAATTTGATAGCAAGGTCCTAATCAGGCAGGCTATTTTCAAATTCGGAGTTTTTTTTTTTTTCCTGCTTCTGATTTGAAGTGTGAAAGTTGAAGGGATTAAGATTTGGTTCCTGATAAAGATGAATATTGATAAATAATAACCACTCAGTATTAAAAGGCAACCTGGGGTGAGTACTTTTTAATATGGCTTTGAGAGCCAGCTGGCTTGAAACTGTATTTTAAGCTTCTAAAATTTAATTTAAGGCCCTACCAGTGGAGAACTGGCCAGAAGACTACCTCCTAGTCTAAATATTCTTAATGTGGTTACTGCTATCTGATGGTGCTATCTAGAGGCTTCTGTAGCAAACTGATAAAAGGATATTTAGCAGTTATCACCAGTTACTGTTAGACAGATCATGGATTTGGGTCAAGTCTTTATTCCTTTCCAAACAGACTTTTATATGGGGTCATCGCGAAGTTAGGATTGAGCTTGTAAAAATTCAGCTTGGTGATCTTCTCCAGAGACAGCTTTGTTCTCTATAGCATTTTAGAATAGCCTGATTCATTCTATTTAGATGGCATACGTCTTTCTCCATCATCATAATCTTCCTATATTAGCCTGTTTAATCTTCTAGAAACCGGTGAAGAAATTACCTCTTATTTTACAGATGAGAAACCTGAGACTCAGAGAGGTTAAGTATTTTAACCAAGAATGTTTAACAGTTTACCTTTTTTTGTTTGTTTAATTAGGAAAAAAAATATAAAAATAAATATATTTTATATATTATATATAAAATGATGGCAAAGCTAGGGATTCCAATTTTATACCTTCTCTCCCCTCCCCCTTACCAGGGTTGTTTCAGTATAATTTACACTCTCTTCCAAATTTCTACTACAGTACTTTCCAGTCAGTTTTTGCATGAATAGCATAGGGGCACTTGAAGTTTCAGTAAGCCAGAGGCTAAAAACAGTTTTTTGATGTCCTTTGGTTTTTTAATTTATACTTATCTCTTACAGGGGCTTCACAAAGCTGAAAAAAGTAGACCAACCCAATCTCACAGCAAAAGCAGGTTGCAACGAACAACAGTTTCATCCAGATTAAAAATGAACCAACAACCTGTGAAAGACGATAGGGCTCCTTGGATACCTCCAAACCCCACGTCCCCACCAGCATCTCCTAAATGGTATGTAGAAATTCAAGAGACTGTTTGGGTATGTGATTTTATTTTTCCTCCACAGGTAAAAGTGACCTATTTTTTAGAACAAATAAAGCAGCAGCCTGGGTTCCTATTACAAAGAATAGCTTATTTGGGTGAGTAACACATGGTAAGTTTTTGTCTAAAAACCTGTTGGTTCCTTTCTCCTACCTGACTATGGGTAGAGTAACTTCCTGTGGGCTTCGCTTCACTTGTCTCTTCACCCACACACTCTAGTTACCTGAGGCCAGGAAATCTTAGTGTTAAGTGCCCAGCACAGTGCCCAACACTTAGGAAGTCTTAATAGGCTTCCCGTAAATCTTTGCTGAATGAATGAATATTTTAAAGTAATTCTAATTCCAAGTCAAGACAATTATGAATTATAAAACCATATACATCTCATAGACACTGTCCTGACTGCAGGGGACAGTTAGGATAATGCTGACATGATTGCCGTGTCACCCTCATTCATAGCACGTGGAGAATGAGGAGCCGCTGTTCCACAGAGCTAGGAGAAAATACTGTCCTCCAGGGGCAGTGAGGTCAGTTAGGTGGAAGTAGTCTTTGGGGAATTGGTTAAAGATAAAGAGGACTTGTTTACCATTGGACAGTTCTGAAAAGCACTGTAGGGAAGGACCAAGAGGTAGGATATTAAAAGGGAGGAAGCAAAAAGCAGTGATGTAGGGAGAAAAGTAAGTGAGAAGTTAGGTGGCTCGAGGGGTCTGCCTTTTGGGAGGCCAGCAGAAGACAGTGAGAAGCCTGGTAGAATGGATTCCCCTTAAGACTTTGAACGATTCTGAATAAATGGTTATGCTTATCCATCAACCGTCACTTTAAAGTTGAAAAAACCATGTCTAGAGAATTTAATGTCTTGTTTATATAACAAGCGTGGGACTTTTTCATTTTTATTTCTCTGCTCTAAATTTTGTGTTTTTATATATGTGTTAGTATAGAGTGTGAGTTCAGTTAGTTGGTAAGCTCATAAAAACATCAATTAGTTGAAGTTTATATTGCAAACCAAACATGTAATGGACTGTCTTCTAGAGTGTATGTGCGATGGATAGGGGAGGGGAGCTGTTAAGTCTTCTAGGCTCATAGTGCTGTATTAGGCGGTATAAAGCTACAGAATTACTTTGTAATATGGAATGTAATTAGTGACCCAAATCTATATATTATAACATAGTTTTGTTGAAGTTCACCCATCATTTTGTAATTGGTAATTATTTTTTGTTATTTAAAATAGTGATTGCTTCTATAAAGCAAAGAAGAACTTCTCTCCTTTAACACTGAGCCTGAGTCCTAGAGATTCTCACTGCTTCACATTTATCTTCCACTTTAGGGCCCCATGCTGGAGATCACCATTCAGTTAATGCTTTTGTCGTCTCTGAGCTGTCACCTTTCAATGAGTCATTAGATTTGGAATGAATCATTAAAAACATATACTTTTCCATATTTTGCAGTGCTGCCTGGCTAAAGGTGAAATCTAGCCCTAAAGATGCCACAAAAGAGCAGTCTGTCCAGCAAGAAGATACTCAAGAGGAAAGTCAATCGAGAGGTGCTATTGAGCATGAAGCAGCTAGGTTTGTGCTGGTATTTTTCAAATCTTTAAAAATTTAAGGGCCCCTTTTACATAGATTCTAAAGTGAACTTTTTCTTCTCTTCTCTCTATATAAAGTTGGTTATTAAAATGTAAATTACTAACCTTTTCTGTCAAACTATACAGCTTAGACAGTGAACACCTCTTGTATTTCTTTTCATTTCATTCAAAAATTGTATGTGTCAGTTGTCTACCAGTTGTTTGTTTTGTGTATGGTATTGCGTGCTCTATGGAGATTTTTTTTAAAAATGCAAAAAAGACAGAATCCCAGCCTCTGCTTATTTACAGTCAATAGGGAGGTCATGTCATTAGCTATAATTTAAGATAGGACATGGTATATGCCCTAAAAACTATAAGGTTAAGAACAGAGAGATTTTAGAAGGGGGACAGGATACTTCTTGCTACAGAAATCTAAGCTTCATGAAGGGAGATGGAAAATAAATTAGGGCTTGAAGAATAGTCCTTAAATAGGGGGTGATGAGGTGAAAACATGCAATAGGGGACAGCAGTGAAAATGGGTCTCTGCAATTGTTCCTGCAATTATGGAAAAGCAAAAATGAAAATGAGCCATTAAATAATTTAGTAATATTCACACATCTTAAACTGCAAGAATTAAAGCCCTTCCACATACAGTTAAGTTGTTCAGAGTTAGCTTTTCCTTTCTGTTTTTGTTTGACTTCACAGTGCCTTTATTGCTCTCCTAGGAGTCCATTTCTTTGTCTAAATTTGTAGCTATGGCAACAGTTTTATAGTTGAACAAGAAATCCTAAGTCCAGTGTTGGCTAGTTTTCTTGAGAATATTTGTGGGCAATTTTTTGTTGCTCTACACACTAGCTAGGAGTGCTTTTGCATAGAAATGTCTTTCTACATGGAACATGACATGGAAAGCTTTACAAGTACAGAGAGATTGCATTACTTCCTGAGTCCTTCATGGACCCAGGATTGGTGCTCTTTGGGGTCCTGACTCCCAGTCTCTTTCTGTGGTAATGACACCCTGCAGGTCAAGGCAGAATTGGTCTGACTTTTATGTACTGTCTGTTAGACTTGCTTGGCTTGATGCTGAAACTTCCAAAAGATTGAAGGAACTCGAAGAATTAAAAGCTGATGAAATGGACAAAATGCAAAAACAGAGGTAAATATCTGTTTCTGAGGTAGAGAAAGATAAAGCAGACCTGTTCTACATCATCTAGCTATTTTAACAATTAATTGAGATTGTTTAGAGATATAGTCACACTTATGTTTATTGGCTGCTGCCTGCTTAAAAGACTTTGAAGTCGCCTAAGAAGCCTATAGTAGAGCCAAGTTTGGAGCCCTAGGGAGTCTTGGCTGCTTTGAGGAGAGTTGGGGTGACTGTTTTGTATTGCCCTCTAGGCTCGATTGGCTTGATGCTGAAAATTCCAGAAGAACAGAGGAATTGATTCAACTCAAAACTGAAGAAATAGATAGACTTCAAAACTTGAGGTTTGCGTTTGCTTCTGAGGAAGAATACTGAATGCTTGCGTATTCTAATTGGTCTAGACAGTTACCAACCAAGCTGGATTATTTAGGCCTAACCTCACTGAATGAATGAATGAATGAATGGATGGATGGAGTGCCTGCATGCCTACATGTAAATTTTGTACAGTAGTTTTGCTAGGAAATACGTCTTTCATGTGGCATTTGAATGATAACTGAAGAAATATCTATAATTTAGGAAATTTTCTGTCTGAAAGATCAGTCTTTCATCTGTTTGTTTGTGCAGCTCTCAAAGGTGCTTTTCTCTTGGCCTTTGAGAAGGTTATCATGCATGTCCTGCTCACCTGTTGGCTTAAATATAGCCTTAGGTTTTCAAATAGGTTGCCTTTTTTTCATTCTTCTCCTGAGTGTTACTCCCTAAATATAAGCATAAAGAAGTTTGCAAGAAGATTTAGTTGATGCTGTTGCTCCTGCACTTGGCTCATTTTTCTAGCTCTGATAATAATTCACCCTGAAGTCAAATGAACAGAATTCCCATTGCAATAGCTGTACATTGTGTCACCAGTCATGATAGAACATTCATTCCTAGGTTAGAAGGGCTGTGGCTCTATCATTAGAGGGCCAAGTGTTGTTGTTGTTTTTGTTTGTTTTGTCTATAGTTAACATTTCAAATTATACAATCATAGAATCTTCGGATTTGAAGGATCTTTTTCCCCAACTGATACTTCTGTCTCCTCTGGACCATCTCCACAAAGTAACTGTCCAGCATATTCATACATAGCCTTTATGATAGAATGGTTACCACTGTTTGAGGCAGTCAGTTCCTCAGTCATCTCTAGCTATTAGAAGGTATGACCTTAGATTGTGCTGGAATTAGATTCCCTACAACTCCTACCCACTTGTCCTTTGAGCCATATAAAAAGCATAATTCTCTCTTTGTACCTCATTTATCCCTTTGAGTGTTTTTTACTTTAAAAAATTGTACATGTAGAAGAACATATTAAATGCACATGTACAATCCAAAATAATACAAAATGAACACCGCGCATCACCACCCTCAAACCAAGAAATAGATCATTACCTCTACTGTAAAAACTCCCGTGTGTTCCTCCTTGATTGCATCTCCTTCTTTCCCCCAGAGATAATGACTGTCCTGATTCTTATGTTAATCTTTTCATTACCCTTATTCATAAAATTCATCACCTAAAAAACTGAGAGGCAAGCACAAACCTAACTAAACAAGGAAAGGGCGATGCTGCTGCCATTAGATGAAGATTCCCAAGGGGAAGTAGGCTGAACAGTCTGGCTCGGAATCTGACCTGAGCTTCCCTGAGAGTTTTTAGGCACTCGTCCCAGGAAGTCAATGGACAAGGTCATGAGTGAGTCCTTGCAAATATTGGGCTTACCACATTTGGGGCATCTGGAAATGAACCAGGTACACTGAACTTCTGGAAGAAACCTGGCCAGGGGAGCAGTGGACTGCCTTGTATAGTTCGTTCCATTATTTCTGAGTGGTATTCCATTGTATGAATTTCCCACAGTCTATTCATGCTCCTGTGAATTAACATTTGGGCTGTTTCCCATTTTTAGTTAGTATGGGAGTTCCTTTATAGTTGTTTTACATCCTAGCTAACATTTGGTATTGCTTGTCTTTTTAATTTTAGCCATTTTGGTGAGAGAGTGGTGGTATCTTGTTTGGTTTTGATTTGCATTTCCTTGAAATCTAATGATAACGAGCACTTTTTCTAGTGCTTATTGTGAAGTATATGTTCAATCTTTTGTCCATTTTTTAAAAAAAATTATTGATTTTTTTAGAGTCTTTGAAATATTTTTTTAGATTCTAGTTCCTTGTCAGATATATGTGCAGCAAATATTTTCTCCCAGTACTGTGGCTTGCTTATGTGTCTTCTTAATGGTGTCTTTTGATGACTTGAAGTTTTAAATTTTGATCAAGACCAATTTATCAACTTTTAATTTTATAGACAGTCTTTTTTGTGAACTAAGAAACTACTTTCAGTGCTAAGGTCTTAAAGATATTCTTTTATATTTTTCACTAAATGCTTTATAGTTTTAGCTTTTATTTTTGTGTCTGTGATTTATTCTGAATTAATTTCTGTGTATGAGATGAAATACTGATTAGGGTTCATTGTTTTCTTTATAGGTATATGGCTATTTTAGCACATTTCTGATGAAAGGATTGTTGAACTTGAGCTTTCCCCTAGGGTCATTTGGGTGGATTGTTTGCTAAGGATCATCATGTTGGTCTTTGGGTCTTTCTTCTGGGGTGGGTCAAACTATCCAGAAAGAGTTTTCTGATCTTTCTGCCCAAAAGTTAAGGATCTGGATGCCAGTGTCCTAGGAGCTGAGTTGGGGAGGAGGGCTGTAAGTCTTACCACTTGGCATTCCACATGCATATGTGATCCCCTCTTTTCGGTAGGGTACCTGCAGCCTCAGCTATGATTGGCATTCCTTAGTGAAGAAACTCCTTCAGAGAATGAGCAAATAGATCTCTCTCAGAGTTGGAGAGAGGAAGTTGTCTGTGTGA